>NW_022105855.1:3453753-3483209 GCF_000313985.2 Echinops telfairi
CCAGCCTGTCCTATCCAGACAGACCTGCGGAGACAACAACATGCACAAAAACAAGACAGAGCAAAACCAAACAACAATGTACAACAAAACAGCAACAACATCAAGCCACTGAAAGAACAAATTAAAATATACCAAGAAAGAAAAGCTTGTAGTTAGTTCAAGGATCGCTGGACTTTAAGAGTGTTTTCCAGTCCAGCCTGTTGGGGCACTTTGGTGCAATTTTCTTGGCCTCTTTTCATCAGTAGTTTTCCATTTTCCAGAGTTTCTTCCTTCTAAGCCTCTGTGTTCATCCTGTGTCCTTCAAGAAACTCTATCAAGATCATCTCTGCAATTCCAAAGAGTAGTTGCCACATATTCTGAGCGGACTTCCCTGCCCTGGATTGAATGGGCTCTGCAGGTCTCCTTGGAAGCCACTGTTTGGAAAGCACTCTAATGAGAGTAAAACATTTTATGACTGAGAGAACTTGTATGCAATCATCCACTGACAGAGACATGTTTCAACCCATTTTGTTTGGAATCAACCTGAGCATGTATGAAATGTGATTCTAATAAAAACGATGTCTAGTCCTGTGCCATCCTCACCAGGGCTGTGTTGAGTCCATTGTTGCAGCCACTGTGTCAATCGTCTGGTTGAGCGTCTTCCCCTTTTCCCACTGACCCTCTACTTTCCCAAGCATGGTGTTCTTTTTCAAGAACCGATCTCTCCCGACATGTCCAAAGCATGTGAGAGGAAGTCTTACCACCCTTGCTTCTCAGGAGCATTTTGGCTTTACTTCTTGAAAGAAAGACTTGCTCATTTTTTCTGGCAGTTCATGGTACTTTCAACATTATTCATCAGCACCACAAGTCAAATGCATCGATTCTTCTCCAGTCTTTCTTATTCACTGACAAACTTTCAAAAATGTAGGAGGTAATTGAAAATACCATGGTTTGGGTTAGGCACACCTTATTCCTCAAAGTAACATCCTTGCTCTTCAATATTGTAGAGAAGGACTTATGCAGTAGATTTTCTTCATGTAATCTGGATTTTGATCTCTTAATTACTGCTTCCAAATGCATTGATTGTGGATTTAAGCAGGATAAATCCTTGACACTGTCAATCCTTACTGTTGCATGGTGTCGTGTTTTGCTCCCATAGTGAGCAGTTCGGTTTTCTTTACATTGAATTGCAATGCATATTGAAGGCTCCAGGCTTTGATGTTTACCAGCAAGTATTTCAAACCCTCCTCACTTTCAGCAAGCAAACTTGTGTCATCTGAACAAAATAGGTTGTTAGTAAGCCATCCTCCAATCCTGATGCCATGTTCTTTTTCATATAGTCCAGTTTCTTGGGTAATTTGCTCAGCATACAGATTGACTTACTGTAGTGAAAGGCTGCAAGCCTAATGTGTACCTTTCCTGATTTTAAATCATGGAGCATTTCCTTCTTCTATGAGAAAGACTGTCTATTGTTCCATATACATGTTCCACATGAGCATAATGAATTGTTCTAGAATCTCCATTCTTATCAATGCTATCCATAGTTTGTTATGATCTACATGGTTAAATATCTTTTCACGGTCAATAAAACACACATAAATATTTTTCTGTTATTGTTTGCTTTCAGCCAAAATCCATCTGACACCAGCAATGATATCCCTTATTCTATGTCCTCTTCTGAATATGCCAGAACCTCTGGCAGCTCCTTGTCAATCTATTGCTGCAACCATAATTGGATGATCTTCAGCAAAATTTCACTTGCATGTGATATTAATGATATTGTTCAACACTATTCACTTTCTGTTGAGTCACCTTTCTTTGGAATGGGCACAAATGTGGATGTCTTTCTGTTAATCGACCAGGTAGCTGTCCTCCAAATTTGTTGACATACATGAATAAGAGCTTCTAATGCTTCATCAGTTTGTTCAAATATTCCAAGTGGTCTTCCATCAATTCCTGGAGCCTTCCGTTTTAGGCCAATAGCCTGGAGCCTTTTCACAAATGCCTTCAGTGCAGATTGAACATTTTCCTTTAATACCATTGGTTATTGATATAGTTGAATGTTAATTGGTTCTTTCTGATATGGTGACTCCATGTCTTCTATCTTTTAAAAAAATATTTTCTGCATCATTCAACATTTTGCCCTTAGAACCTTTAATATTACAACTCAAGGCTTGAAATTTTTCTTCAGTTCTTTCAGTTGAGACATGATCAATGAGTCCTCTTTTGGATTTCCAATTCCAGGTCTTTGCACATTTTATTATAATATTTTACTTTGTCTTCTCAAGCTGCCCTTTGAAAATTTTTGTTCAGCTCTTTGACTTTGTCATATCTTTACCAATTCTACATTAAAAAATAAGTTTCAGGGTATTTTCTGACATCAAATTTGATATTTCCTTTCTTTCTTGTTTTTTTTTAATGACTCTTTCTCCATGTATGATGACCACTTCCTCCATGTATGATGACTTTATGATTAAAGTCACTAAGTCTCATTAAGTCATTAGTCTTTAAGTCTCACAACTCATTAAGTCTTCTGCCATTAATGTTCAATGTGTCAAATCTGTTCTTGAGCTGTTCTCTAAATTAAGATGGGATATACTCTAGATTTTATTTTGGCCTTTGAGTACTTGTCTTAATTTTCTTCAACTTAAACCTGAATTTACATTTGAGCAATTGTTTGTTCTTCATTTTGGTTGATGATATTGAGATTTTCCATTATCTCTTGCCACAAATGTACTCAATTTGATTCTTGTGCATCCCATCTGGAGAGGTGGAACTGGGGTACAGTTCTTGTTTATGCTTTTTAAAAAAACATATTTGTAATGAAGAGATCACTGGTGATTCAAAATTCTATCATGCAATCTTCAGCTTCATTCCTATCACCAAGGCCATGTTCTCCAACTACTGTTCTGTCTATGGGACAAAGACTGGGCTTTCGACTCCCGTGAAGAGTTTCAGTCTTGAAACGCACAGGAACTGTTCTATCCTATCCTATAAGGTCACTGTAAGCCAGCATTGGCTCAATGACATTGGTTGAGTTCTTTCTCTAGGATATCAATCTTTACATGTTCTTTTTCATGATGACTTTCTATTTTGCTAGATTCATAATTCACGTAGTTCACATTCTGATTATTAATGGATATTTCCAGGTTTGTCTTTTAATTATGAGTCATGCCCCACCAGGAAATTAATTAGGCCTGAAAGCTTCACTCTGTCATGGTTGACTCTTCTTTAGTCATGTCTTGAGTGCCTTTTCACCTGAGGTGCTCATCCTCCAGCCCCGTATCACTGTATCTGACAACCTTCTGCTGCCCTTCATAAGGTTGTCAGTAGCTCGTCTCTCAAAAGTGGGAGCCTTGACACGATATCTGATAGCGTTCCCCTGCTGTTTATAAGGTTTGCAGCTGCTAAGTCTTCAGAAGTGGGCAGCTTATTCCTTAGCCTGGTCTTATTCTGTAAATGCCAGGGTTACTTGTTCACCTGGGGTGACCCAGCTGCTCTTTGAAAGACCAGTGACACACCTTCCAACATCACAGCTACATACTAGCCACCACTGTATAACACCCTGACAGACGAGTGGTATGCCAATGTGTGAATGCCATCAACAACATGAATTAAAATATGAAGAGGATGAAAAAAAAGGGTTCTTTTGGGGGGTGGCCAAGGTGCAGGGAGAAGAGATGTCTAATCATGCGAGAACTGATTGCCTTCACCCCCTCCAAGAGGGTAGTCTGGAACAGTGTCCTTTTCCACCGGCAGCAGAGGGACCACCAGTGACGACCCTTTCACAGTAATAGCCTGTGTGGTAGACAGGGTCAGAAAAGTGGAGATGTTTCCTGTGTGTTGTACAGTTTGGCATTAAAGTAGATGTGCAGGTAGTTCGTGTTGGCACAGAGATCCCTCTACTGAGGAGCAGGAGGACCTATGTGCTGCTGATAAAGAAACCATAAGATGGCCTTTTCTTCACTCTTAAGATTTAGAGAAGTGTGAGGGGAAATGGGATAAAATCTGAATGTTTGGTGCTCAATGGCAGGATGAAGGATGTGAAATGAAACAGATTTATTCCTTCACACAATTGCCTACTCTGGCTCGATAGAATTGCATAGGCCTACCTTTGAGTGTTTCATAAGTCTTTGGTAGTAATGATTTTTAAAGCCCTTGTGGCACTGTAGGTTAAGCTTTGGGCTGCTAACTACAAGATCAGACATGCAGAGGGAGAACGATAAGGGTGTTTGTTCCCATGTCAGAAGCCCCACAGAGCAGGTCTTCTTTGTCCTACAGGGTTGCTTGAGTTGTAATGGACTCCATAGCAGTGGGTCTGGCTTTGGATTGGAATAAGATTAAGAATTAAAACTCCATTTAGGTGTTTGCTTCCTGCATGTTCTAACTACTATATTTTTATAATCTCTCTTGGAATCAAATCCTGTATAGTTTAGACAAAGCAAAATACTGTTTTGTAGCAATGAAAGAGAATATGTCTTCATTTGCCTGTTAGCAAATGAGTGTTCAGATTTTGCTTCAAAATCACCTATGAAATATTTTGATCTATGGCAAAGACATTAAAATAACAGCTAGAAAAATTGAAGAAAAACACGGATATCCTACAAACATCTATATCTGTATTGAATAGCAGACCTTGGAGATTTCTGACTTAACATCGGCCCCACTGTTAAATAATAAGTGGAAAAGGAGGAGGAGAAAAAGGGAAAACTTAATTGTACATTCAATGCAATAAATAGCATTTTCTATCCGGAATGACCAGTGGTGATATGAAACTTTGAGCTTTCTCTGTTTTGTCATGGAAAGTGTACTGATGAACATCTTCACCCTCATACTCATAGTACAGTTCTTCATTGGGAATTTGAGCAACGGATTTACAGTGCTGATAAGCTGCATCGACTTGGCAAATAGAAGAAGGCTCTCAACAGCGGATCAAATCCTCACTGGTTTGGCAATCTCCAGAATTGGTCTACTTTGGGAAATATTGATAAGTTGGTTTGAATTTAGGCATTACTCTGCCTTTTTTGTGCATGGACTACAATTAAGAATTATTATTTTTGCCTGGATAATCACCAATCATCTCAGCATCTGGCTTGCTACAATCCTTAGTGTATTTTATTTGCTCAAAATTGCCAGTTTCTCCAGTCATATATTTCTCTACCTAAAGTGGAGAGTTGAAAAACTGATTCTGGTGATATTGCTGGGAAGTTTGGTGTTCTTGTTTTTAAATATTCTACAAATGAATTTATACATCAATGAGTGGATGCATATGCATGAAACAAGCACAACTTGGAATTCCACACAAGGAGATGCTACAGAATTTTCAGGGTGGCTATTACTAACAATGACTATATATACGTTAATACCATTTACTGTGGCCCTGATGGCTTTTCTTTTGTTAATCTTCTCCCTGAGGAAACATCTCAATAGAATGCAACTCAGTTCTCAAGGATACAAAGATCTCAGGTCCAAGGCCCACATAAATGCCTTGAAAATGGTGATATCCTTCCTCCTACTGTACGCTATTTTTTGCTTGTCCATTCTCATATCATGGATTGGTAGTACATATAAAAATGATCAGCTGCAGAAGATTGGTCAGATTATTGGAACTGTCTATCCATCAAGCCACTCATTTATCCTGATTCTGGGAAACCCTAAACTAAGGAAGACCACTCTTTGGTACCGTGGCTGCTGAAGTGTGGGCTGAAAGATGAGAAGTTCGAGTATCATTGACCATTCAGCAGTCATCTAGATAAAGAAAAAGGAGTTGCTGAAAGATGTCTATACTTCCACCAGCTTTGAGAATTCATTAAATGTAAATAGAGAATAACATCTTAGCTAAATATATCACATACTCACAGACTGCAGTTATATATTACCGAGAATTTGAAACTCGCTTTGGAAAATCATGGACAAATCACGTTGTACTTTGAAATTTTGTAGTACAACATACAATCTGAAAGGTTAATATTTGAATCTCCAGACTTTCCATTGATAATAGTCTTTCAATGCTAAGTCAAGAACGAGAAGGGGGTTGTAAACTTCCTATTCTTTGTGCATTGAGATTATATTATAAAAGAGACCTACATTTATTGTAGGTAAACACTGAACCTGGGTCATGTAAACACTGAACCTGGGTGCTTCAAATGACTGGGGGCTAAAGTCACCTGTAGTTGTTCAGTGCCAGCAAGACAGTTCCGACCCAGAGCAACTCCTGTGCACAACAGAAGGAAACACTGATCGGCCTACGTCATCCTCACACTTGTTCTTACGCTTGATTCCTTTATTGCAGCCACTGTCTCAACCCATATCCTTAAGCGCCTTCCTGTTTTTCACTACCCCTCGACCAAGCATGATGTCCTTCTCCAGGGACTGGTCTCTCCTGACAACATGTCCAAAGTACATGAGAGGAAGTCTACCACCCTTGCTTTTAAGGAGCACGTAGGACCTACTTCTTCCAAGACAGACTTTTTTGAACTTTTGGAAGTGCTTGGTACTTTCCACATTCAGTGCCAGCACTGCAATCCAAACATATCAAGTCTTCTTAGGGCTTCCACACTCAATGTATATGTTCAGTGTGCAACTTTCACAGGCACATGAGGTGATGAAGATACCATGCCTTGGGTCAGGTGCACTTAGTCCTCAAAGAAACCCCCTTTATTTTAATATTCTAAAGACGTCTTGAGCAGATTTACCCAAGGCAATATGCCATTTAATCTTTTGACTGCTGTTTCCATGAGCACTGATTGTGGATTCAGGTAAGACAAAATCCTTGAAAACTTCAATCTTTTCTTCATGTATCATGATGCCATCTACTGATTCAATTGTGAGGCTATTGATCTTTGCATTGAGTTGTAATAATCCAGACTGAAGGCTGCAATCCTTGATCTTTGTCAGCAAGTGTTTCAAGTCCCTCTCACTCTCAGTCAGCAAGGTTGTGTCATCTCCATACAGCAGGTTGTTGATAAGCCTTCCTCTGATTCCGATGCCTTGTTCTTCTTCATATAACCAAGCTACTCTGACTATTTGCTCAGCATATCTATGGAACAAGTATGGTGAGAAGATACCACCTGTTGCATATCTTTCCTGATTTTAAACCATGTAGCATTTCCTTTTTCTGCTTGCACAACTGCCTCTTGGGACCATAAGTTCCTCATGCACACCATGAAGTCTTCTGGAATTCCCATTTTCCCCCCAAGTCTATCCATAGTTGCTATAATCTGAACAGTTGGATGCCTTGGCATAGTCACTAAAACAATGATGTCCAATGATATTCCTTGTTCTACTCTCTCTTCCGAATCTGGCCTGAACCTCTGCCAACTCCGTGTCCATGTTTCAATGTTAGGCGTGTAGTCTTCAGTACCTGAGTCCTCCGTCGTCTGTTCTTCGTTTAGAAGCTTTGCTGAAACCTGTTCACTTTGGTGACCCTGACGGCCTTTTAAATACCAGTAAATACTTAGCTTCCAGCATCGCAGGAACACACAAGCCACCACGGTATGACAAACTGACAGACAAATGGGTCATCTATAGGAGAGCTGAGAAATAGAGCATTTTACAATGATGGAAATGCCCTATATCTCTGTGGTTCAGTATAGTGCCCACTAGCTACGTAGAGCTTATGAGCACTTAAAAAGTGGCTAATGCTTTGAGGAGTGGAATTTTACACCTTATTAATTTTAACTAAAATTTTGTTTTAAATAACCATATGTGGCATGTATGGTTATGATTGTTTTCTTGGCTCATAAGTCTGGTATCTGGAATAAAAATATTTAAAAGCTGAGGTCACTTGGGGCTGTTAACAGTAGGACCCACATTGGCCTCTCCATCTGGCTTGGGTTTACACAGGGCATTGTGGCCTGAGGATAGTTGCACTACCTGCACAGTGGCTTTGGGCTCAAGGATAAATCGTCCAGGAGTCAAAATGGATGTCACATGGCCTTTTATGACCTAACTTCAGAATCTCCATACTCATTGGTGCCATTTTTTAATTGTTTGAAATAGTTACAAATCATTTTGGTTTTGAGGAGTATGGGATATAGATTCAATTATTTGAGGGGTGTCAAATAATTTGTGGCCAAGTTTGAAAGCTTCCAATGACTTAAAATTATATTGTTGAGACATTAGAGAGTGAGATTTCTGAGTTGTCTTAAACATTGGTTTTTGAATATGTGCTGATCAGAAGTTTGGGTTATATACTGTATTTTCTAGATTGAGGCTTAAATTTCCTAATTCATCATCAAAATGAATAGAAAAAAGTGTTTGTTTGTTTAAAGGGAGAGAATTACATTGTGAAACAATAAGAGAAAATATATTTCCAGGATGTAAGTCAACAAATGGGGAGTCAGATTCAAATGCAGTGCTTTATATGCAGAGTATAAGCAGTGCCAAAGCAGCAGGGAAGATAATATCTGCCATGAAAATCACTAGCCAATATCTATCCCTCTGGCCTGATGCTGAGCTCACCCCTGTGATTTAATTTTCAGCCAAACAATAGACATACAGTGAACAGTAACATGAGGATGTATGAACAACTTAGAGTACTCAAGCATCTGAGATCCAATGGCCAACATTTCCTCAAGGACAAAGTCAAGAAGACAGGAAGGGCTGGAAAAGATGGAGGAATGGAAATGGAAAACATGGGGAAGAAGTGTGAGGTGGCACTCAGGAATTGTCATTAGTGACATGAAACTAAACTGGTGTCCTTTCTATGCCTTTACCAAGCTCGTTTTACAACGTTATAAAAGAAGAAAGTTTTACAAAGAAAAGAAGGAAGGAAGGAAAAGAAAGTCATTATTTGATATTCTCGAGACGATAGCTGCAGTTTGTACAATTTAACTAGAGACTTTTGGGGGGAGTTCCACTTGAGGCTTTCTAGCATATGCCAGAGATCATCAGTAAGAGAAAGAAGGCAAGTGCTGACCACGGTATCTTTGGACACAGAAATATGTAGAATGCAGTCATAAAGAGTCAGTGGTTTGTTGAAGGCAGGGATCAACAGACCTGTCAAGTCTAGTGGAGATTCAATTTATGGAAATTTCTGTTGTAAAATTCATAATGGGAATTTGGGGGGAGCTGATACATTGTACTGGTTAGGAGCATTAAGTGGATCAGTAGCTACAAAGTCTCCCTGATTGATTTTATTCTCCATTGTTCCAGTACTTGTCTTCTGTGGATGATGAATTTCACTATTGGTTCCAATGTGATTATGAGGAAGTATTTTGCTGTAAGATTCAAGTAATAACTTTTGACTTCCTCCAGATAGGAGTTTGACTATTTTTGCACTATTTTGATTACCTGCTTTATGATCTTCAGTTTCCTCCAGGGAGAAATGGCAAATGAACTGAGTGCTTTGGATGATTGTTCTGGGGACTCTCTGTTCTCCTTATATCTTCTAAACAGCCAGTTAAAAATGGAAAGAAATCTGACATTTAATTTTTGTAATAAATATGCTTTTTAACTTCTCAGTCTCCTTAACGTGTTTTATTTTTAATTCTCTTTGAACTGCCATTGATCTCCTGGGTGCTTTTAAGCCTCTTCTTACAGAGCCATGGGGAAATATGAGGCTGTCTTCTCTTGTAAAGATTTAATTTCTGAAACCCAAAGGGACAGCTCTACCCTGTCCTACAGGACCACTATGAGTCAGAGTTGACTAGATGGGAGTGAGGCTGTCGCTTCTTTTTGTTTTTAAATAGAGCTGTACTAGAGAGATAAAGCCTGAGGTGCATATTCTGGGGATCCTCACACAGGGGCAATGCAAAAGCTATGAAAGTAATGATTTCATTCCTACTACTCTTTGCTACATACTATTTGAACAATCATTTGCTAATGTTGACCTATTCAATTTGGGACAATAGAATGGCCATGATATTTGCTAATGTGCTAGTATTTTTCTTTCCAGCTGGCCCTTCATGTGTACTGATATTTCTGAAACAGCAAACTGAAGGAGGCTTCACGCTGTCATGAGAAAGCTGAAGCATGTTTAAGAGGAAGGAAATCCCCATCCACATAAGCATGCTCGATATGCACGGCGAAGCTCTGAAGGAAAACACAAGTCCGGAACTGAGCTCACCCACAGTTCAATTTTCAGTCAAGCAGTAGGCAGGGAACAATAGTACTAGGGAGACACAGATACCTTAGAATTATCAGCTTTGTGATTAAAAGGGCAATCTAACCAAAGGATAAAACTCAGGAGGGTTAGGAAAGTAGGAAAAGGTGAGGGGTGGGTGGGTAGTGGTGGTGGTGGTGGTGGTAAAGGGGGTGGGGGTGGGGGAGTGGCAGAGGAGCAAAATATGCCCCCAAATGGGTTGTTTTCACCTACCTTTATTTCTCTAATAATGTTTTATGAGCGTGTCTAAGCATTTCTGAGAAAAAGCTGCCTGGTTAAAGTGAAAAGAAACAGATTGGTACCCTGTCTGCATGAGATATGGAGATGATATATTTAATAGCAAAATTATAATATATTGATAATTCATTTTCCATTAGGTATGAAAAACTGGTCATTTCATTTTAAATTTTATTATATGTTGGAGAAAAATATATGAATAGAAATTCAGGAAGGACTATAATATGTACTTATGTATGTGTAGCAATGTGTGTTCATAAACAGGTTCACATGCAGAAACATATACAGATTTAATTCCTAAAAATGAGAGTAAAGCTGATAATTTAAAAGTAGGTTGGATAACCCAAATGAAAAGGTAAATATTGCATAGGGTTAATAAAAACTTTGTTTGAAAATCCACTAAAAGGAAGGTCAGTACAAAATGATCATGGCAGAGGAAGACACTGAGAGGAACACGGGAGGTAAAGGCAAAAATGGTAAATACTATTACATATCCACTCCTTCAATTACAGCAGGATTAGCTATAAGTGGATACATACATTGATAATCAAGCTGAGCAAGGGTGTTAAGGAAAATAGGACTGTATCCATAAATATATATACATTTGACAGAAGATATCGCTAAATATGCATTTACATTTGCTGTAAATATATTCATGAATATAGTAGAACATGCAGGGAGACAAGTAAAGAAAACTTTTTCTCCATAACCAAACGCCTTGAGGGAATGAGTCGTTGGGCCTGAGAGCTTAGGATCATACCATGGGGGATGCCAAAGTCAACTGGTATAACATAGTTTATACAAGACAATGTTCTACATCCCAATTTGATGAGCACTGACTATAGTATTAAAAGTTTGCTCGTGGTCATCTAAGGGGTAACTATTGGCTCCTCTTTGTCTGCAGAAAATTTAAAATGTAAGAAAATAATCAGTTCAAAGATCTAATAATGGAACACACGAACTCCAGTCACCTTGACCCTGAGACCAGAAGAACTAGATGATGCTGTTACCACTGATGACCACTCTGAAATGGACCACAATAGGAGATCCTATATAGAGTGGGGGGAAATATGGATCAAAACTCAAAATCATAAAAAATGAGGCTTACTTGTTGTGTTAGACTAGGTTGACTAGAGAAACAAATTCATTGACAGTCAGATATGCGTAAGAGAAGTAATTATGTATCAATAAAACATCCCAGCCCAGTCCAGATCAAGTCTGTAAGTTCGGTATTAGCACATAAGTCCAATACTAGCCCATGAATTCATCTCCAGTCTCACACAGCACATGCAATGATGCCAAATGAAGGGAGATCACAGGCCAGTGGGTGGAAGGTCCTGGGGATTCAATGACAGTGGACATATCTCCAGGGCTTTGACTGCCATCAGCCCGGCTCCCACCCCCCCCCAGTCTGTCAAGAGCCCTCTAGGCAAGTCCTTCAAATGCAAGCATCCTGAGTATTCCAAAGCACTGGATGGGGCTTATCTTTTCAGAGCCTTCTTTGCAGGCTTGTCCTAATCCATTTAAGGATTCAAATTAATGGCTGAAACAGTGAGATTACAAACTCTCTATTTATACTCCCCAATAATCATTTCTATCGATCATTATATCAATAACAATAGGCAGAAGAAAATACTATAAACCTAGTTGAGCCAGAACTTAATCTTAAAGCAGTCAAGTTCCCTTATCTATCTTATCTTAATCCTTATCTAAACTATTACACTGATATGAAATATAGCCTTAGGCTTCTGACTGCATCAAATCAGGATGGGGCCTTATGTCAGCCATTTTCACTAAGCAGCATGGTCTCTGAGAAATTCAAGGAGCGATTTAGCCCCTGAGCTCAAAATATACATTAATCACATTCATTTTCACCATTTCAAACAGGAATAATCAAAGACAACAACCAAAGAAAGTAATCAAAACTTTAACTTTCCATATTCTTTCCAGAAAACAGCCCTAGTAAACTGCATGGCCATATCGGACCTCTGGCTTGACAAAGAAAAACTACCATGAGGCAGAGGTCAAACAAGCATCCACTCTCCATCTTTATGATTTGTTTCTCTAGTATCCCACTCCCAAGGTACCATAATGTATTAGACCGGATTGACTAGAGAAACAAATTCATTGACAGTCAGATATGTGTAGGAGAGAACTTTATATCAAGAAGTAACTTAACTGTTTGTCAATAAAATACCCCAGCTCAGTCCAGATCAAGTCCATAAGTTTGATATTAGCCCATAGGTCTGATATTAGCCCATGTGTTCTTCTTCAGACTCACACAGCACATACAATGATGCCACATGCAGGAAGATCACAGGCTGGTGGGTGGAAAGTCCTGTGGATCCAATAGCAGTGGACACATCTCTAAAGCTCTGATGACCATCAGTGTGGCTCCATGTGACTTGACAACAGGAAGGTGTAGCAGGAAGAGAGAGAGAGCGAGAGTGAGAGAGAGAGAGAGAGAGAGAGAGAGACCCACCTCTTCAAGAGAAAGAGTTCTCAGAATCCTCATGAGAAGGCCAAGCCCACAAAGAGGGATCATGAGGCTGTGACTGGATTAACAGGTTAGACTCCACCCTTCATTCTTTTATCAAGTTGACATGAAATTGTGTAACTAGCACGCTTGTTTTACAGAATCTAGTGGAAACTCAAGAGTATGGACTTTCTTCAGCCTTCAGGTCTGGAACTGAACATAACTGCATGGTCCAACTTTCATCCAAATGACAAATAGTCCTATGAAATGAAAGATTACACCATGGAGGTATTCACTCCTTAGGACAATCCAAGATCAAAAGGACAGTATTTACCTAGGGATAAAACTCAAACGAATGAAGAGATAGGAAAGAAGTCTGAATGAAAATGTAAATCCAGAGAGCAAGTACCATGAATGTTGTTACCTTGTGGGGATTACAAACACATTTGACTTGTTTGTTGAATTTGCTCTGTACACTATATATTTTCACCCAAATCACAATAAAAAGTTAAAAGAAGAAGAGCGAAAAGAAAAGGGAGCCACATGAAAGTAACATGTCATTAAGAGTCATTTTCAAATAGAAGTCCTGTTCTAAAAAATATTTTCCTGTAAAAAGCCTTAAGCAAACCCAATCATCAAAGTGTTACAACCGTATTGAATTGTGTGATATGTAAATTGCATGCCAATTAAACTGTTGGGAAGAAAGAGAGAGAGAGAGAATGCTATAACCAGCAGACCAAGGTAGTAAAATCTAAATCTTTGGAACAAAATTAAATTTCACTTAGGTGGAGAGTCCCTGGTGGTACAGTTATCATTCATGGCAGATGCTTTTAGTTGGAATCCTTTGGGAATATCTCAGAAGAAGAAGATCTACTTCTGAAAACGTAACTGAAAATCCTCTGGCCTGCTGTTCTATTCTGACACCCATCGGCTTGCCATGAGTTAGAATCAAATTGAACAGTTACTTATAGATATTAGTTATATTTTATGTCAACTTGCTCTTGTGTACGGGCGGAGACCCACCTGTCAATCAGGTCACATCCTGATGATACCTCTTGGAGGTGTGGCTTTCTAAGAAGAGAGACTTTAAGGATTTTTTCCTAGCTCTCTGCCCCTTCACTGGCCTATTTGCTGAACTCTGTGCCTGTCTTTAGTGGCAGCTCCACATGGGCTGCCCAGATCTGAGAGCTGTCTGTACCCACCCATGTTTCCACTGACCTTGGATCATTGCAACTTTATGCCTACCCACTGGCCTCTGACTTTCTTGCATTCCACGTCACATTTCTGTGTCATCGACCTATAGCTACATGAGTCTGTAGAGGGATTCAGTTAGCATTGGACCCAGAGACTTAAGCTGGACTGGATTGGGATGGCGTCTCGATATAAAATTATATCTTTAAAAAATCATTTTATTGGGGGCTTGTACAACTCTTATCACAATCCATCCATCCATCCATTGTGTCAAGCCCATTTGTACACTTATTGCTCTCATCATTCTCAAAACATTTGCTTTCTACTTGAGCCCTTGGTATCAGCTCCTCATTTTCCCCCTCCCTCCCTACCCCACCTGCATCATGAACCCTTGATAATTTATAAATTATTATTATTTTGTCATGTCTTCACTGTCTGTCATCTCCATTCACCCACTTTCTGTTGTCCGTCCCCCAGGGAGGGGTTTATATGTAGATCCTTGTTATCGGTTCCCCCTTTCTACCCCTTTATTCACTGCATCTTCCCGGTATCGCCATTCTCACCACTGGTCCTGAAGGGTTTATCTGTTCCTGGATCCCCTGTGTTTCCAGTTCCTATCTGTACCAGTGTGCATCCTCTGGTCTAGCAGGATTTGTAAGGTAGAATGCAATCATGATAGTGGGGGAGAGGGAGCATGTAAGAGCTAGAGGAAAGTTGCATGTTTCATTGTTGCTACACTGCACCCTTACTACCTCATCTACTCCCTGCGACCCTTCTGTAAGGGGATGTCCAGTTGCCTACAGATGGGCTTTGGGTCCCCACTCTGCACTCCTTCTCATTCACAATGATATGATTTTTTTGTTCTTTGATGCCTGATACCTGATCCCTTCAACACCTCATGATCACACAGACTGATGTGCTTCTTCCATGTGGGCTTTGTTGCTTCTGAACTAGCTGGCCGCTTGTTTATCTTCAAGCCTTTAAGACCCCAGGAACTATATCTTTTGATAGCCAGGCACCATAAACTTTCTTCGCCACATTTGCATATGCACTCGCTTTGTCTTCAGCGATTGTGTCAGGAAGGTGAGCATCATGAAATGCTAGTTTAATAGAACAAAGTGTTCTTGCATTGAGAGAGTACTTGACTGGAGGCCCAATGTCCATCTGCTACCTTAATACTAAAGTTATAAATATATGCATGCAGTTCCATTTCCCCATCATCATATATAAATATATTTACATATGTACATGCATGTATATTTGAGCGCTGCTGGTTTTGTGTCTCTAGACAACCCTGACCAACACATTGGAGAAGGAAGACAAGGGTATATCTCAAAGAAAATGAATGGTATCCCATTAGATGGTAGCAGGATAATATAGTCTCTCAATTGATAAAATCATTTTGCTAAGAAGCAAAGAAAAATAAACATCTCCAGGAGCAAGGGGAGGGGGAATAACAGAAAATAATTCAGATTAAAGAATTAAATGCATTAAGAATAGAGCCTCTCTCATTAAAAATATACAACTGGTGAACATGTAGGGGGGGGGAAGCAGGGCAAAGAAAAGAATAATTAGCATGTGTCAGGAAAATATTAATGATGGAATAATCAGGAAGAAGAATTTGCAGAACAATTATGATAATGATTTACTAAGAAAAAGGAGATTTTAAGAAAATACTGTAATATTCAGCAGTACAGGTAAGAGAACAGTTTCAACATTAAGGAAAGTAATTTTAAAAGAATCAATTATGTCAAATCACTGAAACGGATGGTAAATCCCAGAAAAGTAGCCTGGATATTGCAGGTCTTAACTAAGGGATAATCAATGAATAAGGAAAAGTAAAACATTTGGGAAATAGTCTGTGGAATTCCGGTGAAGGAAATAATCCCTTCTCAGCGAAGGTGATGTTACTCACCAGAGGACATTTGGCAATGAGCTCTGTTGGAAAAGTTGGAATCAAAGAGAAAGGAATAGTAGCTGGAAAAAATACTCTTGGTGACAGAATTGAAGCTGGAGATTACGTGATAAAATTTTGGGTTCAATGTCTTCTTCGTTACAAATGCTTTTTTTCAACAACACACACAGCTACTACTCACATGGGTTTCTCTGGCTGAAATACATAGAAATCAAATGGACTCTCTCTGTGGGAAAAGATGATGGCAAAATTAAATTGATCAGCAGCCTAAGCCAGACCAGGAACCAACTGGGAAACAGACCATCAATTGGGGAGTGAAAAGTCTTGGGAATCCAGTGGTGATGGAAGCGTCTCAGTACTGGGGTGGGTCTCCACGTGGCTCTTCCAGCTCCAGGGCTCTGGCTCCTTCAGTGTAACTCCATGTGACTTGTCCACAGGAATGTCTCACAGCGATACAAGCAGAGTGTGTCTCCAGCCTCCAGGGACGAATACAGTGTAAAGGTGGAACTGAGGACATAACTGACAGGACAAGGAAGAGCGGGGATTTTCTGACTACCAAAGGGTCCCCCATAGTAAATGGTAAATTAATAGTTAATCTCTTACAGGTTCTTCAACTGCCAGCAAAAGTAGCCACCATCCATTGCAAAAAACATCAAACTGATAACTCTCTTGTCTCCCTCCAAAGGCAGTTAACATCCTTAGCACGAGTCACCCTACAAAATCACCAAGCTCTTGACTTATTAACAGCAGATAAAAGAGGAACATGCAAGTTTCTAAATAACATTGTTATTATATTAATGAATCAGGCATAAACAAAATGTTAAGGTACTCCACACCATGGCCAATAAAATCAGGAAATGTCAATGGAGCACCACCAGCTTCTCATGGTTTCAAAATCCTGCCATGGCCTGGGTTATACCCCTCATCGGGCCTCTGATAATAATCTGTGTACTTTTGCTTTTAGCTCTTTGTGTGTTTAGATTCTTGCAGGAACGGATGAAAGATATCTCCAACCTGACCTTCAATCAGCTTCTTCACCCTTACAGTTTGCTGCCGACTGGCCCGGCCCCCAAACCTTCAAACTCTTAATCACCCCCTTCTTCGACCTATCTCAGCAGGAAGTAGTTAAGACAGAAAACATTGTCCCATTTCCAATATTAAGAAGTTTGGAATGTTGGGCCTGGGTCTGAACTAGGCAGCCCCTGTTTGGATTAAGCTGAAGCAGGTCCGGGCCCTGCACGTGCTTCCCTGCACATCCCAGAGGTCAGCAGCAGCCGGCGCCAGAGAAGATAACAAGTGAAACCAGATGTTCCTGGTTCAAAGAAAGCCTCCATGAGTCGACAAGCAATTCTCCCAGTTTCCAGACCCCATATGCTAATCGCCATACATTCCTCACCACCCTTTTAAAAACCCTCTCCCCCAGCTACTGAGTATGACTTCCCTGACCTGTTGGCCTAGGTCATGGAACCTCATCCGGAGCTCCCCTATTAAAGCTATTTCTCTTTCTGCTCTCCCTGGTCCTGTCAGTTATGTCCATCTTCCTCCCGGTTCCTCAGTTCCGCCTTTACATACAGGAGTTCCCAGAATCCTCAGGAAAAGGCATGCTCACACAGAGGCCTTATTAGCTATGGCCTGATTGATAGTAACTCCACTCTTCGCAAGTTGACAGGAGATTATGTAACTGCCACAATCAATGTCCCCAGTAGTCATTAGGACCCATAGAGAAGCTTAGCAGTTCTCTAGTCACCCACTCTATTCCCTTCTGCCCCTGCCTAATTGACTTTATGAGATCTGTTCAAATAGAAACCAAGATCGTAGTTTAAACATTCACGTCCCAAAACCTAAGAGCCACCCATCCCCAACCTTCAGACCAAGCAGATATAAATTTATCTTTATAGCTGTCACTGAAGGTCTTTCTCTCTCTTTCTCACTTGCTTACTTACTCACTCTAACTTTCACCCCCTTTCTCTCTCCCTCCCTCTCTCTAGACACACACACACACACACACACACACTCCAGAAAGGATTCTAGGCTTAGCCTACCATGTACTATATTCAAATAGCCCACTTACACCAGCGCCCCTGGGTGGTGGTGGAAAAGATTATAAACAATTAGTTGCTAATCAAATGGTGGGGGATTTTAGTCCACCCAGAGAAACCATAGAAGTAAAGGCCCAGAGATGCTATGAAAATAGTACTATCCTGATACACATGAACCAAGGATAACTTTGTTTGTTTGCCCCAGCATAGGAAAAGTCACTGCCACAACCCCCAACGCAGAGAAGAGCAGGGCTTTCCAGAGCATGTAGCTGCAGGGCAGTAGGCCAGAGGTTTATGAACAGCAGAAGCAGCCATTGGAATGTGCTGGGCCTAGACCTCTGCTGAATTTGTGTAGATTCTCTGGGATCCTTCCCTGAAGGTGAGTCTTCCAGGTGATTGTACAAAAAGTTGCCAAACAATGAGACTGGAGTAAAGACGGAAAGGGAGCTATGGCAGAGGGAAGCAAAAGAAAGAAGATGGCTGTCCTCCAGACTCCAAAGTTCCAAGTTTGTCATCTAAGATGGAGCCAAGAGTTGCTTTATTGATGCCTTCAATGATGGTGTGTGTGTGTGTGTGTACCAGATTGGACTTCTGTCCCGCGTATCAGGTTTATAATGAAATGATAAAAGCTGTCCATACACCTCTAGTAAAACTTTGGATTTCATCAAGGCTCTTATATTGACCACTCTGACTCAAAAGGAGCATCCAATTGAAAATAGCATTCTAACACTGATGGAGTCCTGAAAAGTAGTTGTTGGTAACAACGACAACAAAAGTAGCAGATACAACAACTGTTATTGCTATTGGCACTACAATAGAAATCGCAACATCAAAAGTTGAATTACAAGATTTTTCACGTAGTTGTATTGTTTATGGTCAGGAAATATACCCTGAGACGTCAGAGGTAGAGTCCAGATTCTTTCCCACTGTCCTGTTTTTCTCTTCAGCCTAATTATTTCCTGATCTGATTGCTCTTGATGTCCCGTGAAGTGGGGCTTTACCTTAAAGGTAAAGGAAAATACAAGCACAGCACTGGAGAACGTTTTGGTTGTTTGGGAGTTTTTCCCTTGGAAACACAATTGCTTTGTCATGAAGTGAACCCAAATACAATAGTCTGGAGGTGGAGAAGCATGAAGTCCATGAAAGAGGTGGCAGAAAATAATGGAAGATTGATAGAGATCATAATGCAATAAGTCATGGACTGGTGAAAGAAGGAAGTGTTTTCCCTGCATCAGCCTCATGAGAACATGCCATGCCATACATAGCATAAAGCTGGACTTCTACATGTGGTGAGTCTGCATTCAGCAAAATAAGTAGACAGGAAATCAGCCAAGAGATAAATGACCAAAACACTATCAATCAAGTTGACCTAATAGATTTATAGAATATTCAGCACACCAAGATCAGAATACACATTACAAGTACATATTCGCTCTATTTCTTAATGAAATATCTTAAAACAATTGGAATTATACAAAGTACATGATCTGACCATAAGACATTTTGATGAGAAACCAATTGTGTTTTGGTCAAATAACATTAGTTTATATGAAAAGTAGTTTCCTGCTTCTAAGTAGTTTTAAAGAGAACCTTTTAGGGATGGTCAAAAGCACTTTGAACTAACTAGAAATAAAAATAGAAGTGCAATCTAGTACAAGTGAAACTATCCAGTGAAAACAGTGCTTTGATGGAAATGTACAGCATTAAATTCTTGTAACAGAAATAAGTTCTTTTCATTCTAAGAAATGAGGGAAAGAAGAATTAAGCACAGTGGAAGAAGAAAGGAAGAAATAAGAGCAGGAAAAGAAAAGAGAAGGAAAACCTATAACACTAAAAATGGGTTTTTTTTTTTTCAAATAAAGAAAATCAATGAAACTCATAAAATGCTTGTTGGACTAGGGGGAAAAAAGAGAAGAAAAAAGTTACCATAATCAGGAATGAAAGAAGAGCTATCTGTGCAGTCTATGGTTGTGAACAGATAAAGTAATATGTATGTATGCCCATAATTCTCACAACTCAGATGTAATGGATCAACTGCTAAGTAATATAAGCTACAAAGAAAAGAAATCACTTAATTTTAAAAAGATAAAACTGAATCGACCAAAGGGAAATTTGAATTCAAAATATCCCAGAAAAGAACATTCCAAACCAGATTTTCTACCAAACATCTGAGTGAAAAAGAATACAAATTCTATGCAATATCTTTCTAGAAAAGAGAAGAGAAAAAAAACATACCAAACTTATTTCATGGCATCAGTATCATCCTGATAACAAAACTCGGCCTCAGAAGAAAGAAACAATAGATAAATGTACTCATGGACGTAAATAAAACACTAGGGAATCAAATGCACCACAATATAAAAAGAATAATATATCAAAACCAAGTTAGGGTTATCAAAGACAAACAAGATTGGTTCAATGTTCAAAAGTCAGTATCTCAGAAAATGAACAGTTGAAGAAAGAAAAATCACATAATCATGAATAGAGGTAGAAAAACATTTGACAAATTCAGCATCCATTTATGACAACGCTCATAACACTGCGGGCTAGGAAAGAACATTCCTGGCCTGATCCAGAAAGACTAAGGAAAAGCTACAATCGTATCATCCTTCACAGAGAAACACTGAATGCTTTCTCCTAAGAGCAGGGAGAGGTAGAATGAAACTTCGACTTAACACACCTACTAGAAGTGTGTTAGCAAGAGTTTATTTGTTGCCCGCCAAATATTCATGTGCAACCTCATATTTTCCAGGACCTTTCCTGATTTGCTCTGACCAATAAGCCACTTTGTAGTTGATCTATTTTAGACATTGGGCATGAAACTCCATGTTCCTCTTATTCCTTGTGAGGGACTTTGAAAACAACACACAGTGTTGTATATTCCGTGAACCTGCTCCCTGAGAGATTATATGAAGATCTGCCTCTATCCCACCCTGTACTTTTAAACTAAATGGACTGTGTCATATAGTGCGTTGAATTGTGGTCAACACACAAAAATCTAGAATCTCAGAAGTTGACTTTATTAGAAATATGGATTTTTTTTGCTGATTAACTAAAATAAAACTCTTGATATGAGATTATCGTGGGTTAGAATGGGCTCTAAATCTGATTACTTCTTTTAAGTGCCCAATCAAGTATTACGGCTTTATGATTAGGGGAAATGAATATATATATATATTCCAAAGATGCATTCTATGGGGTGACCATAAAGTCTAGACATAGAGATAATACTATTTTGTTGGACATGGCAATGTCATACACCAATAAACAATTTATTGAGTTGTCTGTTTTAAAAAAAAGAGAGAGAGACAGTAAAGGAAAAGACAGAGGCACAGAGACGGGGACACCATGTGGAGGCAGAGGCAGCTACACACCAAGGAATGTTATGTGGTGCTGGCAGTCACCGTGGCAGCTGAAGAGAGACTGAAAGATGATTAGATAATGTATAAGAAAGCTATGGAAAATGCACACATAATAACTACATTCATACTCTATGAGGAAAAGGTATGTACACTGACAGGGAGATAAATAAGTGAAAACACTACAATGACAAAATACTGTTTGTAACGACAAGTCATATAATTATATTCTAGTTACCTATTGCTCTTGAAAAGACAAATAAAACCCAAACTCACTATTACAAAGCAACTTTTATTTGCTTTGACAAATAAAACCCAAACTCACTGACTCTGGATCAGCATTCAAATGTTTTGTCTCTGATCCACAAAGTCTGGGCTTCACTTCAGTGTGCTTGGGCAACTGCATATAGCTTAAATAAATTAGTGGAATCATCATGCTTACATATCTAGTACTAGATTGGAATGATTTGCCATCTGGGCTCAGGTTGAACTGAGTATTAACAAAGGTGTCCATATGTGACCTCTTTGTGTGGCTTCAGTTTCCTTACAACATTGTGACTTCCAGTTAGTCAGACTTCTT
Source organism: Echinops telfairi (assembly GCF_000313985.2). NCBI lineage: Eukaryota > Metazoa > Chordata > Mammalia > Afrosoricida > Tenrecidae > Echinops > Echinops telfairi. Next base: position 3,475,635 of record NW_022105855.1, read on the forward strand.
ATGTGATGGCTTAAGATTCTAAGAGAAGCTAGTTTTCGGTGACTAAGACAAAATCTGCCTGGCCTTTGGAAGTTATCTGATGCTTTCTATTGGTCTAAGAAGTCACAAACCCACCCAGTTTTGAGAGGAGCGAGTATCACTCCCAAACTTCAGAAGAAGGTTAAAGGGTGTGCGGGTGTGTTTTTAAAACTGCTCCAGATTCCAAAAAATTCTGGTATAACATCAACAGAAAATTTTATGGACTGAAATTCTGGGTAGCTTACAAGTAATATGCATTGGTGAGATCAATTTTAACCATCGATTTTAGATATTTGCTGTATACGGTGATTCTGAAAATATGCCTTCAGGGAGCATAATTGGCTAACAGCCCCAGTCTCTATGCATGCCAGTCCACCAACCCATTCATTTTTATGGGTTGCTCCCAGTCAATGATGTAATATGGCTCTGGAGGCACAGGCCTCTGTTGTGGACAACATCAGCTGGAAAACGCCTGACTGGCCTTCCTGAAGCTCCCTCAGGCCTGCTTTCCTGCTGAAGACCTTCCTTCATTCCTGCCCTCTCCTTCCCAGGGATCAGTTGACATTGCAACATGACAGCTCTTCCTGGACATTTATGCTTACCCCGGTTCTGTTCTTATGTCTCAGAGGACTAACCACTGGATTTTCTAGACTGGGGTTTGCTTAATGTTTTTAGTTTAGATGAATGATCAAAAATATAAAAATTGTAAGAAAAAGAAGACATTATAAAAATATATATTTTAAATCCTATCTCTACTTTGTGTTTTAACAAATCAGGTTTCAAATTCAAATGCAGTTTTATATGAAAATTATAAATGGTGTCATAGCAGCAGGTAATATAATATCTGCCATGAAAATCATTAGCTGAGATCTCTAGTGTAATAAAGTTGGTTTTCACAAAGACAACTAAGACTGTCTTGGAGAACAACTGGGGGCCTTTTGTTGTTTGCCAGTAGTCGTTGATAGCGTAGAAAAAACAAAATTATTGAACATTTAAGCTCTGGGTACATAAATCTATAACAGACCCATTATATATCAACCAGTCTGTGGTACATTGTACGCACAGAGCCCCTGACAGAAGGCATGGCAAGTGCACAGAAGAACATATTTATGACAATTTCTGCTGGTAATTTTATGATGGGGATTTTGGGAAATGGATTCATTGTACTGGTTAATTGCATTGACTGGCATAGAAACTGGAAATTGTCCCTGGTTGACTTTATTCTTACCTGTTTAGCAATTTCTAGAATACTTCTGCTGTGCATCGTAATGTTCAGTATTAGCTTCAGTACAACCTATGAGAAAATACTGTACAACAATCACGTGGTATTTGACCTGCTCTGGACAGGACTCAACTATTCCTGCACTGCCTGTACCACCTGCCTCATTGTCTTCTATTTCCTCAAGATAGCCACTTTCTCTCATCCCATTTTCCTCTGGATGAAGTGGAGATTTCAGAAGGTGCTTCTCAGCGTTACCTGCGGAAATCTGCTCTTTCTGCATGTCTTACTTTGAAGAATACAGTAGTTAAAACGCTGATCAAAGGCCAAGTAGCAACTGCAAGCAATGTGACGTGGGACTACACAGTGAGAAGACAAAACTTTAATTTCTCTAGTGCTTATTAAGACGGTGTTCCTCATCCCTTTTCTCATGTCCCTGGTCTCCTGCCTGCTTCTAGTCCTTTCTTTATGGAGTCATGCCAGACAGATGAATGGCCCAGGTTCCAGGAGCCTCAGCATAGAGGCCGATGTGAGAGCCATAAAGTCTATGATTTCCTTCTCACTTCTCTTTGTCATGTACGATGCGAGCAACACAATTGTGTCATGGAACTGTCCTTTGTAGACAGTGTTGCGACAAAGATAACTGCTGATGTGCTAATGTTTTCCTATCTATCGGGCCACCCATTTCTTATAATTTTATGGAATAGTAAATGGAAACGGGCTGCTCTCTCTCTCCTGAGGAGTCTGAAATGCTTCAAGAATAGAAATCTGAATTTGCATAAACTTGCCTGGAAAAAAAAAAGTAATGATGTTCTCAAGAATGAAGGTGGCAAATAGTAACCCATGGACATCCTTTTTAATGATCCCAACTTCTTTTTTAATGTTCTGGGTGTGTCATTGAACCTCATTAAATTTATATGCCTACAATAAGCTAAGAGAAAAGGATTTCGCAATACTTCCACCATAATGTGTGTAGTTAATAGTGAAATGAGAACATGTGGATAATGTATATCATTAGACACTATACTAGATATCTTTACTTTATCTCACTCTTTATATTATTTTGATTTGATGAAATTATATGTGCATAAGTGAAATAACTAGATCAGTTTCATTATCAGTCAGACATTATTATAAACTTGATTATCATGAATTGAACCATGGTGTAATATGATACAGTTGACCCAACCTGAATTTGCTCTATGCTCAAATATTTCTCAATTGTTCCAATTGTTCAATATTGTTCAATTTGCTCTATGCTCAAATATTTTTCAATTGTTCCAATTGTTAATATTGTTCAATTGTTCACTGGCTTTTTAAATATTGTTGATGGTCTTTTCTTTTGTACTGTTATTTTTTATCTTTATATTATGATTATGGTTGTTTTCTTCTTTCTGTTTCATTTTGTTTCTGATTTTATTGTTTTTGCTAGGTCCCCAGTTGAACAAACACAGAGGAGTGGATGCTAAAGATAATAACTGATTCAATGGTCTATGGAAGTGGGGAAGGAATTGGGGAGCGATCAGTGGATGTTGAAGAGGGGAGGGAGCATTAGGCTGATTGTGATGATGTGGGTACAACTCTTTTTAGAAGTGGTTTAACTATGGAATTGTACAATATGTGAATATTATATCAAAAATATGACTTTTTTAAAAATTGACCTATGACTGCCATGGGAGAAGGAGGGAAGAGTTCATTTTAATGGTGGTGGAACAGTTTGGAGATGGATAGCAAGAATGGTTGTGCAACACAAAGAGTATAATCAATGGCACTGAATTATACGTGTAGAAGCTATTGAATAGGAGAATGGTTTTTTTTAATCATTTTATTAGGGGCTCATATGACTCTTTTCACAATCCATACATACATGTGTATGTGTAAAGCACATTTGTACATTCATTGCCCTCATCATTCTCAAAACATTTGCTCTCCACTTAAGCCCCCGGCATCAGGTCCTCATTTTCCCCCTTCCTCCCTGCTCCCCCTTCCCTCATAAGCCCTTGATAATTTATAAATTATTATTTTGTCATATCTTGCCCTGTCCGATGTCTCCCTTCACCCACTTTTCTGTTGTTCATCCCCCAGGGAGGTTATGTATAGATCCTTGTAATCGCTTCCCTCTTTCCAACCCATTAGTTTAGGAGAATGTTTTATTGTGTATATTTTTGCCAAAATTGAAAAGCAATTATCTGAATAACAATGAGTACAGGGAAAAAGAAAATGTGCTAAAATTGTGATAAAGATTGTACTATTATTCATGATATGTTTGAACTATTGAATTGTATGGTATGTGGATGAAGTGACAGTAAAACTGTCTTTTTAAAAAAAAATAAGTCATTTTATTGGAGGTTCTTACAGCTTTTATAACAATCCATACATCCATTGTGTCAAGCATATTTGTACATTTGTTGCCATCATCCTTTTCAAAACATTTTCTTTCTACTTGAGCCCTTGGTAGAAGCTCCTCATTTTTACTCCCTCCCCCACCCTCTCACCCTCATGAATCCTTAATAAATTATAAGTTATTATTATTTTCATATCTTACACCATCTGCTGTCTCCCTTCACCCATGTTTCTGTTGGTCATCACCTTGGGTGGGCGGGGGGTGATGAAGGAGGGGGTTTATTATACATCAATCATTGTGATCACTTCTCCTTTCTCCCCATACCTCCCCCTTATCATTATAGTATCACTATCCCATTATTGTTTCTGAGGGGCTGATCTGTCCTGGATTCCATGTGTTGAGAGCTATTATCTGTACCAGTGTACATGCTCTGGTCCAACTGGATTTGTAAGGTACAACTGAGGTGATGATAAAACTGAGGGGGTTGGGGGAGCAAGCATTAAAGAACAAGAGGAATGTTTCACCAGTGCCAATAAAACTGTTAATAAATAAATAATAACCAGATCAGGCATCGTATTGACATATTGTGAAGAATGTCACCAATGTCACTGAACAGTTGTGTAGAAATTGTGGAATGGGAAACTAACTGCTCTATAAACCTTCCCTGAGAACACGATACACACACTCATATATTTTTAAGAAAAAAAAATATATACACATATGCATATATATACACATATACACATACAAACACAAAGAATTGCTGTGGATAGATATATGGAAAAAGATTTATACACATATGAAGATTAACTCTTAGAAAGGCAAATATTTAATATTTTCCTTTCAAAGTGAGGGTCTCAAATGAGAAAAGTAAAGATGTTGGAATTTCATAACAAAAGTGCACAAATAAACACAAATATGAAATAATTTGAAAGCCTCGTGTCACTCATGGTTATTTCCTGGGACCCACCACCATCAAGTCTGTTCCGACTTGTGGTGACCCTAAAGGTCAGAGTAGAATGGCCAGCTGTGAGTGTTTAAGACAAGAAATCTTTACAGGGGCGGAGAGCCTCATTTTTCTCCCATGGAGCAATTGGGGGTTTTAAACTGCTCATCTTGTAGTTAGCAGCCCAATGCATAGTTCACTATGCCACCAGACCATCCCTTTTGCTAATATGAGGAGGCAGCAAAACTCAGGGAAAAATTCCATTATCTCTTAATTCTATCATGTCCATGAGCTTTTTGAAGCTTCCACATATTTCCATCAAGGAGCATCAAAGAATGATTGTGGTAGTTACATAATCTGGTTTCATTTTGAGGATTGAGTGACAGGGTGGAGTCTAGCCTGCCAATCAGGTGATAGCCAATGAGGCCTCTGTGTGAGCATCGCCTTCTCCTGAGGATTCTGGGAACTCCTGTATTTCCTCCTTGGAAGTGGGAGACATTCAGTCTCTCGGTTCTCTCCCAGAGAGACATTGCAGCTGACAAGACACATGGAGCTACACTAATGCCCTGAGCTGGAGGAACCAACATGGAGACCCCGTGCAGATAGGCTGAATCAAGTCAGAGCCTCAGAGCTGAAGAAACCACGTAGAGAACCCTGTCAGTGCTGAGATAGCTCTACCACCACTGGATCCACAAGACTTCGCACCCACTGGCCTGTGATCTTCGTGCACTTGGCATCATTGCATGTGTTTCGTGAGTCTAAGGAGGACTTTATAGATTGGCATTGGACATATGTGCTAATATCAGACATATGGACTTGATCTGGACAGGGCTCTGGATTGGGCTGGGATGTTTCCTCAATATTCAATTGCTCTTGTATATAAAGCTCTTTCCTATACACATATGAGATAGTGTGTGGCTATGGATTTGTTTCTTTAGTCTACCCAGACTAACACAATGATGAACAGGATTGTTTTGTTATTAATAAATTATTATAAATTATATAATATATTACACTGTTATATAGGTAGTGAGAATATTTTTACAGGTCTGAAGACTTATATAACACTAATGACAAAATAGAAAACATTAAATGAAGTCTTAAAGCAAACCACATATATACAAACGGCTAGATGTTCCTAATTTTTTTTCTTTTCTGCCTTACTTTGTTAGATTTTTGAGAGACAAATACTCCAATCCACAGATATTCTTACATTTAGGTTCCTTGCTTGCATTTTTGACTGATATATTTCAATTGATCCTCCTATAATTAATAACAAAGGCATATAAACTACCTTAGGAAGAGAAAAGAATCTTCATAATTACTTCTCCATTGTATGCAACCCCCAAATTTCATTAATATTATCTGAAAGTTTGATTTCTGATGGCTTTAGATTTTACATTAATTTCATATTAAAAACAATTATTATTAAGAGCGTGCCTTAGATTTTCTTGCTGTCATATCAACAGTCAACAAACAATAACTGTTATTGAGTCAATTCTGATTCATGGGGACCCTATAGTCTCTATGGGTTTCTCAGTGGCTAATTTTTCAAAAGCCAATCATTAGATCTTTCTTCTGAGGTGTCTCTGAGTGAACTTCAATTTCCAACATTTAGATTAGTGGTCAAGTGCTTCCAAACTTCACATCATTCAGGAACTCCATGTCAGCAAAAAGCTTGTCTATAAATTAAACTGGCTGCTTTATACATCACTACGTTTTATTTCTCATACCTTCGCTTTTTGTTGGATTTTCGTTGTTGTTTTGCAAAAGGAAATGGTATGCATTTTCAAATTTTGTTGTTTTGTTTTCAGAAGGTATATTGTTGTTCATAATTTCCTACATTCTGAAGATTACCTCTATTTCGTTTATTGAGTTGAGTGTGTTCTCACTCAGTAGTGAATCGTTAATTATTTCTGTTGATTTGTAATACCTTGTGACATAGATGGGAAGTGTTATCATACTTTTCCTTTATGGGTAATCTCTTTATAGTCCTTGGCAAAAATCATGAGGTTCTGGACTAAGATAGTTGCCATAAACTTGGTGAAAAGAAGATAGATGTTAGAGAATTAAGGTTGTAGAATCAGCTATATTTATGAGTCAAATAAGTGTGAAAGGTCAGGATAGGTACAAGAGACCAGGAATATAATTTCAAAAGTGATTCTGGACTATTTTGAGAAATTAAGGACTTACCCTTAAAAATATCTTGAATCTTCTCTAGTCCATAGAATGAGAAGCCCTCATGGAGTAGTGGATTATGTATTGGGCTGCCAACCACAAGGAGAGCAGTTTAACCCCCCTCCCCCCCCAGCCATAGATTATGAGGAAGATATGGCTTTCTACTCCCATAAAAAGTTAGAGGCTCAGAAACCTGTAGGGGCAGTCCTGTCCTGCCCTGTAAGGTCACTATGAGTTTGCTGTGAGTCCCGGTTCTCATGAGTCCATGGAATAAATTATACAACCCAGGACAGACACAAGGAAAAGGAGAGTTACTTTGAAGCACATTGAGGAAGGAGCAAAGGGGCCATCAATCTTTTATTTCATTTCTAGTCCTTAAAACCTAAAACACTTATTGTTTATGCATCCTTCAATTAAAAACTGGCAACCTATGTGATGGTACAATCCCTCTTAGATCAAATCTAGGTTATGGCGGATCCCCAATTATAGTTATCTCTGAATCAGCCCAGGTCTCCAGGACAGTGTTTTGCAGACTGTTACGTCATAATCTGAGATGATCTTTACCTTTAGTTTATTTCCTCCAAAGAGCCATTCAGGCAAGTGGGAAGGATCTAATTACTTTCGGTTCAACTATAATGAAAATGTTAGTAAATAGAAAAATTATTCTAGTTTGCTTCAGAGTATTAGATGCCCCTTATGCATTATGTAGTTAAAACAAAAATATGCACAAAAGTTAATATTAAATAAGACCATTATTTTATATGCATTTTCCAAAGGAAAATACTCTTTAAAAATATGTAGAAATTTTTCTATACATTCACCAATCCTTGTCTTTTTTCTTAATGCCCCTACCCTTGCAATAATAAAGGG
>NW_022105855.1:3483858-3488916 GCF_000313985.2 Echinops telfairi
GAGGAAGAGGGAGCATTAAAGAACCAGAGGAAAGCTGTATGTTTCATCGGTGCTCTACTGCACTCTGACTGGCCCGTCTCCTCCACATGACCCTTCTGTAAGGGGATGTCCAATTGCTTACAGACTGACTTTGGGCTTCCACTCCACACTCCCCCCTTCATTCACATTATGATTTTTTTGCTCTGGGTCTTTGATGCCTGATACCTGATCCCACTGACAATTCATCACAAAGCTGGTGTGATTCTTCCATGTGGGCTTTGTTGCTTCTCAGCTAGATGGCCACTTGTTTATCTGCAGCCTTTAAGACCCCAGAAACCATATTTTTTGATAACCGGGCACCATCAGCTTTCTTCACCACATTTGCTTATGCAACTGCTTTAAGACCTGCATCTTTAGAGGAAAAGAATTCCCTGGGATTTTCAATACTGAAGTTGGACACATATATTGCCAACCAAATTTTCTGAATATTTTAAGGTGTATCTTACTTTGCACTGCAGCAAAGTACACTACACTGTGAGTGCTTTTTAATTAATCAGTAGTGCTAGGGTTACTTATTTTTATTATATGATAATTTTACTGTAGTAAACGTTGGTATTTGTGACAGTTACATAATCTCCTGTCAACTTGAGCAAAGGGGTGGAGTCTAACCTGTCAATCAGGTCACAGCTTGATGACCTCATTTGGAAACTCTTTGGAGATAATTAGCTCACTGGAGGCCAGATCCACTCTCTCTGCCTTCCCTTTCCTGCTGTTGAGACACTCAGAGAGCTGGAGGAGACCCATGGAGAACCCATGCCAGTGTTAGGATGGTCCCACTGCCACTGGATCCACAAGCCCTTCTATCCACTGGCCTGTGATCTTCCTGCATTTGGCATCATTGCAAGTGCTGTGTTAAAGAGGAATTTTTGGACTAGTATCAGACATCATTGCATGTGCTGTTTTATTTTTATTTTGGGATTTTTTTTGCAGGTGCTGTTTTAAAGAGGAATTTTGGACTGGTATCAGACATATAGGCTAATATCAGACTTATGGACTTGAACTGGACTGGGCTGGGATGTTTTTACCGTAATGTACAGTTGCTCTTTGATATAAAGTTCTCGCTTATACAATGAATTTGTTTCTCTAGTCTACTCAGACTAACACAGTATTTGAGGTTCCTATTTTGCAGTTCAGATTTGTAAATCAAATGATTCAGTTCTTTGGAAGAGGAGGTATTTTTGAAAGAATCTAAGAGAACACATGCCTTTATTTACATGTAAGCAAATGAGAATTTGGTCTTCTTTAAATCATCTTTATAGAGGGAATATTACATTTTATGGCTGACATCTGGACGAAGACTGGAAATTCCAAGTAAAGCTGGTTGGGAATATTGAACGACTATCATAGAGTGTGCTTCTATAGTACTGTTGTAGATTTCTAGGCTTCATAGCATAAAAGAAGACAACAAAGAAAACAAGAAGAGTACTCTTGCATAATCAAACATAAGATCAATATGATTATCTAGTAGGTTGTTTGATATCAGTTGATCAACCAATCATCGATCAGAGTTTTCTCTTTACCAAGATGTTAAGAACATTGGAGAATCTCTCCATAATTGTAACAGGTGGGGAAGTTCTCGTCGGAATCTTAGGGAATGGATTCATTGGACTCACAAATTGCATCACCTGGATTAAAAATCGGAAGTTGTGCTTGGTTGACTTCATTCTCACTAGTTTGGCCTTCTTCAGGATCAATCAATTGTGGCTAACTATTCTCAATATGCTTTTAATGTTATTTTATGAGGAAGTCTATACTATTAGACCAGCAGACTATATTCTTAGTGGGAGCTGGATATTGACCAGTCTTGTAAGCACTTGGCTTGCTGCTTGTCTTACTGTTGTTTATTTCCTGAAGATTGCCAATTTTTCCTGTTCTTTTTTCCGTTGGCTCAAGTGGAGACTCAACAAGGTGGTTCTCATGCTTCTGCTGGTATCTGTGCCCTTCCTGTCCATGAATTTTTCATTGCCAAACATTGCTGGCGTCTACTTTTATAACGGCCCAGACACATATGAAAGAAATGCGACTGTGTTATTCAGTGTGAGTGAAAATAGAGTTTTATGTGGTATCATTCTTTTCATTGTTGGATCCTTACCTCCTTTCTCTGTTTCCTTAATTTGCTTTTTCCTGTTACTCTTTTCCTTGTGGCGACATACAAAGCGCATGGAGCTTACTGTCAGGAATTCCAGAGACCCCAGCACAGAGGCCCACTTCAGAGCCATACAAAATATGTTTTCCTTTCTTGTACTCTTTGCCTTGTACCTGGTTGCCTTTTTTGGGTCATTTTTGGTGTATTTTACACCACAGAAGAAGCTGGTTATGGTGATTTGTTTTATGTTAGGATCTCTATATCCTTCAGTTCATTCGTATGTTGTGATTTTTGGAAACAGACAAATGAGGAAAACCTTTTTGGGGATTCTGAGGAGCGTAAAGCATGGCCTAAAAGGACAGAGATGCTCAATTATATCGGCCAGTCTGAGAAATGGTCTTCTCAAGCTTGAAAGGAAGTGAACAGTAAGTCTTTATGGAATCTTCTTTTTCCGTTGGTTTGTTCATTAAGCATTTGTACTCTCTATGGATATAATTTAAATTCTTACTAGACCTGGATAGTTCAAATAAACAGAATTTTCTTACGAGGAATCATCAACTCTCTGAGCAGGTAGAACTTTTTGTACTTAAAGGAAATTATCTGGAAATAAGTCACATTTTATTCGCATAGCTCTACAAAAGTGGGACCTTGTTAGAAGTGTAATAAATATCCTTAAAAAAGAAGGTGTGGGTTTAAGAGGAGATAACAGAGAAAAAACATAAGTAGAAATGTTTTTTATGTAATTGATGGAAATAATTGGAATAATTTAAATAATTAAAAATCACTAATTATTGGTAATGAGTCATTCATAGAAGGGGTATTAGAATGTATCAATGCTATTTGGAAGTATGATGTCATGGTGAATCTACTGTCAACCCTCCTTCATTTCATTGATGTCCTATATTAACTGAAGCCATTTATCTGCTCTACTTAACTCACTGTGTCTGTAATAAAACAGTTAAGCACTTTATTACATGTGTTGGTAATATTTTATCAAATTTCAGATTTGGTAACAGAGAATATGATGACTAATATCTAAGGCCAGCTCCTTGTATTAAAACACTTACAATATGTTTATATTTTAATGGAAGAGACACTTTCTATTCACATAACTATTTATCAGTGTCTAATGATCTTTTGTCATTAGGAATGAATAGTGCAAGTTTCTTGAAGATATGTATACATTATTTCACTTGTCAGTAAGCATTTAATCTGTACAAATTAGCAATTCACAAATTGTGGTCTGAAAAGTCAATCTATACGTGTTTAAATTTTATGCTATGTGCTAAATTAATGACACTCTCAATATAATTACTTTATGCCCCAGCGGGATTATTTATACTGTTCTTTATCATAAAAGAATAGTGCTGTCTCTAAAGTGAACTGGAGCTATGTTGATGGATTTGGGACTCACACTTAATTCTAGCCCCAATCTAAGAACAATTCTTATGACATGGCTCTCATGAAGAGATCACCAATGATCTGAATACACTAGAAAAGTGTAGGTAAGAAACCAGATGGTGCCCAGCTGTAAGAAAGAACAACATCTGGAGTCTTAAAGGCTTGTCTTCAAACAGGTATGGAAGAAACACGCCAGCCTATGTGACCTAAGGATTGTAAATAATAAAATCCAAATCCCAAGGAGGTAACAGTATCAAAGTCTAAATGAAGACCCAGTTTGCAGAAGGCTGTGGATGACAGTGGAATTCCAAAATCCATTGGCAGGTTCCCCCCTTGGATCACGTCTCTGGGCAATCCCCTCTGATTCACATCCAGGGGTTTGAATAGCCTTCCTATCAAGCAGAGCATTGTGAAGTCTACTGTGGCTGATGTAGTTAGGGTAAAATGTAATACCTTATCATTTGATCTTCCTTTTTGCCCATTTTAAAGTTGTTTCACTTTTTAATATTTTCTCCTTTCTTTTCAGTTGAGGTTTTTCTCTGTTTTGTTTTGTCGTTGTTTGGGGAGTTCTTTTTTATTTGTTGGTTTGCTTCCTGTTTTGATTTGTATGATTTTCTGTATATGAAATCCAGCATAGTAGAACTATAGTGACAGTAACTGGATTAATAATTGCCTTAACCTATAAACATATGTACATAGATCTATTTCCCATTCATCATATATAAATATATTTACATCTTTATATGCCTGTATTTACGTCTCTATGAGTACCCTTTGCCTCCTAGTTCTTTCCTCTGTTTCTTTGTACTTTCCTCTTGTCCCACTATCATGTTCTGCCTTCATTTGGGTTTTAGGCATTCCTCTCGATTACATTGCCCTTGACCCAACCCTGCAAGGCCTCCCACACCCTCCTTGACATTGATTTTGGATCACTTATTATTCCCTTGTCCCTATGCTTGTTAACACCCTCTTCCTTTCCCCTGCCTCCCCTACCCCCATGTTCCCTGGATCTGTTATCCCATGGCTCTCTCATCTGGCTTGTTTATTCCACCTATCCCTTCCAGGTAGACATGCTATGTACCACCACCAGACTGAGTGCAACGAAGTGACAACAAAAAGTAAAACAAAGGCTGCAACTACAACATACACACACACACATGCATACATATATAACCGTATGAATAGTTCAGGGTCTGTTTGTTTTCCTTCATGTGTGCTTTCCAGTCAAGTTGAGTATTAAGGAAACGGATGGACAGTGGGCCCCTGCACAAGTACTCACTCAACACAAGAACACTTTGTTCTAATGATTCGGCAGTCTGAGATGCTCACCTGCCTGGCATGATAGCTGAAGACAATGGGTGCCCAAGAAAGTGGATGGTGCTTGGCTACCAAAAGATATAATACCTGAAGTCACTGAAGACAGTGGGTGCACAAGCAAGTGTGGTGAAGAAAGCTGATGGTGCCCAGCTACCAAAAGATATAGCACCTGAAGCCTTAAAGACCTGAAGATAAACAAGCACCATCTACCTGAG
>NW_022105855.1:3491614-3495469 GCF_000313985.2 Echinops telfairi
TCTTCCCTTCCCCCCACCTCCCCCTCTCCCATGTCCCCCCGAAACTGTCAGTCCTGTTGTTTTCTCCTCCAGATTTAAAACTATTTTTTAAAGTAGAATAAGACTATCAGAAACAGACATTGAAAGGAGACCACACACACACAGCACTGGTTTAAGAAAAATGTTAAGTGTTTGTGCACATTTTTGTTGCTACTATAAATTTACAAATGAAATAGTTTAGAATTTTTTGAAGCTGCTAAGTTCATTGAAGCATATGGCATGATCTAAGTGAGGTAGAACTATCATATCTGGGTGCATGATAAATAAGATGGACCATATATTGACAATTGCTGAAAGTGAGTGATGGGTACAGCAGTGTGCTAGTTACATAATTTTATGTCAACTTCGTAAATAAGTGTATGGGTGGAATCTGGCCTGTCAATCAGGTCACAGCCTGATGATGCCTCCTTGTGGGTGTGGCCTTCTCATGAGGATTCTGGGAACTTTCTCTTCTCCCTGGAAGTGGGCCATACTCGCTCTCTCTCCCCTTGTCTTCTTGTTGACAAGCCACGCAGAGACTTGCTGAGACCTGTGATAGACTCTCTCTCTGCTTCACCTTCCTGCTGAAGAGCCACCCGTGAAGAACTGGAGGAGCCCCGTGGAGACCGGCGCCAGAGCTGAAATGCTCACTAAGGATGTGGGACACTGGTGAAAGGAATATAAATTTAGAACAGTCTGAGTTTATGGATAGAGGGCCTGTAAGCACAGAGTCTTCTTTCAGGGTCTCAGCATGTGAGGTGAAGAGAGGATCTAATTGCTTCTTTGGTTGGTTCACTGAAGTGTGGGCTGCTAGATGGCCTAGATTCGACCACCTTGAGGTACCCGACCTACCTTGGTACACTGTAGAAGAAGGCACCCCAAAGCTTAGGGAAATTGGTATGGGAGAATGGATCTATCAGTACAATCCCATAGAACCTCAAAAGGAGTGCCCTGAAAACATGCTTTTTCACCAAAACCATAAGGAACAAGTTTGTGAAGGGGGGCCCAGCATCTCTGAAGACTACTATGATAACTAACTTATGTACACCAGGGTTATCAGTGGGAATTGCCCTAACTGAACTCTGACATCTGTCTGCAGTGGGGCTGATTTGGTCTCAGTGGTGGTAGGGGGCAGGTGTTAGCACTGAATCAGTAGAGATGGGCTGGGCATGGTTATGGTAACGGACAGCAAGATTTCCGTAGTAATCAGAAAATCTGTCTCATGTGGACTCATGGCATTGGCTACTTAGCCATAGTGTCCCTAGGAGTGAAATACACAGGAAACCTATGAAATATTTACATGATCTATACAATCAGAAGAAAACTAGTTCAGGTGGACAGCAGTTCAACTCAAATCACAAAAAAATGTGAGCCAGTTTACAGACCCACAATCCCTTGAATGAGGGGAAGGCTGGGTTCCTTTGAAGAAGGACCCTGTTACATTGCCAAAGGTTTATACTGTTGGTCTTTCTTCTAACCTTCCGCAAAGATGGCTGCAGGTTTTCACAAGAAGTGGCCGGTGAAGATCCAGAACCAGATCTTCTTACTTTTTAAACCTAGCGCTCGCTCTGTGTGTATGTACATATCGACAAATATATTTATTTGTCCATTTATTCCACAAATAAAAAACATATGTGCAAAAACAAAAAGAGTGACTGTTCATTGGGGGAAAGGAAATAATCCAACTTTGGGGGAATAACTGGACACTAGCTGTGAACTGATGTTAATGCCAGGAGACCCAAAGTGTTTTGAAGGACTACTAGTCAGAGTGGGGGCTTATGGAGGTCAAATTATCAATGGGGGTACACCTCACAGTAGATCCAGTAGGCCCCTGAATCCATCCTATCATTATTTCCCCGCTTTCAGAATGCATCATTGGAATAGACATACTTAGTTACTAACACAACCATCATATTGGATCCCAGAAATGTGGAATAAGAGCTATTATGGTAGGAAAGTCCAAGTGGACACTATTAGAATTGCCATTGCCTAGGAAAATAGTCAACCAAAATCAATTGCAAAAGCAAGGTTTGTGATTATCAGTTTTTCTTCTTTATATGTGTTTATTGAATATCTTTCCCTTGTTCATGTATAATATACCAGATATAAATGGGTTCAGTGTGTTTTCATTTATATGTATGCTAGCTATATGATGTTGAGTGTAAGCATAATTTCATTAATGTCTGGAAATTATATACGGCTAAAGAATTTGAGACCATCTTCCTCAATATGAATTGATATCAGGGCTGCAACAATGCGGTCAAACATAACAACACTTGTGATGATGTAATGGGAAGATTTATTGTGTCAACTAGACTTCTGTAAGAACATGTGGGCAACGTTTAATTAGTTCTCAGCTTGATAGGAGGGTGACGGAGATAGATTCTTTCTGAAGCCAGCTTTCTTCTCTCTCCCTGGTAATCAGACCAGAATGCTGCTGCTTGAGCTAGTCCTTTGCCTCAACTGTGTGCTGTACTACCTGTGGGCCGAACCAACCCATGGATTGTGATGCCTTGCTGTGTATCGCTAAAGCTTGAGGCTCCTTCAAGACCTGCTTCACCAACATGCTGGTGGATCCTGTCACAGTGTGTGTATTGCTAGAGCTTGAAACTCCACTGGAGCCAGCTTGGCTAAGTTCCCGTGCCACTGACTGTTGTTGCCCCACCCTGCCATCTGCTGCCTGCAGTTGACTCTGTTTGTCTTTCCTGAGCGGGAGATTCCATTGTCTGCTTCCTTGACTTTGGACCAGCAGTCAACATGAGTTGAAGGGTCTTCAGTATATTAACTGTTCCACAAAAGTGAGTTGAATTGACCCCTCATTACTGCTCTGCGGACTAATTAGCTGTTATATTCCTTCTCACTATGTAAACCTGTAAAATAAAATCATAAGTGTCCCGGTTTTGTTTCTCTAGAGAACCCTAACGCAATCATATTTATGATATCATTTTCCTTAATTTTACTTATGTTTGAAATTACAATATAAACTTAAATGCTATTCAAAAGAAACTATTTTTGGATGTAATTTTTCTTTCTGAAAATGGAGATATGAAAAAATATGGTAAGAGAAATTAAAGCATTCAATTTATTTTAACGGTTGGCTTTTATAAGCTATTCTTAGAGATGAAAGCAAGGGAATGTGTAAAGATGGTTTTGACTTCGTCTTATCTTTCTGTATACAACCCTCAGCCCTTCCCTACAAGTTCTCCTTGAAAGAAGAGTCCTTAGGGAGATTCAGAGCAGTGTTACGAATATAGACAAGAACACTACATGAGTGTCGGTAACAAAGGACTACTACAAGTCATAGAAACTGCAGCAAACATCGCGAAGCATAATGTCAATATCTCCTCAACATCATTCTTCATCTAAGCTGACACACTTTGGGAGCCAGAGTCTCCGTCTCTCTAGCCCTTTCCTGAAAAACTCTGTGCTCTTCAACTAACATCCTGTCAAATTGACAGTTTTGTCATCCTTAAGGATCTCAAATTGTGTTACTTTTAAATGTTCTTTGAGTTCAGGGACCAAAAAGAAGTCTGAAGAGGCAAGATCAAAACTGCAGATGGAATAAGCTTTCTCAGTGAAAGTCTACTATCCTTGAAGAAAGGTACAGGTATATGGTTATGGCAGGAAAAATTTCACAACAGAACTATCTTGGCCTTTTTCTGACCCATGCAGTTTTACACTTTCTTAAAACTTCTTCAAAAGAAGCCGCTATGATCACTTTGTGGCCTTTAAGAAATTCTACCAGGGCTCAAGTAGAAAGTAAATGTTTTCAGAATGATGATGGCAACAAATGTATAAATGTGCTTGACACAATGGATGGATGGATGGATTGTGATA
>NW_022105855.1:3496116-3497715 GCF_000313985.2 Echinops telfairi
ATACCTGACTTGAACAGTTAAAACCTCGTCAGTTGATCCCTCCCATGCACCTTGGGCCTGACAGGGTTGTCAACATTTTATGTGTTTGTTCTTTCTTTTTCTTCATATTGGGGTTTAGCTTTGATGTATTTTGTCACCAGGGGTAGACCTCTTGAATTTTTGCTCTATGTTTTCCTGTTTTTTGATATATGAAACCCAGGAATGATGAATCTATAGAGACCGCACGTCAAATAAGGGTTTCTGGGGAGAGGGGAGGATGTCGAGTGGGGGATGGGGTCAAAGGAACTGATGTCAAGGAGTTCAAGAAGGAAGAGAATGTTTTGAAACTGAATGTGGTTGCAATTGTCCCATACTGCTTGATGTGATTGAATTATGGAATGATATGATATCTGTATTACTCCTCAATGAAAAGGTTTTGCCGGGGGAAGAGGAAGTGAATCAAAAAGTTACATAGAGCTGAGTCTGAGCTGTAAACCTTGAGCAAGGAAGTGAAAGCAAAAGAGACCATAATTTCTTGAAATATACTAGAATCAGGTTGCTTAATAGTGAAGGTTTTCTAGAACTAACATTGGAAATCTCCCTAAGTTATTTTATTATATTAATGGTTTTATCAATAAGAATAAAGGAGGCTGGAGAGTATTTTGACATATGACACTGTTTTAAAAAAAAATCATTTTTGGGGGGGTTCTTACAGCTCTTATAACATTCCATATATCAATTGTATCAAGCATATGTGTACATATGTTGTCATCATCATTCCAAAACATATTCTACTTGACCCCTTGGTATAAGCTCCTCTTCCCACCCCCCTCACTCCACAACCCTCCCACCCTTGTGAATACTTGATCAATTATATATTTTATTATTATTTCACATCTTACACTGTCCATTGTCTCCCTTCACCCACATTTCTGCTATTCGTCCCATTTGGGGGATGGGACTATATATTCAACTTTGTGATATATTCCCCCTATCTCCTCCTTCCCCCTCCCTGACCATCCCCCTGCCCTCATGATATAGCTGCTCCCATGACTGTTCCCGAGGGGTTGATCTCTCCTGAATTCCATGTGTCAAGAGTTCTTATCTGTACAAATGTGTGTTCTCTGGTCTAGCAAGATTTGTGAGGTAGAACTGGGTCATGCTGGTTGTGGGTAGGTGGAGGGAAGCATTCAGGAACTAGTAGAATGATGTGTGTTTCATCCGTGGTATACTACACCTTGGTTGGATCACCCCTTTCTTATAACCCTTCTGAGGGGGAGGGTCCAATTCTCTACAGATGGGCTCTGGGTCTCCACTACAAATCTCTTCCTTCACATAAATATAGTTGCTTGTTTTAGATCTTTTGATATCTGATCACATCAACACCTCATGATCATGCAGGCAGTGTGCTTCTTCCTTGTGGACTTATTTGCTTCCCTGCTAGATGGCTACTTGTTTAACTTCAAGCCGTTCAGACCCCAGACATTATATCTTTTGATAGCCAGGCACCATCCACTCTCTTCACCACATTTGCCTATTGAGGTAGTTAGTTTATTGTGCCAACCTGGCCTATAAACACATGTGGGGTTAATTGAAGGGTGGAGAGATAAATGGCTCAGT
>NW_022105855.1:3497815-3501855 GCF_000313985.2 Echinops telfairi
AAAACTCTCTCTTATACATGAGTTTCTTTAGATTTGTTTCTCTAAAGTACCCAGAATAACACACATATTCACCCATTCTGTCTTCAGCAATCATGTCAGGAAGGTAAGTATCAAAGAGTGCCAAGTTATTAGAACAAAGTGTTCTTGTGCTAAGGGAGGCCTTGAGTAGAGGTCCAAAGTCCATCTGTTAACTTAAAACTTAATATATAAATATATGGACATTGGTCTCTATCCTTTTCATTATAAATTACAATATTTACATATATATACATGCCTTTAGCTATACCTCTCTAAATAGCTTTTGCCTCCTATTTCTTTCCTCTATTTCCTTTCACCTTCCTCCTGTCCCACTATCATTCTCACCCTCCATTTGGCTCTCAGTAGTTCCTCTCAGATAATTGCACTTGATTAAACCCCACCAGGAATTATACATCCTCCTCACCATCAGTTTTAGATCTCTTGTTGTTCCCTTGTCCCTGAGTTTGTTGACTCCTCACTCCCCCTCCCTGCCCTTCCTCTCCCATGTCCCCCCAGAACCACTGGTCCTGTTGTTTTTTTCCTTGGGATTGTTGGTCCTGGCTGTCTTATATAGATAGACATAGGGCAAAAGAAAAGCAAAAATGAAAACAAACAAGCAAAACCAAAGAAGGAAAAAAAGAAACAATAGATAGTTCCAGGTCTGTCTGTCTGCTGACCCTTATGTATGTTTTCTGATCAAGTGTGATGAAGTTCCAAGCCCTGTGCCCCAAAACAGAAGTCTACATTCAGGAGTCCTCGGGGACTTGGTTACTTTGCTCCCCTGCTGCCCCATTGCACTCCCTTCACGTCTCACCCCGCTGGGCGTGGGGCAGGCCAGGCACACTTTCCACACAGTGTCTCCAGTGCAGTCCCCATAGTGCTATGGGTCAGTGAGGGAATGTCCGCTGTGTCTAGTGGTGGGGCCAGCCCTATGGTCCTCTCTGGGCATTGGCTCCTCTAAGCAGGGATGTTGTCCCCAGGGCCTAGTGGGCCATGGTGAGGTCCTCTTTCTCTCTCTCTCTCTCCCTCATAGTTCACTCCCATGTGGTCTTGACAGACCTGCTTCTCTTCCCGGGCTATATCTTCAGTGCTGTCCTCTGTATTGCCTTCTTCTGGCGAGGGGGTTAATGTTGCTTGGCTTGGGCCCAGCCCCATCATCCTCTCTGTTAGTTTGCTGCTCCATGCCAACATATTACCCTCAAGGCTTGGTGAGCTGGGATGGGGTCTGGTCCCTCTCTCCCTTTCCTGTGGAGCTATAAACAATACCCTCCCTGTGGGATGACACTCTTAATAAATAAGAGAACACTTCTTTCACATGAAAAAGAATACTCACTCAAAAGTCTTGCATGGGAATGTGACTCATAGTGACCCTGTATAAGGTTTCCAAGCCTGTCAATCTTCAACAGGGCATGGCAGCCTTGTCTCTCTCTAGTGGTTGTGAGGGGTGGCTTTGAACAACCAGCATTGTGAGTTGCAGTGCAATGTTTACCCAAAAGCACCACCACAGTGTTAAAGGGGGTATCATTTGCTGAAACCATACATTGTTTTTTTTACCTATTGATAACATTTTTACCACCTTAATTTAAAAACAATGTAAAAATTGCAAATACACATATACACAATAATTCAGCAACATAAATTTTAAAATAATGTAACTGTGGGTCTTAATCAGAAATGACTTTGTCACCCAAGGGCATTTGACCATGTCTGGAGAGATTTGGGGTGATCATAGCTGGGAAGTGCATCTAGTGGGTAAAGAGTATGAATGTTGCAAAGTAGTTTAAAATCACAAGATACCACTCTACAACAAAGAATTTTCAGCCCAAAATGCTGAGGGATAAGATTGACAAGCTTTTTAGTATTCAATTCAAAACATCTTAAAATTATGAGAGAAAGGGACTTCTGAAAGCATTACGATCAAAATAATGGACTCTTAGATGATCATAACATACACGAGTATTATCAACGTGAGGAAATTATAATTATGAATCTTTGACATTTAACAGCAGTGATCTCATACCATATTTGTCCTCTGTGACTCACTGACTTCACTCAACGTAACCTCCTCCTTGTTCTGAGAAATCGAGCAGATCTATGGTACTCTTGAATGTGGCACAGTATTCCATCGTGTCTACGTGTTAACCATTTATTTATAGATTCTTCTATTGAGGGAAGTTTGTTGTTTTCATTTTTTCCTATAGTGAATAGTGCTACAACGATCATGAGTATGCGTGTACATATTCGCATCATAACTCTTGTTTCTTTAGGAAATATCAAGTAGAGGGATCACTGGGTCATTTGGTATTTCCATTCTCAATTTTTTGAGGATCCATCATACCATTTACAATGAGGTTGCACCATTTAACAGTTCCATCAGTAGTGTATCAGGGCTCCAATCTCTCCATACCGTCTCCAGGCTAGTGCTGGTTCACCGATAGACACCTAAACCAAGAAAACATAATTGAGAATTAGAAATAAATCCACAAACCTATGATCAGCTGGTCTTTGACAAAGGAGCAGAAGCACATTAAATGGAGAAGAGAGTATTTGAGCAAATGTTGTTAACAGAATGATAGTCGTTTGCCGAGAAATAAAATAAAAGAATAGTCTTACATTATATGAAAAAAAAATTCAGGATAAATCAAAGACCTAAATGTAAAAAATAGAGCTATAAAGATCAATGAAAAGTAGGGCCAAATTATATGTTTCTTAAATATCTTTTAAATCTTAAAAGGCTATATTGACGATTCCCAAGTTTCTGTATATATTTTGAATTTATCTTAATCTTTAAAAATTCCTTTTCAAAGTGGTTTTCTGATGCTGAGATGCAATTACTATGAAAATCTCATCTACTTTACATCAAATTTTGGTTTCTGGTAAAAATGGAAATGCTAGTTAAACTAATATGTTGGATTTGCATCTTGGTTTGTATGGTAATACTATGCATGCACTTTTCCAGAAAAGAGAATAGAGAAAGTGTAAAAGCATGGGTTACAGTGTGAAAACAAATAACTGAGCAAAACAAAACAAACGAAAACTCATAACCAGAAAACACTGAAATATTCAAATTAATGAACATAATTATAGAAATAGTTACAAAAGCCATCCAACTTAACTAAATGAGATATTCACCCACTTATTGGCTACATAGGAACCTGGTAGCAAAGTGGTTACAATTTGGGCTGCTATCTGCTAACAGCAAGGTCAGCAGTTCAAAACCATTAGCCTTTCAATTGGGAGAAAGATGAGACTTTCTATTACTGTAAAGATTTACAGTCTTGGGCACCCACAAGGACAGTTCTACCCTATCCTATATGGTTGCTATGAGTTGCAATCAATTTGATACAATGAACTTGAGAGTATTTTATTTCCTTTATTGGAGAAACTCAGTATAAAGAAAAGGTTTAATAAATATGACTGCATGATTGGAAGGGGAACACTTTTTCCAGCTATATTAACTTTATGAACAGTGAATTTTTCTAAAAAGAAAGCTAATTACTTAGGTTAACTAAGTTACATTAATAATGTAACTTAAAACACTATATAGACATTCAGTAGGACTTTTTAAAATAAACGACTGAATGAGCGCCATCAAAAAGAAATAGAAAAATGCCACTGAGGAAACTATTCCTAAGAGCCTTTCATGTAAGCAGCAGTCAGTAATGGCTTGCATTTATGGATGGAATATCTTAGTTTAGAAACACAGCAACAATTTTGTGAGATAACAGTTGTGACATGTATTGTGCCTGGACATGAGTTTAAGACATAAGTAAAAGATGAAAAACTAATGATGGGAAAATGACTTCTAGAACCTACTTTAACTCAAAGTGAATTTAAGTATTTTTCTGTAGTTTGGATTATAGTCAATTATCCTCTTTATATTACAACTGGAATGTACCCTATCTGGAATACCAAGCGGGGGGGGGTGGACAACTAAGAATATGTACTTATTTTTACATTTCTTATTTCTTGTTTGTACTTTTTTAATTCTGAGTAAATTTCTACTGTGGCCAAAATCATCA
>NW_022105855.1:3525978-3527900 GCF_000313985.2 Echinops telfairi
TGATGAAACATAACTATATGCTATGAAGAACCTGTAAATTTGATGTTTGGCTAAATTTTATATTCTTCTGTAGTCTTGGATTAAATAATGTTTATAAGAGGAGTACTCTGGAAAGTTTTACTGGCGTTATTATAAATTCTGAAGTCCTCCAGTTACCACAATAGTATGCTATTTATGACCATATGCTCTCACATTAAAGTTTTACTTTCTTAGTTACAGAATTTCTAAGATCTCTATGTTATATATCAGTTGCAAGCATAAAATCGACACTTACTGGCAAAAAAACAAAAATTAAATCAAAAATATATTTGGGTGAAGGTATTATCATAGCTGCTGTGAGCACCTTATTTACCTACAGTGTAACTAGGTCAGGGATCATTGCCAAAGTCAGAGGCAGGCAAGCGTCTGTGATGATGGCTATATTTTGAGGTCGATCTTAATTGTTCACCAAAAATCAAGGCAATTTCTCAGAGATGAAGGAAGCATGAGAGAATGCATGTGTTCACAGCAAAGGATGAGTGAGTACTCCAGTATTACTCCCTGGAAATATTATGTAGCAAGGAGGTTACCAGTAAATCTGAATTAGAGAAACTATTTCAAAACAAACATTCGTCTGCAGAGATGAGACAAAATTAATTATCAATCTCCTTCCTAAGAAGATAGAAAGTTTATGGGCAAAGGTATTAAGATATAATTTGATAAGGAGAATAGAGGAGAGCATAAAGAAACAGTATTTCTCTCTTTTCTTTCACACATACAACCCACAACCCACAACAACATATATAAAACTTTCACACGTACAATCTTAGTGAAAAGGAAACATCATAAGGTAATCAATACTTGTATTGTTGTCATGGCTCCTTCACCTTACTATATGTAGCACCGCATGCTTAGACCATTAAAAGCCATTTCATTTATAAGAAAAGCCATTATTTTATGGCTCAATATGCCAAACTATTGCTTAACTGAGCAAGCTAGGTAAATGAGCTAAACTACTTCTTTGGAATTAAGTTATCTATGTTTATTGTTAATCTTTTAAATTTCAGAATGTGGACCTATACTTTAGATTCTTTATTTATAATTTATATTGTTATTCATCAACAAAATGAAGATAAGATTCTGCACCAAATTTAAAAGGTTGACCATTTTCTATTCACTGGCAGATCCTTGAGGAGCAAATTTAATAGATGCAGCACACTAAGTGAATATGATCTTTAACACTTCCCAGAAGCATTAATTCCCTGTAGTTTTAGGCCTGAAACATAATTTGGGTCATGAAACATTTTTCATTGTTTATCTCCAATTTAAATTTAATTGAATGTTGTGTTCTTACTTGTTGAATGTGGCAACCTTATTAAGGCTAGTCGTATGCATCAGGATTATTGAATCTGAAGTTTGTAAAACTTAGCCTCAGAAAAGCAGAAGAACCATGAAAGAATATCAGCCCATTTCCATCATAACAAATGTTAGCTTAACCTACATTGAACCATACTTAGAAAAGTACAACCCGCTGAGATGAGTGAACATCAGTGCCTAGCTAGGGATCACCAAGCTTGTTGTTTCTCAAGATTAACCAGGACTTCATGAAGATAACAACAGACTTCAGTCATGGTGCCAATCTCCATCATTAGACAGGAACCCAGAAGAGAGAGAAAGAAAATAACAGCAACATATAAGGAACAGGTGTAGATACTATACTACATCAGGTTGATTAGAAAGAAATAACATATTTTCTATTCGGACATGCCAGGTAAAATGGAAAGCATATTAATGGTCATAGCAGCTGGAGAATTTACAATGGGCGTGTTAGGGAACACGTTCATTGCACTGGTTAACTGCATGGACTGGATCAAGAGCAAGAAGATTGCCTCCATTGATTTAATCCTCACAAATCTGGCCATATCCAGACTTTGTCTCCTGTG
>NW_022105855.1:3528652-3548699 GCF_000313985.2 Echinops telfairi
TTCCTCTTTGTTGCCTACTATCTGGCCTTTCTGGTAGCCTCTTCCAGCCACTTCATGCCAGAGACTGAATTAGCTGTGATATGGGGTGAGTTGATAGCTCAAGTCATACATTTATTCTAATTCTGAAGAACAATAAATTGAGACAGCTTTACTAATAGTACTGTGGAAAGTGAAGTTTATCCTTAAAAAAGAGAATATTCTGACACACATACAGACCTGGAACAGAGGAAAACAAGATAATTCTTAATTATTTTCATTTCTCATATTTATCTGTTTCATGTTTCATATATTAAATGTATCTTAAAATTTACTTATAATTTAAAGAGTCTTGTGTTGACAAGACATTCATTTTTTCCTCTTATATCTAGCTATCTTCTATTTCTTTATATATCTATATAGAGAAAGGAACCTTCAAAGGTTTTTGGAAAAATAATGAAATTAAAAGTAATAGAATTTTTCCATGAACATTATGGAGCGCATTGTATCTATCATCTATGTATCTAGTATCTATAACTGTATGCCTATCTTTTTCCTTCCTTTCCCTCCTTTTAGACAGTTTTTAAAAACTTGTTTTAAAACAAAAAGAAATTAATATGCCAAAATTATCTGTGAGATGGGGAGGGCATTTTCATAGTTTGAAATCATATTTCCAGATATAGAACAACTATGATTATCTCTTGCTGTCGTGATTTGCATTCCTGTTTAAAGCTGCTGACTTAGCCCCTTAGTCCTATTTGGGTTTTCTTCCTTGATAAACCAACTAAGAAGCCCCTGTAGACTCAATTTAGTGACAGTTCTTGATCACACTGCTGGAACCTTATGAATATAGCTTAAATTAATATCAATAACACCCCAAATGAGGACACAAATTGTCATTAAAATAAATATTGTCATAGTGAATCATTTTCGGTGCAAGGATCAACAAAAGAAAGACATTCTCTAGGTATGAGGGAGAAAAAGTGTACGCAGGACAGTTTTATAAAATAAGGTTGGCAAAAGAGAGAGCTTATATAGGATGACTTATTGCAAATTAAAAGACATTTCTCTACAGAAGACATTTGTAAGTCTGCTTTTAATGGATTAGGCACACATTGGATGGTTGTCCAGATGAGCTCGTCAATCAAAAGACTATGTATTGAGATGTGAAAGTATCAAAAGAATCAAGGAAATATAGATTCCTTACGGAGCATCTCTACACTCTATGAGAATATGAATGGAATTGTATAGAAGCCATCTATGTGATCTAAGAAATATTTATTTGGTATAGTCTATAAAAAGTGTATCATTTGCTGAAAAAAAAAAGTGTATCATTTGTGTTATAGCAAAGAAACTATTAATAATCAACTCTGCTATTGACCAGTGTACATTGAGGTGAACTATGTGTGCAAAAGAGACACTTGACAAATCTATATTAAAAATTACAATCAATAAAATTGTTAAAAATTACATTTGTTCTAATTGTATATGCTATCTTTCATCTCTGGAAATTTGTGATGCAAAAGACATCCATGGATTATGCTGACATTAAAGATTTTGTTTGTTCTGTAAAAGAAACAGTAGAAATTTAAAAATAGAAGTTTACATTTTTCTTAATTTTGATAATTTTAGATAATTTCTTAAAAATTATCTACTAAGCCCCTTCTAAGTAGTCTGTGTGTGTGGATTTATTGCACATTGGCAACTGGCTAGTTAAAATCTTGGAAATCCCTCCATGTTTGATGACTGCACTGTGGGCCTTAGAAATGTGATCAGCTAGTAATATTACAAAGACATTTTCATTAGGTGCCTCAAATCAGCCCTCACCTCCACCCCAACTCATGGTGGTCTCATGTATAGCAGAGCAGACCAGTGTGATCCACAGGGTTTTCACGACTGGCTTCTTGAAAGCAGATTGCTAGATCTTTCTTCCTATTCCTTGTAAATCAGGATGCTCTAAAGAGATGTGTTAAACATCACAGAAATGTATACACCACCACTGATAGACAGTGACTATGCTTGATGCACATGCATGGAGAAATGAACCTAGGTATTTCAATTGAAAAGCAAGAATTCTACCACTGAGCAACATTACAAATATAACACCCAATGTCCACTTCCTTAGAGATAAAAAACAGCCAAAGAACACTGAGGTTGAAACAGAAGCCATACCAGAGACCACTTATTGACACAATTCTCCTAACTGATAATGGCAGTTACAGAATCTTTTGCCAACTTGAGCGAAGGGGTGGAGTCTACCCTGTCAATCAGATCATAGTCAATGAGACCTCTGTGTGTGTGGGCATGGCCTTCATGTGAGCATTCTAGGAACCCCTGCCTTCCTAAACTGGAGGCAGGACATATACACTCTCTGCTTCAGATTCCTATTGGAAAGCCTGATGGAAACACACTGAAGGCGCCAGAGCCCAGGAGCTGGAGGAGCCACATGGAGACCCATGCCAGCACTTAGATGAGATGCTTCCACTGCCACTGGATCCACAAGACTTTCCACCCACAGGCCTGTGATCTTCCTGCGTTCATCATCATTGCATGTGTTGCATGAGTCTGAAGGGCAATTTATAGACTGGTATCAGGCATATGGGCTAAAATCACACTTATGGACTTGATCTGGACTGGGCTGGGATGTTTTCCCAATGTGAAAGTGCTCTTGTAAATGAAGCTCTTTCTTATACACATATATGTGTCTATGAATTTGTTTCTCTAGCCAACATGGACTAACACATTATGGTACGTTGGGAGTGGGGTACTAGAGAAACAAATCATAAAGATGGAGAGTGGATGCTTGTTTGACCTCTGCCTCATGGTAGTTTTTCTTCTTCAGCTAGCCAGAGGTCAGATATGGCCATGCAGTTTACTGGGTTGTTTTCTGGAAAGACTATGGAAAGCAAAGTCTTGATTATTTTGTTTGGTTGTTGTCTTTGGTTACTCCTGTTTGAAATGGTGGAAATGAATGTCACTAACGCATGTTTTGATCTCAGAGGACGAAATTGCCCCTTGAATTTCTCAGAGAAATGCTGCTTAATGAAAATGGCTGACAGAAAGCCAAAATGGTTGACAGAAGGCCCTGGCTTGATTCCTTAGGCCATATTTTGTATCAATAAAATAATTTAGATAAGGATTACGATAAGATTGATAATGATTGCACTTGACTTTTAAGATAGAGTTTAAGACCTGGCTCTACTAGGTTTATATTGTTTTCTTCTGCCTATTATTATTGATATAAATGATTACTGAGTAAAAATAGAATTTGTAAGCCTATTTGCTTCAGACACTAAAAATGAATCTTTTCATGCCTGCAGAGAAGGCTTTGAAAAGCTAAGCCCCACGCAGTGTCTTGAGTGCTCAGGACATTTGAAGGTGAAGAGACTTGCCTGGGAGGCTGTGGACATATTGAAGAAAAAAAAAGGACCCTTTGGTTTCTTAAAAGTTTGAACTAGTGATTGGAGCCAGAGGCTGGAAAAAAATTAGAGTCATGGAAGAAACTCTCCGTTCTAGGACTCAACAGTTAAAGGGAGCTAGGTTCCACTTGTTGAGTGGACGTGAGAGAAACAAAGCAATAAGGAGACAGGTTAAGTCTGGCCACTGACACCTTTGGACCTAGCTCACAGGGACTAGAGGAGAAAACAAGAGTTGGTTGATTGGTTTGAAGATAATGACCTAGCACAATGGGGCTAGGGTTGTTGAGAATTTGTGATGGGGCCCACGGTCTAAAGGTGAATTGAACAATGGGAACCCTGGTGAGGCTAAGTGAGGTAGCCCCCATTGAGTTGACCAGAACTTGACCAGATAAAGAGAAGATTTTTGAGCCTGTGAATTGGTGCATATTGCTGCTGACTTTATGGATGGCCTGTCCGGATTTGACTTTGCTTATGGATGCAAACTCACAAGTTTCCAACTGGAATAAAGATTCTTCACATCAAGAACATGCTTGTCTCCCAAGAGCACTGGGTTGGTGTAAGTGGGCAGTATAGAAATTGGATTCCTAAACTTGAGCAGATAAAGGCATGAAATGGCTGTCTCACAAACTTTCATAGGTGGGGGAATATATTCATAGGATTAAGGTATAGGTATTACTTAACTGCAATTGTTGGGCATAGATTAATGTTGTGTTGTTCACTTATAGAATATTATGTTTAAACAAGGATGTTGCATATATTGAATTGTATGCATTTTAGTGTTTATCCTGTTGATACAGATATGATTTTATTGTTGTTTTTTTTAAAGGCTATATATGGCTGAGGAGTTGTGTAAGGTATCAAGTTGACAAGGGCTTGTCTGTGGCAGTTAAATTATCTTATATAATGAGCAAAAGGGTGGAGTCTAGCCTGTCAATCAGGTCATAGTCCATGAGGCCTCTATGTGGGCATGGCCTTCTCCTGAGGATTCTGGAACTCCTGTCTTCCTCCCTGGCGCTGGGGCACACACTCTCTCTGCTTCAGATTCCTCTTGGCAAGCCTGATGGAGACACACTGAAGGAACCAGAGCCCTTGAGGTGGAGGGGTCACATGGAGACTCATGCCAGCACTGAGATGAGATGCTTCCACTGCCACCGTGTCCACAAGACTTTCCACCCACAGGCCTGTGATTGTCCTGCATTCAGCATCATTACATGTGTGTATGAGTCTGAAGAGAGATTTATAGACTGTTATTGGACATGTGGGCTAATACCGGACTTTTGGATTTGTTCTGGACTGGGCTGGATATTTTCTTAATATACAGTAGCTCTTTTATATAAAACTTTTTCCTATACTCATATGAGTGTCTATGAATTTGTTTCTCTAGCCAACCAGACTAATACATTGACATATCTAGTATGATGATATAGCAGAGATAAATGGGTATATCTTCTGAGATTACATTAATTCCGAGAGATTGTGAAAAGAAATGATGGTAACAGAATTGAAAGGAGTAGCTATATTGTTTATTTTCACTTCCAGTGTTTGGCGAGAAGCTTTAAGGCTTCAAAGAATATGCAGTGAAGGGAAAACAGAGAATGTAGGCAAATTCCTTTCTTTTATTTGTGTTCCTTGTTTAGTAAACAGATAATCAGTCAAACATTGAATTTATACATATATCAAGAACAATCCTGGGGTTAGAAATTTGGATGAAATGTGATGAGCTCCATGCTTGTGGATTGTGCAGTCTAACATAAAAGACAGATAATGATAATGTACACATAATGACAAGGAATAATTAGAGTAATGGGAGAGGAACCCTGGTGGTGTAGTGGGTTACATATTATGCTACAAATCTCAAGGATAGCAGTTCAAAACCACTAGTAACTTCAAAAGATAAAAACTAGGATGTCTACTCTCATAAAGAGTTAGTCGCAGAAAACCACAAGTAGTTCTAGCCTGTCCTAAATGATCTCAATGAGTCAGAATCAACTTGATTGCACAGAAAAAAGTAACGAGATTAGGAATAGCTATTTTCCCACAGTGTAGTCAGGATAAACTTACCTGTGAAAGTAAATTTTGAATTGAGAGTTGAATGGCCCAAAGAATCCAACTAAGAAATATTCTGGAGAATAACATCCCAGAAACATAAGAGAGAGCAAATGCAATGTTCTTAAGGAGGATTTTAGCTTGATGTGCTTGAGGAATATCAGTAAAGTTTGAATGACCAGAGCATAATGAACAAAGAGTGACTGGCAGGAAATAAGGGTCCAGATCATGAAAAGTCATGTAGATCATTATAAAGAATTTATAGTTAATATATGTGACAGTTACATAGTCTGGTGTCAATTTGAGGATTAATAGTGTAGGGGTGGAGTCTGGCCTGTCAATCAGGATATAGCCAATGAGACCTCAGTGTGGGTATGGCCTTCTTCTGAGGATTCTGGGAATGCCTGTATTTCCTCCTTGGAGGCTGGAGACACACACACACACACACACACACACACACACACACACACACACACACGCTCTCTCTGCTTACTCCCTATGAAACATCCCTAAGGAGAAGTCACTTGGACCTACCCTGATGCAGCCAGAGCCCTGGACCTGGAGAAGCCACATGTAGATTCCTGCCAATCCTGAGTGCTTACACTACCACTGGATCCACAAGACTTCCCACCCACTGGCCTGTGATCTTCCTGCATTCAATGTCATTGCATGTGTTTCGTAAGTCTAAAGAGGACTTTATAGATTGGTATCAGATATATATGGGCTAATATCGGACTTATGGACTTGATCTGGACTGGACTGGGATGTTTTCTCAATATTCAGTTGCTCTTGCATATAAAGCTCTTTCTGATGCACATGTCAGTGTCCATGAATTTGTGTCCCTAGTCTACCCAGACTAACACAATATAAGTGTAATGCGTATACATTAAAAGTTTTTAAGTCATATGTGGTTAAATCTTGTGTGTGTGTGTGTGTGTGTGTGTGTTTAAAGTTTACTTTGGTTATAAGAACCTAGGATAGTAAATGGGAGCACAACTAAGAGGGCTATGTAGTTATTTTTTCTTTTTCCTTTTAAATAGTTTTAATGGCACATAATCCACATATCATACAATTCAGTGGTTCAGTCATATGAAGAAGAGTTGTACAATCATGACCAGAACCAATTTTAGATCATTTTCTTCTTTCTTATACTACTGATATTAGCTCCCTATTTGCCTCCATCCTTATCATCGCATTAAGATATCATTAATCCAGCTACCAACGCTATAAAGTCACCCGTCTTGCATCTCATATACCAAAAAACATAGGGGTGGGGGTGGTGGTAACATCAGAAACAACAACAGAAAAAAATAGAGAAAAACCTCAACTAAAAAAAGCATAAAATAATAAAAAACAAAACAACTTTAAAATGAGTAAAAAGGAAGATCAAATGATAAGTTGTTACATTTTAAACCAACTAAATCTGCCATAATCGATTTTCCAGTGCATTCTGCATGATAACAAGGCTATTCACATCCCTGGTCTATGTTCGAGGGGATTCACCAGAGGCTTAATACACATGTATTTCTCCCTCAATTTTTTTACAAACGGAAACAATTTTAAATTAGTCAAAAAGGGAAATCAAATAAGATGTTACATTTTAACCTAACTATATCTACTACAATTGTCTCTACAGTACTCTCTGTCTGATAACAAGGTTATACACATTCCTCGAATATAGTCAGAGGAGATTCACCAGAGGTGTAATCTATGTGTGGATCCTGCAAATGATTTGGGGCTTCCATTGTCATCCATAGCCTTCTGCAAACAGGTGTTCACACTTTAAGCTCTGATACAATTTCCTCCTTCAGATTTGGATTATATGATTTACAAACCTTGGATCACACAAACTTGTGTGCATCTTCCATGTTGATGCCTCATTTAGACAGTTGCTTGTTTGAAGACAAGCCTTTACGATCCCAGATATTACTCTCACTGATAGCCAGGCACCATCTAGTGCCTTCACCATGCTTTGCTATAGCACCATAGTTTCTGTGATTTCTTCATGAGGGCATGTGTCATGCAGGGCCATGGCATATATGCTAACTGTTCTTAGATTGGGGATAGAATTACGTGTCAACCCCAAATCCATTCATCCATTTTGTAATTTGTTGTAATTTTATGTTAGAAAATATTATCAATCTCCCTGTAGCATAAGTTACTTCTATTGGAAGTGTCATTAATTTAGCCCATGGTATAGATTTTAGAACATTGTTGAGAAAAGGAGATTATACAAGAGCAAACTGGCTACTATCCTCAATAAATAAATTATTGACTTGTATAAATTAAGCACTTAAGTGACTGGACACTATTTACACAAACTATGGGGGTTAGGGATAAGGCAAAACTTTCAATAATATTCACTAACAATGGGAAAATCAAGCCTAGCAAGTTGATACATATCTTAATAAAGAAAAGAGAGCATTAAAATAACAAGTATATGGTAGTCTTTGGCCATCATTTATTAGTTACCTGTGGAAAACTGAGGACCAGGAATGGAATGTATGTGACCTAATCTCTGCAGTTGTGGCCAGGGGGCAAGAAGACCAGCTCTAGTGTTAAGAGGAAGACCTCCACATTTCTGAGCTAGGGATAATGCCAAATACACATTCTCCAGACAGAAAGATGTCTCCACAACTGCCTTCCATTAAAAGGTTAATATAAAGCTGTCTCCAGGTACCTGGCTACTCACTAGGCAGCCAAAGAATACCTGTTTTTAAGAGCAACCTTTTGTCCTTCCCAAGCAAGGATCAATCTGCTCCTTTTTGTCTCTTAAATACTTATCATGGGGTGTTCCCCTGGAGAGCTCAGGATGTCCAAGGTTAAGATACTTCCCATTCCATGGTGTATATGCTAAATGGAGGCTTGCAGACCTCATTACTATATAACCTCATGGTGGAATAAATTTGCAACTTTTCTTCCAAGGTTGGAGTCGAGGCCCCTATGCCTCCCTTTTCTGTCTTCTTTGTTTTCTTTGATTGCACACACTGCTGCTAAGGACCCATTTGTCTGTGAGGCTGGAACCCACAGTCACCATCAAGGCAAGAGATCTGAGCCAAAGTCCAATGACCACCAGTTCTGTACCTTTTGTGTAATAGCCAACTGCTTCCACACTGTGAAGTTCAGCTTTAACCCCAAAGGCTGCAGGTGAGTCTGAGGTAGAGCCCTGTTCACTTAATGGGTTTCCCATATCAAGTCCTTCTAGTGTGGCCTATGAAGGATATTGTGCACCTCAAAAAACAGAGTCTAAAATCCCAGTACTCTGTAGCAAATTATCTGGATCACCAAGGCTGGAGAGACACTAGGTCAAAAGAGCCTAATTAGTAATAGAGTACCAGGCATGTTCTCCCACTGGATTCTTAAGCATTATTAAGCATTTTTTCTCAACGGCAGGTTGATAATTCCCATTTTCCTACAAATAGAAATGTATTAGCGTTGTCTAAAACATGCATTATCCCCTCCCCCCATCTTGACTTGAATGTCCAGTCAGGTTTGATTATCACTCTGGTAAAAGGGGCTGTTGACCGGGTATGACCTCAGCACAATTTGCATGGGAGCAACTAAATGGTCATCCACGACTCACTGATCTAGAGAAGTGTATGGTAGTGCAGAGGCACCAGAAACCGAATCAGCCAAATTTTAGCAAACAGGCTTTAATGGGGAGAAAAACCCAGCCTGGGCGAAGTCCCATGGTCCACAGTGCCTGGGCTGTGGGAGTCGTGCCCCAGGCTATCAGAGTGATCTTTTATTGCCCGGAGACATGTGGCTGGGCTGTCCCTGGGCCGGTATCTAGTAAGGTGGTCAGGGATTGGAAGGCACAAGCACGTCCGGGTCCCTGACTAGGCAGGGGTGTCTGCAAGGGATTGGTGGAGCAGGCGCACCTGAATCCCTGGCCAAAGGTGCCCATCCAGGATTGGTGGGCGCAGACACGTCCAAGGAAGGCTGCTGGTGATTGGTGGATGCAGGCATGTCCGCACCCCTAGCCAGGTGAGGAAGGCTGCTGGTGATTGGTGGACACAAGCACGTTCGGCGCTCCTAGCCAGGTAAGGGAGCACTTCCTAGTTCCCAGTAGAGCACACATGTGGCTGAGTGCAAGTTCCAGCGAGAATTGCATCAGCCAACTCTGATCAGCTCCGCATGGGGTGCGAGGATATTGATTTGGCCAGACATCCCCAACTCTTTGGTGATAGGGGCGACGACTCTTCTAGCTACTTCCTGCTGGTATGGGTCGAAGTGGGAGGGGCTTAAGGGTTGGGAATGTCTGGCTCCTGGGAGATGGGACTGTAAATGTGTAGAAGGAGCTGGTTAACAGTTAGGTTGGTAATGTCCCTTATCTGGCTTTGGAGGAATCTGAAAAGACAAAGAGCTATTAGCAACAAGAAGCAAATCATTACCAGGGGTCCCATGAGAAGCATGAGCCTGGCAACAAGGGGGCCTTGGAACCAGGATGTTGCTCACAAATCCTTTAAGTGTTGGTTTTTTATTTCATCAACCATTTTGTGTAAAACCTTTACACTTTGTTCAACTAACCCAGATTCGTTAATGTAATAGCAACATTCTTCCCCTAGGAACATACAGATACCGTCTTTATCAGCAGTTAGCAAATCTAATGCCTGACGGGTTTGGAGGGTTACCTGTGCCAAGGAGGTAAGCTGTTGCTGTAAAGAGGTCAGAGACTGCAGTAGATTCTATAACCAGCTGGAGTTTTTTTGTTGAAGTTTTCTGTTTGGGTAATGCTGTGCCCTAGAGCCCCACTAGAAATTCTGGCTGCTGCCAGGGAGGAGGCAAAACTGAGGCCTACCAGAACAGGCAAAAATAGGGCCCTTCAGTGTTGGGGAACGGAGCTGGTTTTTAGATTCCACTGCCATGTGGATTCTGCCGGTCCATAACACCATAAGTTGTGGCACTATGGTGACCGGAAGACAGAGATGTGGTGTAGAACTATTAATACACTTATTGAGGGTTCTGTTACACCAAAAGAACATACCTGAGGAGGCCTTGACGGTACTTGTGACATGGTGAGTAGAGCTACATGCTGGGTCTTCTGGTAGCTGGGGTGACTTATAGCATGCAGGAGAAGTGAGGTTACTTGCGGTGTTGTTGCAACCTTGTTCTGGGTTGGAAGAGCAAAATGGCCATTTTTTAGCAGTGGATTGTGGAGCAGGGGAACTTAAATTACTGGTGGAAAGGCATCTGTTTTTTCGTGTAGTTAAACAGTTGAGGTAAAGGTACTGCTGCTAGAGGAGACCTATGGAGGGCAGCACAAAGGAAACAAGAGGAAAGATTAACCAGGTTGGAATTGTTAAAAAGGGCTGCCTTTCTTGGATAACGGTGAGCCAAGAAAAAGGTTTTTTCTTGGATTTCTGCCCTGTAACCTGTTCTTGAAGTTTTTGTTTGGCTTTCAGGATTAGCCGGGTTTGATCTGCCAGGCCAGTGTGTACATGAGCATGATAGATACATAACCTGTAAATAGGTTTCTGAATTATCAGCCCAGGTTTCGGTAACTATGAACTGCCATCAGTTGCTGGGTGACCGCATTTCCGTGTTTAAGGAAGCCAACACCAGTTTGACTGCCAATGGGGTGATGAGTATTACGGTGTATGGTTTTTTTTCACCGTGGCTGGAGTTCAGGGCCAGGCTTGGGATGAGTTTTTACAAGGACCTGGTCTCCAGGGGAGAGGTTAAGGGTTGGGTACCCATAAGAGGTGTCTTAACATGTCCAGAAAGTGTTGGTCTGCGTAGGACCTGAGTAAATTGCGGAGCAAAGATAGAGTGGGTAAGTAAGCTGAAAGCGGAATTTCATTCTGAGGCAGAGAATAATTTAGGACAAATGAATGGCCGTATAGAATTTTTAACAGGCTGAGAACCCTGGGCTCCCTGTGGGAATCCCGGAGGCGGGTTAAGGCAACTGGAAGGAGATCTGGCCAAGAGAGGCAGACCTTTAAGGAGAGCTTAGTTAACTGGGACTTCATAAGTCCGTAGGAGCACTCAACCTTGCTTGACGACTGGGGTCGATAAGGAATAGGTAATTTCCAATGCACTCCCAGGGCAGCTGAGACCTGTTGGGACACCTGCGAAATGAAGGCTGGGCCAATGTCAGACTGGATAGAGTGTGGGAGGCCAAACCTAGGAATTTTAGAGTCCAGAAGAGTTCCCGTGACAACATCTGCTGTTTCCCGGCTGGTAGGAGATGTTTCAGTCCACCCGGGGAGGTGCCCACAGAATTGGTGGAGGTTTCTTGGAGGCTGAATATTGCTCTGGGAGGAGCGTCTGACCCTAGGGTGGCTACAGCGGCAAAAAGGAGATGGGCAGCGTGAGGTTGCTGAGGTATTAGGGAAATGGAGGCCTTAAGGTGTTGTAAAATGTTGCGTTTGAGCAACGGAACAGGACATGAGGAGATTATTAGGAATGAATGGGAGAAAGGGTATTGATTTAAGATACAAGGCAAGAGAGGGTTTTTTGGGGTGTTGAGGTGGTGCCATCAATCCCCACTACAGTGACCATGGAAGGGAGCTATACGCAGCATACAAAGGAAGGACGGAATAGCCACCATGTCCAATAAAAGAGAAGTGGACTTACCTGCTACCTGGATGGTGACCCTGGGCTCAGCTAGGGTTATTGGGGTATCCGAGTGCAGCCATCTTCAGTCTTCTTCAGCGAGCCTCAGCAGTTCACTAGCCAGGAAGAATGGTGTTGTGGCTCTAGCTGACCCCAGCTGTTGCTGAAGTCGGGGGAAACCTGCAAGCGGACAATCAGACTTACAATGCCCTGCTTGGCGGCACATTGGGCACAGCTTGGTGGGGGGTCGGGGGGTTGGGCATTGGCGGGCCCAATGTCCGTCCTTACCACACTTAAAACAAGCCCCCAGCGGGGTTGGATCCCGTTTTGTGTGAGGATCTTTAGGCCCCTCCCCCGCCGACCCCAAGGCAGCTACCAGAGCCTGGGTCTGCAGCGCCACCTTGTGGTGTAGCCTGGACTGGCGGGCTGATTCAGTCTCTTCCTCCAGGGCGTTAAAGACTTTAAAGGCCGTTTTTTACCAGATCCTGCAGTGGGGTTTGTAGCCTGTCCTCCACCTTCTTTAATTTTTTCCTTATATCTGGGGCTGACTGAGAGATAAAATGAGAGGCTAAAACTGCCACTCCAGCTGGGGTTTTGGTATGTTGGGTGACGGCTTACTGGAGGCGATTTAGAAAAAAGGGCAGGATTTTCATCCTTAGACTGCGTTACCTCTTTAAGCCTTCCAAAGTTGACTGCCTTATTAGACGCTATTTCCATCCCCTGCACTAAGCACCGTATTAATAAATCCCTGCAGTTGCTACCCCCTGCTCCTGGCTGATAATTCCATCCCGGGTCCTCAGCAGGAATGGCCATTTGGCCTACCGGTTCAGTATTATCCACCAGGGGGGTTTGATCCGCGTACTGTCTGGCTGCAAGATAAATTCGTTCCCTTTCATCAGGCGTTAAGGTGGAAGCCAGGATAACATCTATATCATGCCAGGTAAGATAATACGCCTGAGTCAAATAACGAAACTCCTTGATATAACTGCTCGAATTGGCAGAGAAGGAGCCCAGGCGCTTTTCAATTAGGGACAGATCCTGGAGGGAAAAAGGCACGTGGACCTGAACCACCCCTTCGGCTTCCGCCACTTCCCTGAGGAGCAAGAGGTGGGAGCGAGTGTGCGCCGATACTGGAGAAGAAATGGGAGAGGCAGAGGGTGGTGAAATGGGTGGCGCGGGAGCAGAGAGTTGTGATGGCTGCGCAACCGCAGAAGGGGGTGATGGCAGGCTGTAGAGGAAGGGGTGCTGGGCGTAAGGCGGCGGAGATTGGGAGCAAGGAGGATTAGAGTGTGAGAGAGGAAGAGGTTGAGGGGTAAGTCCAAGGGTGTCCGGTTCTCAGTAAATGCCAAAGACGGGGGAAGGGCAGTGTATAGAGAGTCTGGGGAGGGTTCAAGTTTTTGTTTTTCTACCCCACTTCTGTCAGTAAATTTAGCTAAAAGAACCTGCGACGGAGAACACCGGGTTCACAGGGACGCATGAGCGCGAGGTCCCAAAAAGCCTGAACATACGGAACTTCACACCATTTTTTGGAACGGCGGCAAAAGTTGTCTAAGTCCGTCAGAACACCAAAATCAAAAGTACCCTCAGAGGGCCACCTGGATTGGTTATCCAAAGGATATTGAGGCCATTCGGTGGTACAGAGGAAAACAAGCTGCTTTTTGTGGGGGCTTTGTGAGAAACCCAATTTGGAAAATTTTTGGAGGAGGCAACTCAAAGGGGTTTTAGGATCAGTCTTAGAGTTGGTATTGCCCATGGTGCCCCAGTACTTCGGAGAGTTATCCCCCAAGACAAGGCGTCCCCCGTGTTAGAGGAGAACTCTAGGATTAATGGAGGCAGTTCCCCGTAAGTGAGACGTCTCCCAGGTTACGGGGTCCATCAAAGGGAGTGGAAAGCCATCCCTGGTGCGGCCGCGACATGGGACAGGAAGGACTCAGATGGAGAAGTGATGGGCAGGATTTACCCGAGTCCAAAACTGATCGCGCTGTACTCAACCACTGAGGTACGGTTGTAGAAGAGTCCCTTGTGGGGAGGGGGGCCTGGCCGCCGAGGGGTTTTGGCACCAATTTAAGGTAGTCGAGAGGCGCCAGAAACTGAATCAGCCAAATTTTAGCAAACAGGCTTTATTGGGGAGAAAAACCCAGCCTGAGCGAAGTCCCATGGTCCACAGTGTCTGGGCTGAGGGAGTCATGCCCCGGGCTATAGGAGTGACCTTTTTATTGCCCGGAGACGTGGCTGGGCTGGCCCTGGGCCCGTATCTAGTAAGGTGGTCAGGGATTGGAAGGCACAGGCATGTCCGGGCCCCTGACTAGGCAGGGGTGTCTGCTAGGGATTGGTGGAGCTGGGGCACCTGAATCCCTGGCCAAAGGTGCCCATCCAGGATTGATGGGCGCAGGCACATCCGAGGAAGGCTGCTGGTGATTGGTGGATGCAGGCATGTCCGCACCCCTAGCCAGGTGAGGAAGGCTGCTGGTGATTGGTGGACACAGGCACGTCCGCACCCCTAGCCAGGTAAGGGAGCACTTCCTAGTTCCCAGTAGAGCGCACACATGTGGCTGAGTGCAAGTTCCAGCGAGAATTGCATCAGCCAACTCTGATCAGCACCACATGGGATGGGAGGTTATTGATTTGGCCAGACAAAAAGTTGCCCCCAGCTCTTGTTTTTATGTATATATGTATGTATGTGTATATATGCATATAGGCATATATGCAGCTGTAAAAAAGAATTTTGCTTAATACATCATGAAGTACAATGCTGTCTGTGATAGAATTATAGCTATTGGCCTTCAAGGAAACCCAATCAATACAACTATGATTCAAATTTATGTACCAACCATGAAAGTTAGTGATGAAGAAATTGAAGAATTCTATCAATGACTTCAGTTTGAAATTGATTAAAGATGCATTGTTAATTATTGATGATTGGAATGCAAAAGTTGGAAGCCAAGAGGAAGGAACAGCAGTTGGAAAAGATGGACTTGGTGTAGCAGTGAAGCTGGAACTCAATCGCATGACAGAATTTTGCAAAACCAACTACTTGTTCATAGCAAATACCTTTTTTCAACAATGCAAAAGGTGACTATACACATGAACTTCCCCAGATGGAATACACAGAAATCAAATTGACTATATCTGTGGAAGACACTATGGAGAAGTTCAATATCAGCAGCTAATACCAGACCAGGGGCCAACTGTGGAACAGACCATCAATTGCTCGTATGGAAGTTCAGAATAAAGCTGAAGAAAATTAAAACTCATGAGAGCGAAATTACAGCCTTGAGTCTATCTCACCTGAATTTAGAGAACATCTCAAGAACAAATTTGGCACATTGAACACTAATGTCAGAATACTTGCTGAGCTGTGATAGGACATAATGATCATCATTCGTGGAGAAAGCAAAAGTCATGGACAAGACAGAAAAGGTGGAAGAAGTGGGGCACGAAGAAGGTAAAAGGAAACAGAGGTAAGATCTAGGAAGCAAAGCTATGGATAGAGATATGAGCATAGGTGTGTATATATGTAAATACAATAATTAAAAAAATAAAAATATACACACACAGGTGTGTATATATGTAAATATATTAATTCATAAAAATAGAGGTATTAGCCTAGGTACTTAAGTTTTTAAGGCAATACACCGAGGTAGTGCATAAACTTCAGGCTTCTGCTCATGCCCTACCTCAATGCAAGAACACTTTGTTCTAACAAACTGGTATTCTGTGATGCTAACCCTCCCAGCACAATCACCAAAAATAAAATGGGTGCACAGCAAATGTGGTGAAGAAAGTGGATGGTGTCCAGCTATCAAGAGATTTAGTGTACGGGATCTTAAATGCTTGAAGTTAAACAAGCGACCAACTACCAGAGAAGCAACAAGCCCACATAGAAGAAGTACACTAGCCTGTGTGATCATAAGGTGTCGACGGGATCGGGTAACAGGCATCAGAAGACCCAAAACAAATAAACAAAAAAAACCATACTGTTGAGGACGAGGGGGGTCAGAGCAGAGGCCCAAAACCAATTTGTAGGCAATAAGACATCCCCTCACAAAAGGGTCATGAGGAAAGGATGCGTCAACCAGGGTGCAGTAAAGCACCGAGAACATACAATATTTCTCTGGTTCCTTGAGGCTTCTTCGCCCGCCACTGTCATGTACTGACATTCACTGCAGGCTAGACCAGAGCATCTGCACAGGTACAGATAAGAGTTCACGATAGGAATCCAGGGGCAGGAATGGGAGTAGCGATACTAAAAGGGTAGGGGGAAGGTGGGGAGAGGAGAGGATGAAGGGGGAACCGATCACACTGATCAACACATAACCACACACACACACCCCTCCAGGGGAAGAAACAACAGAAACCATAGGGAAAGGGAGACAGCGGTCGGTAAAAGATATGAAAATCATAATTTATAATTTATCAAGGGTTCATTGCCGGGGGAGAGGAGCTGATACCAAGGGTTCAATAGAAGGTAAATGTCTAAAAAATAATGATGTCAACATATGTGCAAATATGATTGATACAATTGATATATGGATTATTATAAGAGTTGCAAGAGACCCCAATAAAATGATCTTTTAAATATTAAATTTTTTTTAACTATTTCTGTTGCCAAAACATATGGAATGATTGAGATTTATTTTTAAATGTCAGAAAGAATTTATCTTTTTTTCTTTTATACATCATTTTATTGAAGACTTTTATAGCTCTATGGTTATCCATACATCAGTTTTATGAGTCACATTTGTACATATGTTGCCATCATTTTCAAAACATTTTCTTTCTACTTGAGCCCTTGGTATCAGCTCCTCTCATTGGAGACCTTATTTCTTATTGGCGATAAGGTCAGAAATATTAAAAGGATTACAATCAGGAAATATACTTTATTATGAAATAATAATTCAGAATTCTTAATCCTTCTAGAATTTTTTGGAAATAGGATACATTTTCTCTTTATTACTTTATATATTACTAAACACACACACACACACACACACTCAAGTGCACTATCAAGCAGATATACCTCAGAGATATTGTGGGTTCAGTTCCAGACATGGCCATAAAGTGAGTATCACAATAAAGAGTTACATAAATATTCTAGTTGCCCAGTGCATATAAATGTTGAATTTACACTATACTGTAGTCTATTAAATATATGCAATGTCAATATGAAAAAGTTTAAAATATTTTGAGAATTAGCAACATGTGACACAAGGACATGAAATGAACACAATGTTATTGGTGCTGATTAAGCTTTTCAGCTTATGGTTGTCACAAAGCTCTGATTTGTTAAAACAAACAAACAAAAGCCACAATGTCTGTAAAGCACAATAAAACAAGGTATGCCTGTA
The DNA here is from genome assembly GCF_000313985.2 of Echinops telfairi. Classification (NCBI taxonomy): domain Eukaryota; kingdom Metazoa; phylum Chordata; class Mammalia; order Afrosoricida; family Tenrecidae; genus Echinops; species Echinops telfairi. Next base: position 3,546,000 of record NW_022105855.1, read on the forward strand.
CCAAAAATTATTTTCAAATTCTTTGATTCTCCTGGGTCGCCTCACTAATTAGTTTTTCCATTTCTTTAAAGAATGATGTGGGGATTTGAATTGAGATTTTGATGTATTTGTTGATTGCTTGAAGTAGTATTGACATTTTCACAATATTAAGTCTTCCTATCTACAAAGAATATACTTCCATTTGGTCTGAGTCTCTTTTTGGTTTCTTGTAATAATATTCTGTAGTTTTCATTGTACATGTCTTTTGCTTCTTTGGCTAGGTTTATTCCTAGACATTTCATCATTTGTGTGTCTATTGTAAATGATACTGTCTTCTTGATATATTTTTCAGAGCTCTCTTCATGGCTATATAGGAATTGGATAGATTTCTCCTTGTTAATCTTGAATCCTGCTACTTTAAGAATCGTAATAAGAGGTATTCTCATCTAGTTCCCCTTTCCAGGGGAAATGGTTTCAGTTTTTCCCGATTCAGTGTGATGTTACCCATGTTTTCATATTTGGCTCTCATTATGTCAAGAAAGTTCTTTTCTGCTCCTATCATATTGAGTATTTTTATTATTAGGAATGGATGTTGGGTGTTAGCAAGTGATTTTCTACATCTCATGATATAATCATTTATTTTTTTAATTTTATTTATGTAGTAAATTCCACTGAATTTATTTTGAATATTGAACAATTATTGCATCCCTAGTATGAATCCAATCTGGTAATGATGTTTTGGTTTTGATTTGTTTGTTTTGATATGTTGTTGGATTTTATTGGCTGGAAATATAATCTTTCATAGTACTGTGTGTGTTATTCTTTTTTCTGCTTAAAAACACTTTACTATAATAAACACTTTGGAATGAAATTTAATTCGGATAAAAGCAAGTCTGTGTTGAAGTAATTTTCTGCTGTGTGTAGAAATGCAAATAAAATTTGCATGAATTTTAAAAACAAAGCATTTCACTCCAGAAATTTTTGGTATCTGAAAGAACACAAAAACTCACACAAGAACACACTAAACTCATGTAGCTTGGTGCGAGATTAGCCTGTCTATGGCTTTGGATGTGTGTCCATAGTGCTTTCTTTAGCTTCTACTTCTGAGAGTTTTTTTATTATTTTCCAGTGTTTGCTGAAGTTTGGGGACAATACTACAAAGAACATGAAACTGAGTCTGTCTCAATTACAGCTTACCTTTACCACTTTATTTAGCATGTAAAAGATGCTCTAATTCTTTACCCACCACCTCTAGTTTCTTTAATGTTTCATGCCATTTTGGACGATGCTGTATTACTTTTGCTAAAGCATCATTCTCTTGGTTATTTTTTTATATTTGTTTTGCTTGAAGACTTTTCCTTTGGCACTCAGCAATATTTTCATGGGCTACAGCGATGCTACATTCTATGTTTTTGTACATTTTTTCATAATCTTCAATTTCTCTGAGATTTATATCATATTCTAGAAAGTTCTTGCCCATTAAAAATTCACATTGCAACAGTGTTCTCAGCATACTTTGGTACTGGACATATCCCTCCTCTTGGGATCCAAAGTTGCACCACTTAATGAAGCTTTTCACTAGCAGAATAATTCTATCATCTGCAGCACTATCTCCGTCAATGAGGAGAAGCTGCCATATAACTTGGTTTTAGACATATTGTCAGGAGCGAACAGTTCCTGGACGACACCATACTTGGTAAAGTAGAGGGGCAGAGAAGGAACGGAAGACCCTCAATGAAATGAATTCACACTGGACTGTGTTGTGTTTTGTTCTGTTATCCATAGAGTCTCTCTCAGTTGGGGCCTACTCAATGGCATCTCTTGATTTGTCTTCTAGAAATTATTCCAAGTGTACAAAAACCATTTGCACAAATATCTGCACTGTACCACTATTTGTTAAGGGTAAAAATCTTAGAGCAAGCCTCCCATGATGTGGTGGTGGTGGTTCAAGCTCTATTCTCTTTAGTTCATTTGTATCCATCGTGAGGTCACCATTTCTACTAAAATTCTAGATATTTGCATCTTCTCTTTCTTTTCCTTTGTTAAATTTGCTAGTGATTTGTCATTTTTGTTGATCCTTTCAAAGAACCAACTTCTTGTCTTGTTGATTTTTTTCCCATTTTTTTCTGTTTGCCAGTTCATTTATTTCCACTATAATCTTTATAATTTCTATTTTATTTGAAGGTTTGCATTGTTGTCCTCATTCTAGTTGCTGGAGGTATTGGGTTAAGATTTTAATTTTTTATTTCTCCTCTTTTTTTTCAAGTGCACATTGATGGCCATAAATTACCCCGATAACTGCTTTTGCTGTATCCCAAAGGTTCTGATGTGATGTGTTCTTGTTATCACTTGTTTCAAATAATGTTTTAGTCTCATCCCTTGTTTGATCAATTACCAGTCATTTTTAATATTCAATCTCCATGTGTTGGTCTTTTTAAAAAAAATATTTTATTGGAGGCTCATACAATTCTCATCACAATCCATACATACATCCATTGTGTCAAGCACATATGCACATTTGTTGCCCTCATTATTCTCAAAACATTTGCCTCCCACTCAAGCCCCTAATATCAGTTGCTCATCCCCCCCCTCCCCACTGCCCCTCCCTCTTGGACCCTTCATAGTTCATCAATTATTATAGTTTTGTCATATAGTTTTGTCATACCCTGTCCAATATTTCCCTCCGCCCTCTTCTCTGCTGTCCATCCCCCAGGGAGGAGG
>NW_022105855.1:3552057-3561092 GCF_000313985.2 Echinops telfairi
TCCTTTCGTATTTCTGATAGCCTATGTAGTCCCTGTGCCAAAGTTCTCAGGTTTGTCCCAATTCCCTCAGTAATGGCCCTAATTGTTTGGGGTTTTATCTGTGGTCTGTGGTCTGTGGTCCACCTTAAGTTTATTCTTGTGCATGGAGTGAGTTAAGGGTCTTGCTTCATTTTTCTGCAGGTAGATACCCATTTTTTCCAGCACCATTTATTGAAGATGGCATCTGTTTTGCACTTAATATTTTTGGGGCCCTTACCAAAGATCAGTTGCCTGTATGCTGATGTTTTTATTTCTGGGTCTTCAGCTCTTTTCCATTGGTCTTAGTATCTGTCATTATGCCAATACCACACTGTTTTGACTACTGTGGCCGTATAGTGCATGTTAAGTCAGGTAGAGCAAGCCCTCCCACTTTGTTCTTCTTCTTGAGGAGTTCCCTGCTAATTCTGGACTTCTTCCCCCTCCATATGAAGTTGGTTATCTGTTTTTCCAATTCTTTGAAGAAGGGTGGTGGTATTCATATTGGGATAGCATTGAATTTATATAGTGCCTTGGGCAGAACTGACATCTTTACTATATTGAGTCTGCCAATCCACAAGCATGGGATATTTTTCCATTTGTTGAGGTCACTCTTGATTTATTGAAGTAGTGTTTTATAGTTTTCCTCATACAGATCTTTCGTTTTTTTAGTCAGGTATATCCCTAGGTATTTCAATTTGTGCTTAGCTATTGCTTAGCTATTAATCGTCTCTTCTGTGATCTTGTCTGATGTGTACAGCAGTCCAATAGACTTCTGTTTGTTGATTTTGTCATGTGTTGCTCTTTATGATCTTGTTCTTTCTATTGTTCATCTTCAGTTTTATAGAGTTGTGATCTGAGAAAATGGACTGTAGGATCTCTATATTTTTAAAATTTTGTTAATGATTACTTTGTGGCCTAATATGGAATCTATTATAGAATATGTACCGTGTGCACTGGAGATGAATTGTATTGTTCGGTGGTGTGCTCTGTATATGTTTAAAAGATTGAGCTGGTTGGTTGTGCTATTTAGCTCTTCTGTTTCTTTATTGAGCTTCTTTCCTGATGATTCATCTCTTCTTGAGAGTGATGTGTTAATTTTCTATTATTATTGTCAAGCTGTTCATTTTAATCAATTTTTAAAAAATAATTTTATTGGGGCTCATACAACTCTTATCACAATCCATACATACATCAATTGTGTAAAGCACACTTATACATTTGTTGCCCTCATCATTCTCAAAATTCGCTTTCCGCTTGGGGTCCTGGAATTAGCTCCTCATTTCCCTTTTTCCCCTCCTATTCCCTCCCCACTCCCCCTCCCTCCTGAACCCTTAATCATTTATAAATTGTTATTTTATCTTATCTTACACTGCCCGGTGTCTCCCTTCACCCACCCTTCTGTTGCCCATCCCCCAGAGAGGAGGTTATGTGTAGATCCTTGTGATCGATTCCCCCTTTCTACACCCCCCTTCTTCCCTGGTATCGCCACTCTCACCGCTGGTCCTGAGGGGTTCATCTGACCTGGATTTCCTGTGTTTCCAGTTCCTATCTGTACCACTGTGCATCCTCTGGTCTAACCAGGTTTGCAAGGTAGAATTGGGATCATGATAGTTGGGGGGGAGGAAGTGTTTAACTAGAGGAAGTTTGTGAGTTTCATTATTGCTACACTGAACGCTGAGTGACTCATCTCCTCCCCACTACCCCTCTGCAAGGGATGTTCAGTTGTCTACAGATGGGCACTGGGTCCCCATCATGCGCTACCCACATTCACAATGATATGATCCCCCACCCCCACCTTTGGTGCTTGAAACCTGGTCCCTTCGGCCCTTCGTGATCACACATGTTGGTGCGCTGCTTCCATGTGGGCTTGGTTGCTTCTGGGCTAGATGGCCGCTTATTTACTTTCAAGCCTTATGTCCCCAGGCGCTATAGGTCTTGATAGCCGGCCACCATCAGCTTTCTTCACCACACTTACTTATGCACACATTCATCTTCAGCGTTTATGTGGGGAAGGTGATCACACAGTGATGGTTTTTGTTCTTTGGTGTCTGCTACCTGATCTCTTCAATACCTCGTGTTCACACAGGCTTGTGTGCTTCTTCTCTGTGGGCTTTGTTGCTTCTGAGCTAGATGGCCGCTTGTTTGCCTTCAAGCCTTTAAGACCCCAGATGCTTTTACCATCAGCTTTCTTCACCACATTTGCTTATGCACACATCTGTCTTCAGTGATCATGTCGGGAAGGTGGGTATCATGGAGTGACCGTTTAGCTGAGCAAGGTGCTCTTGCATTAAGGGAATGCACACAAGGAGAAATTTTAATCAATTTTAATCTTTGAACTTAAGGTGTGCTTCTTGTAGGCATCATATAGATGGGATCTTGTTTTCTAATCCAATCCACTATTTTTTGATTGGTGGTTTTAATGCATTGACATTCAGTGTCATTAATATATGTGGGTTTGTTTCTGTCATTTTGCTGTGTTTGTGTTTGTTTCTTTAACGTGGGGTGTGTGTGTGTGTCTGTGCGTGCACGCGTGCATGTGCTTATTTATACTTTTCTTCCTCTCGGGATTTCTTCTGATTACTTCAGGGTTTCTTGTTGTTGATTGTTTCTCTTGTTGATTTCAGTCAGGGTGATTGTCTTTCACCCTTGCTGACTTGATTTTCCCCTTCTTCCATTCTATTCCTTGGTCTGTTTACTATGTTGCCTAATCCTATTATCTCATTGTTTGTCTTTCGGGATTCCTTTTGGTGGTTTAAATATTTCAATTTTTTAATTTCTTCTACTGTTTTCTTGAGGGCTCTCCACATCTCTTCATAGGAACCGAACACCATGCTTCCTGCCTTCTGAATTTGTTTTCTTCCTTTTAAAAAGTCAATGGAATAAAAATAAAGTAGAATGTAAAACAGCTTTGTGAAAGCAAAACTTGCTCCTTGTGTTATTTTGTGATCACATGAGCTGTGTCGGAGGGATGGAGCTAGTGGACTAGTGGGGCTGTGGAGGGAGGAAGGATAGGGATGGAATAAAGGGAGCCACATTTATGAAGGGTTTGACAAGATGTTGTTGTTGATTTCATTGTTGATATGGGATGTGTAACTGTATACAGTGTGCATTTTTAATTCTGTCCACCCCCAAAATATTTCCCTCCAAATTCCCTACCCCTTGAACTCAGTGGCTTAAGCAAAAAGGAGGAAATGTACTTGAAGTCTTTAGTGATAAAAAAAGTTCTATGTGGGTAGAGGAGAATTAATACCAGCCTAGACCCAAGGAGTGGAGATAAAAGATGTCCCAAATATCCAAGTCTTCTAAGATGCTCTTCTGCTCCATTTTCCCACCAACTTCTCTCTTGAGCATATTACCTTACTTCCTTGGGTTCTGTGGTTCACTGCTAAATCCTATAGAAACTCACAAAATTTTGAGGAAATGTCTCATGTGGTGGTGAGTTCTGTTCTGCCCAAGATCCAAAAGTCAGGCCGAAGTGAGCCAAATGCAGGGTTCAGAGCCTGGGGCTGAAAATGTCCAAAAATCACAGTAGGTCTTGCTTCTGCCCAAAACCTGTCAAGTGAAGTGATATGTGTTAAAACTCTATGGTGGTACCAGTATATGGTTAAGGAAAACAAAGAATAATGTTTTAAGTCATACCTTCTAATAAGGTAAAGGATAGCCCAGAGGAAACAAAGGGCACGGCTTGATTCACACCCTCTACTAAAGTCAGGCCTTAATCCCATCCTATCTTGTCCATTCATGGAAAATGGCTTCCAAAATGGGACTATAACTACACGTGTATAGAGTCCACAACTATAATATATCACATAAGAAAGTATGGCTAGAGAAGCTATATCAACTGACTACAACTCAACTGGCCACACTTCTGGTCACCAGGAGGGAATGGGGAACAAAGGGAGGATCCCATTGCCAGCAGCAGAACGAGAAAGAAGGTCATGTGACAGGAGTGGAGACTGTGGGATTAATTGAAGGGCGGAGAGATAAATGGCTCGGTGAGCCTTGCCTTTTTTGTCTCTTGCTCTTTGATCATCAGACCAGTGTGCGGCTGCCTTGCTTGTTCTTTGCCTCAATTTGCAAGCTACACTACCTGTGGAACACTCCACTCCTGGTACCAGGAGAAGTATTAATTTGCTCAAGCAAAGGAATCACATCTGGAATGGCAGCTGCAATTGGTCTGATGATCAAAGAGTAAGAGACAAAAAGGTGAGGCTCGCCGAGCCATTTACCTCTCCATCCTTCAATCAATCCCAGTTTATGCTATGAGGTTGTTGGCCTGATGGAATGCTGCTTGTAAAATTCAAGATGGCCATGCTGTGTCAATTCACCTATTTTGTCTGAATCTCTCTCAACACTGTTGTTTAGTTTCTTCAACTTGGTATTCAATCCACTTCCCTGCACCTGCTCCCAGCTGCCCTTGGGTCCAAAAGAGTTCATTCCAGAAACAGGTCAAGCACCCTGAGCTGAGACACAGCTAGCACAAACTAATTTGGGATCAGGTGGTCTATTCCCAAACACCATCTAGGTAAACAGGGGCATCATCTAGAAGTGGGTATCCCATCCCCTCACTGCTCCAGAACCCTAAATTAAGTAGATGTCAGATTGTGTCAACCCATGTTGGGTGCCAAACCCCGCACCACCATCCTGCCTTACCCAGTCTTCATTTAAAAACACACATCTCTTTCCCTTTCCTTCCCTGCTTTCCTGCTCCCTTTTTCGTTTATTTTCTTTTATTTCTATCTTTTATTTCCCTATTTTTCTTTCTTTTTATCTAATTTTTCATTATAATTCACCATCACCATAGTTTTCTTTCTCTATAATTTTGAACACAGAACAAATTATATAAAAATTGTTCAAAGATATCCCAAGTTGTTGTGTAAGCTTTCACTTTGCTGTTAAGCACCATTCAGTTCTTTCCAACCAATAGTAACCTTCTACACAAAAGAATAAAACACTATCCAGTCTTGACCATTCTCAATTTTTCCTCTGATTGAGCCCATTGTTCCAGCCATGGTCTCAATCCATCTGTTTCAGGGCCATCCTCTTTCTTGCTGCCCCTCTACTTCACCAAAATGATATCCTTCTCAGGGGACTGGTCTCTCCTGACAACATGTCCAAAGTATGTAAGACAAAGTCTCTTCATCCTTGATTCTAAGGAGCACTTTGAACCCCCTTCTTTGGAAAAAGGTCAGTTTGTCCTTTTAGCAGCTCGTGGTACTTTCAAAATTCTTCTCCAACACCACAGTTCAAATGCATCAATCCTTCTTTGATTTTCTTTTTTCTTTGTCCATCTTCCTTTCTTTTTTTAAGTAAAATATCATTTTATTGGAGGCTCTTACAGCTCTTAGATCAATCCATACATCAATTGAATCAAGCATATTTGTAAATATATAGCCAACATTATTTTCTAGACCTTTACTTTCTATTGAGCTCGTGGTATCAGCTCCTTTTTTTACCCTCCTTCTCCCCCACCCTTGTGACCCCTTGATAAATTAAAAATTATTATTATTTTCATACCTTACAATGTCTCCCTTCCCTCATGGATTCTGTTGTTCATTCCTCTGGGGTGGTGGTGGTGGTTATGTATTGAACATTGCCATCAGTTCCCCCTTCCTCCCATCCTCTCCCCAACTTCTCCCTACCCTTGTGGTATCAATACTCCCATTCCTGTTCCTGGATTCCATGTGTCTTGAGTTCTTATCTCTTATCTGAACCTGGGCACATGCTCCAGTCTGGCCCGCAGTGAAAGGCAGTACAGGGATCATAATAGTGGGGGTTGAGGAAACCTTAAGGAAGCAAAGGAATAGTGTGTATTTCATTGGTACTTTACTACGCTTTCGTTGACTCATCCCTTCCTTATGACCCTTCTGTAAGGGGATGTCCCAATGTCTACAGATGGGTTGGGGGTCTCTGTTTAACAGCTCTCATTTCAACAATATGTTTTTTTGTGTGTGTGTGTTTGTTTGGGGTCTTCTGTTGCCTATTACCCAGTCCTAACAACAACTCATGATAGCACAGGCTGGGGTGCATCTTCCATGCGGGTTTGTTGCTTCTCTGCTAGATGGCCTTTTGTTTAACTTCAAGCTTTTAAGACCCCAGGTGCTATATCTTTTGATGGCCGGGCACTATCCGCTGTTTTCACCACATTTGCTTTTGCAGCCATTGTGTCTTCAGCATTTGTGCCAGGAGGGTGAGCATCACAGAATGCCAGTTTGTTACAGCAAAGTGTTCTTGCATTGAGGGAGGGTATGAGCAGAGCCCTGAAGTTCATTCGTTATCTCAGTGTATTGCCATACAAATATATGTACCTGGGCCAATACATGTATTTTTTTTTAATTTATATAATTACATATGTACACACCTATGCGTATACCTCTATCCATAGCTTTGCTTCCTAGATCATTCCTCAGTTTCGTTTTACCTTCCTCCTGCCCCACCATCACGCTCGCCTTTCTTCCACCTCTTAGTAATTCCTCTCAGCTAGATTGCTGTTGCTCCAACACCCCCAGAATCTCTACGTCCTCCTTGTTGTTGATTTTAATTCCCTAGTTGCTCCTCTGTCTATGGCATTATTTGATCACTGCTTCCTCCCCGGCCTCCTTCTCCCCCATGTCCTTCTGGGACCATCAGTCCTGAAACTTTCTCCTTGAGCCTGCTTTCCATGCCTATGTCTTAAGTAGGCAAAGCAACAATAACAGAGACCAAACAAAAAGAAAACAGAAGATTGAAGAAAAAAAAAGAAAGAAAGAAAACACACATGATTCTAGGTGCATCTGTTGACCTTTATGTATGTCCAACTTTCACATGAATATGAGGCCATTGAAAATACGGTAGGGGACAGGTTTGCTTTAGTCTCAAGTAACATCCTTGCTTTTCAATACTCTAAAGAGGTCGTGTGCACCAGATTTACCTAATACAACTCATATTTTGATGCCTTGACCGCTGATTCCATGGACATTGATTGTGGATGCAAGCAAGACAAAAATCCTTGACAACTTCAAAATTTCACTATTTATTGTGAGGCTGCCTACTGATCTGGTTGTGAGGATTTTGGTCTTTCTTACATTGATTTATAATCCCTGCTGCAGGCTGTAATCCTTGATCATCATCAGTAAGTGGTTCAAGACTTCCTCCCTTCCAGAAAGCAAGGTTGTGCCATCTGCATATAGAAGGTTGATAGTAAAATGTCCTCCTGTCCTGATGCCACACTCCTCTTAGAAGCCAGAGTCTTTTGTTATTTGCTCAGCATACACAACTCATAAATACAAGCAGAGAACGCAGCCCTGCTGCACACCGTTCACCTGAAGCACAATAAAATAGTATTCTTTAAGAGAAATAGTTCATAAAATAAAATTTAAATGGAATTTAAATACATGAAAGATATTCCTTAACACTACCTAGCAGATAGTATCCCTGTCTTCTATTCTATACTCAGCTTTTATTACTACAAATATTTTCGGAATATGTGTGCAAATAATGCTGAAGAAAATATTAGGGATAACTGCATGCTCTTTCCCCCGACAATGCAATGTTTCAGTCATACCAAAGTCTGAAAGTCTCCATGCGGTGTATTGAATTGATGACATATTGAAGCTAATGGAAAGGAATTTCAGTAGGAATCAGCATTTTGATTCACTGTTCTATGAATTTAGATGTTATGTGGTTTCATTCATAAAACCAAAAAAAGATGATATAGAAATAATAAAAATCTGACCAGATATGTTTTGCCTTTGAAATGGATATGCAACTTATAAAATCGTAACAAATAACTCTGTGCTCAAAATTTATCAAGCCGTAATAGGTTACATGTAAATATAGATTCTGAGGTCAGATTTTGACTCTGAAGAGTTAATGAACCCAACTCGCCTGCCATCAGTGCTCAGTCTCCCACATTACTGGGTGAAAGGACGAAATTGAGGAGTGGAGGTGTGAGGTTTCGGAAGTTGTAAAATAAGTTCCTATCACACCTCATGTGAGTAGGAAAACCTTTTATGCTTTTAACAACTTTTATATTGAATAAAACCAAATATAATCAAAGTCCTTGGTGAGGACTTTTGTTTTCTAGACACAGTGCTTGGTAAAATATTTGCCTTGCATACAACACAAACCTGTCTCTTAAAGAAACTGAAAAGCACTACTGTCCTAGCCGAACAATCTAAAATACTACACTCAATATGTTGCTTTAAGGTGCAAATTATTAAAGTTAATGTTCCACACCTGTAATTCCAAGATTGTTTTTGAGCCCCTAACTTGTAGCTATACTAAATAAATCACAATTTAGGGGAACTTCACAAGCAATTTGAGAATGTTGTAATGTCAAAGTAGTATATCTCCGGGTGAAATTTTAGTTGTATTTTCCAAGTAAATGATACTGTCTTGGAGTTCATAGTCCATAGCTCAGACAGATGAAGCTAAAATATACAAAGCTCCAAACAAGGAAAGTTGTGCAAATTCAAGAAATCAGATACATTCACATTTGCATCTTGGGACTTTTCAATCATCACTAGACATGATGGAAACTGCTGGCCTCAATCAGTAAAGTCTTTAGACAGTTCTAGCTGACAGCAGAACTGGCCTTCTGCTTGACCCAAATCCCACCTGAAAAAGAGGATGAATACAAACAACTACAGTATGCCCTACATGGCAAGCATTTTCATCTTTCTTCCATGATCAGCTGGAATTGAATTCATCATCAGTGATATTCAAAATCAGAGCTCTCTGCTGGCATGCCAAGTGCAATGGAGGTCATATCTATGACCCTGATGGCTGGTCACGTGGCTATAGGGATTTGGGGAAATGCCTTCATTGTACTGGTGAACTGCATTGGCTACTTCAAAAGGAGACACATCTCCTTGGCTGACATCATCCTGGTCAGTGGGGCCGCCTCCAGAATCTGTTTGTTGTGTATAATACTTTCAGATGGCTTTGTTATGCTGCTCTCCCCAGATACTTCATCTAATGCGAAAATCAGGAGCACTTTCCATGTTTTCTGGACACTTAGTAATCATGCAAATGCT
>NW_022105855.1:3564902-3576009 GCF_000313985.2 Echinops telfairi
ACTACTGAATAAAATTTTTAAAAAGAAGAAATCAATGAATCTCTCAAGTGATTACATTATTTTTTCTTATATATCACGGGACATTATTAATAACTGTCATTATCCTGAAGATTACTTTTGTGCTTTGTGTTGTTTGTTTTTTAATGCAATGCTATCATGGAACCATGTTTTCATTGTCTTTTTAAGAAACAAAGAAAAACCTAAAAGTTACACAAACATGTGCCATAGTCCTGGCAAAGGAAAGAGCCCTGGTTGTGCGATAATTAGCATTCAGCTGCTTGAGGCTACCCGCTCGGTGGTGTGAACCCAGGGGTCATCTAATGGAGAAATAGCCTAGCAACCTGCTCTTGTAAATATTTAGAGCTTAGGAAACCCTGTGGACAAGTTCTGTCCTATTTCATTGAACTCAGTTCTACGGAGCACAAGCTCCACACTGACAAAGGCCTTGAACTCAATGAGTAGATTTTCAGGCAAACAAACTGTGGGGACAAATTTGAACATACTGAGTGGCTTGTCTTGATCATGAGGGGAGAAAAAGAGTCTTTGATGAGAGTCTACCTAGGACAAAATATGAAGTAGGAAAATTTGTTTAATTTCAAAACCATTTTGATTGGGAAAGTGGGGCCCCAGTATTAGGAATGCATATGTCAGCACTACAGAGGAAAAGAAAATTGAGAAGTGCATGATCGTGTTTTCCAAGGCTAGTCCTAGCTGGTAATGGCAGTTTTAGGGGTCAAGGGTTCTTTAGAATGTTCTGTCCAGCCTTCTAGATTCTGGATTTTTCCATGTTTTGTTGTTGTTGTTGTTCATAATTCTTTTTTCTCTTTTGTTTGCTGTTATAGTTTATTAACATTTTCATGCTTTTCTAATACACGTGGGGCAAATGTAAGAAGCGGGAGAAATGTAGTGTATTTATATTGGAAAATTATTTAAATTCAAGAATAAAATCTAGTTTACTGTGATTCATATAGCCTAAAGGAAATTTTTGTGTGTGAGTTAACTCATGTTTCTCCAAGAAAAATAAATCTACTGAAATAAGTTTAATACACTACCCTTCTCATCAATATTGTTATGTATCAGAGATTGCATTAGTATTGAACATTGATGTTAAGAGAGAATGATGAGTACATTTGATTACATAATGGAGGATGCCAGATGTACATCGTTAATACATAAGATAGCTGAATAGCTGTTTTTACTCTTGTCATAAATGTGAAATGTCAGATAGTGAGATAATAAGTGAGGACTAAGTGTAGTAGATTGTACTATTTCTTAGAAATAAATTTCTTCTAAAATTTTTGTTTGTTTACTAATATGCCCCTTTACAGAAATGACTATAGTATGGACTATGTAATTATGAACATTATAGAGGGATTTGGGTGGGCCTAGGTAGCTATAATATGTTTACTTCTTAAATTTTATATGAAAGTGCTTATTATGCAAAAGACAACATTTCGAGACTTGAATTGTCAAGGGCAGTATTTCTTATATTAAATAAAACTAAGAATGGCAAGCCTTTATCTGGCGTTTTTCAATTTGAAAAAGAACTATGTAGAGGGCAATTCTTAATAAATATTGTCATGTGTTTTGCTGATTAATACTATCAGTTATACTTAGATTTATATCATATCCTTCATTAACTATCAAAATGCAGACAAAAACATTATCCTCTGACTGAATGGTAACTCTTTATAATCTGATTGTAACAACTATTTCAAAAACTAAAATTCATGTCCATTCTGAAAACCTGATTTGTGGGGAATTTTTTACTTACATTTATTAAGATATAATTTTATTTGCAAATTATTTTATTAAACGTATTTTAGGGAAGCCCTATTCAAAATTGAATTGGATGGGTCCAAAGATGGATAACTTTCAGGAAGAGGCTTATTGCAAATTCATGAAATGAAACCTGGTTGCTTTTGCATGAGAGCAAACAGTTTCAGTTGTCATTCAATAAAGAATAATAATTATAATATGTCCAGGCTTCAAATAGCTGCTTGAGTTCTTTATTTGAGTCCATTGATCATTTCATCTTCATAAATATAGAGACTATCCTATTTCAGAGGACAGCTGGGAAGTTTGGGGAATTATATCAAATTCCAAATAATAACAGATGAAAATACTAATCCATGGTGTGAAGATTTTGTTTTTCATTCTCCAACTGGCCATCTGCAAATTAGTCCATCGGCAGTGACTTTTGAGGTCAGTGTATTCTCGGCACAAACATGCTCAGCATAGAAGACAGCATATTTATGATCATAATAACAGGAGCACTCATAGTAGGATTACTGGGGAACGGATTTATTGGATTAGTGACCTGCATTGACTGGGTTAAGAAGAAAAAGCTCACCTCTATTGACTACATCTTTACGAGTTTAGCTTTCTCCAGAATTTCTGTGATTTGCATCTTAGAAGTAGACATGATCTTACAGATATTCTACCCTGATGTTTCTTTTGCCAGTAAAATAAGGGTGGTCAATAATCTATTCTGGGTACTTGGCAATCATTCAAGCAGCTGGTTTGGCACTTGCCTCAGTGTCTTCTATCTCCTGAAGATTGCGAACTTCTCCCATCCACTTTTTCTCTGGCTGAAGTGGAGAATTGACAGGCTCACTGTCCCTCTCCTCCTGCTGTGCTGCATTATCTCTTTGTTGACGTTCCTTGCACTAGTAATGATAGTGAACTCTGATGACCAGCTTCATATCACCGAGGAACACAACATCACTGAACTGCTCTATGTGAGTGAATTTCGTCAGCTTACAATATTCAATATCTTTGGCTTTATGGTAATTGTCCCATTTGCTATGTCATTGATCTCACTTTTCCTTTTAATTTTATCTCTATGGAGACATACTAAGCAAGTGAAACACAATGCTGCAGGCTCTAGAGACCCCAGCACCGAGGCCCATGTGAGGGCCATGACAACTGTGACTTCATTTGTCTTTCTACTTTTTGTGTACTATTTGTCTTATTTTCTGATGGCCTCTAGCTACATTGTGAGAGAAAAGAAGCTTGCTGTGCTGTTTGGAGAGACCATAGCAATTCTCTATCCCACCGGCCATTCACTTATTTTGTTGCTGGGATCTAACAAGCTGAGGCAGACATCTGCCAGGATGCTGATGCGTGTTAAGACAGCCTGCATGATGCAAAATCTTAACTTTGCAAACAGACTGTAAAGGTATTTCTTTTTCAACTAAGAATATAATTTTATTAAATACCCTTTCTCAATATGTTACAGCTATTTCTTCTATTTTGGATGTATGTATATTTTCTTGAGCCCCATCAGCAAACTAAGCCTCTGTGGGTGATGCAAGGCTAAAGCTCCGGACTACTAACTTAAAGGTTGGTGGTTTGAACCCACCCAAGGGCACCGCAGAAGGCAAGCCCAGCGATCTGAATCTCTCAAGATGACCACCAAGAAAAGCCTGTGAGACAATTCTACTTGGGAGCACAGGGGTTACCGAGATTTGTAATTGACTCAAGAGCAAGGGTTTGGTTTATTTTTTAAGGTGTCTCTATATTGGCAGACCTCCTTTTTCATGCCACCTTTCCTCCAGGTATTCTGAAGTGACCTCATTTCTCTTTGTCCTCTCACTGCAGAGGTCAGGTGTGCATTACTTAAATTCCTGTAAGATTGTCCTTTGGACTATAATGAAAGCAACTTGAGTTGTACTTACCGGTTCCTTTACTCATTTTGCACATTCCTAGAATCTTAAAAAATGAAAAATTAATTTTTAATATGCCCACTCGTCCAAAATAAAGCTGGCCCTTGGTGGTGCTCCTTTCGCGGCTCTGCTGAGCCACTCGGGTTGGGTTATGGACGAGGACCTCAGACCCGCCGTCCTGGCTCTGGCTCAGTTTGCTGTTATGGGTATCCTCCCTCCTGCCCACCTGAATGATGCATTAGGGGATCCCCCAGGTAATTGCCTGCTGGGACTCCCTATTCTGTCCCTCCTGAGGTTCTGGCGCCTCCAGTTCACTTATCTTGAAGGTAAATTTCTCCTCGAATAACTTGCTTTCCAGGTAGTTCCTGAATAGAAATAACCCAGGTTAGGGCTCCCTCTGTGGGGTTCTTTCACATCGTTTCACAGTCTATCTCTATCGCAAAGGATAGAGATAAACACTATTCACCAAACAGTATCTCTCAATTCCGGAACATCACTTACAGGTCCTTTTCCCTCAGAACTTCAGAAAAGGAATGTATGAAAAACTAGCTATGAAATAACCAAATGCTTCCACTAACAATGTAATATTTGTCCATGATGAAGTGCATCAATATATTCCCTGAGTGGCTCAAACAGTCAAGTACTCAACTGTTGGCTAAAAAGTTGGCTGTTCCAACCCATCTAGAAATATCTCAGGACACAGTTTTTACAATCTGTTTCCACAAGACCAGTCTTTGTGTTTTCATGAGCTGAAATAGATTTGACAGCAACTAAGAACAGCAGTAGTTCCATAATATGCAAGCAAAAATGTAAATATTAAACAAGAATAAGATAAAATATGGTTCCACTTTGAATGTCGAGTTCCTTCTTAGAAGGGTGTTGCGACTGCATGTATGTCTAGGCTTCGTCTGTCTTATCAGACTAGGCACTTTTGCTTTTACTCCCAATATTGCCATTATCTAATTCTGGCCCATTTCAATCCACCCATTTCCTTTTACTATAGCTCAAATACCATTTTCCTAGAAATTATCAAGTTTTTCTGCATGGAATTATGTAAAATGTACTCTGTAAATTACCAATATTTGCAGTCCTAAATACATAAGCTTCATCGGTTATGGTTATGATACGTTGCCTATCTCTGCTTATATTTGTTGTACAATGAAGGATAGCTGATGTCTTATGATGAAACATATCAATATATGTTATTAAGAATGTATACATTTTTATTAAATACTGTTATTGAGGGCTCTTACATCTCTTACCACAATCCAAACATTCACCCAGTGTGTCAAGCACATTTACACATATGCTGCCATCATCATTTTCAAAGCAAGAGAATGTATAAATTTTATGCTTTGATTTTTTTAGATGAAAGAATGTTTTACAAGAGAATTACTCTGAACTGTTTTCCCACATTATTCTGAAATCTGAAGTTCTGTGTCTGTTTTCTGTTGCACACAATCAAGTAGCTCTAATGGCCACAATCATTGAGGATGAAAGTAGCTTGTTTATGACTAGACTTGCTGTCATATGTTTGATTTCAGTATAAAATTTTTAGAACCCCTTTGTTCTATGTCATTTGCAAGCATAAAGTCTACACTTACCGGCAGTAAAATAAAATTTAGTCAAAAATATATTTGGGTGAAGGTATTATCATAGCTGCTGTGAGCACCACATTTACCTAGAGCAGCAATTCTCAAACTGTGAGTCGCGACCCTTTGGGGGGTTGAAGGACCCTTTCACAGAGGTCGCCCAAGACCATTGGAAAACACATATTTCCAATGGTCTTAGGAACCGAGACACCGCTCCTCGATCCATCTCCAGGTGGGTTCGCCCACATGCAGATACGCCCACCTACTAGTGAAGACTGTTAACCATGCTACAACATGTTTCAAGGCAAAATTTCATTTATTTGTAATTAGAAATAAATATTTCACAATGTATAATTACATATTATTTTGTGAGTAATCACTATGCTTTAGTTATGTTCAATTTGTACCAATGAAAATACATCCTGCATATCAGATATTTACATGACGATTCATAACAGTAGCAAAATTACAGTTATGATGTAGCAACAAAAAAATTTTATGGTTGGGGGTCGCCACAACATGAGGAATTGTATTAAAGTGTCTCAGCATTAGGAAATTTGAGAACCACTGTCCTAGAGTCTAAATAGGTCAGGTATCATTGCCAAAGTCAGAGTATAGCAAGCGTCTGTGATGATGGCTATATTTTGAGGGCGATCTTAATTGTTCACCAAATCAAGGCCATGTCTCAGAGATGAAGGAAGCATGAGAGAATGCATGTTTTCACAGCAAAGGATGAGTGAGTACTCCATTATTAATCTCTGGAAATATTATATAGCAGGAAGTTACCAGTAAATCTAAATTAGAGAAACTATTTCAAAACAAGCATTCATCTGCAGAAATGAGACAACATTAACCATCAATCGCCATCCTAAGAAGATAGAGAGTTTGTGGGTAAAGGTTTTAAGATATAATTTGATAAAGAGAACAGAGGAGAGTATAAAGAAATGGCATTTCTCCTTCTATTTTCTTACATACAACCTACAAAAACATATATTCAACTTTCATACATATAATCTTAAGTGAAGAGGAAACATCCTAAGGTAATCAATTCTCGTGTTGTGAGCATGACTCCTTCACCATATTATATGCAGCATGACATACTGTTAGCATCAGCTATTATTTGACTTATAAGAAAACGCATGAATTTATAACACCTTAAGCGAAACTATTCCTTATCTGAGCACGGTAGATAAATGAGCTACAGCACCTCTTTTGGAACCAAGTAATCTATGTTTAGTGTTACCTTTTTGAAATTCCTGAATGTGGACTCAATCTTCATATTCTTTACTATTAATCTATATTGTTATCATATGAATGCGCATCAACATTTTATATTCATTGGCAGATATTTGAGGTGCAGATGGGCTGGATGAAATGCAGGAAACTTAGTTATTTTGAATGTTAGTACTCCCAGAAGCATTAATTCTCTGTAGTTTCACCTGAAATATAATTTGAGGCTGGGAACATTGTTCTTTGTTTATCTACAATTTAAATTTAATTGCATGTCCTCTTTTACCTTTCAAAATGTGGCAACACTATTAAGGCTAGCAGTAAATATCAAGAGTATTGACTCTGGAATGTGTGAAACTGTCTCAGAAGGACAGGAGAGAATCACAATATTAAATCAGCCCATTTGCATCTTAACAAATCATAGCTCAACCTAAATTTAGCCATATGTGGAAAAGTACAACCAGCTGAGAAGATAAACGGACATGCAGTGCCTAGTCAGGCTTCACCAAGCTTGTTGTTTCTCAAGATTAGCCAGGATTTAATGAAGAAGACAACAGTCTCCATTCATTGTTTCGATCTCCAACACCAGACAGAAAATAAGAAAAGCGATAAAGAAAATAACAGCAGCATCTAAGAAGCAGGTGTAGATCCCACACTACATCAGGTCAACTAAAAACAAACAAACTATTTCTCTATTCGGACATGCCAGCTAAAATGGAAAGCATATTAATGGTCATAGCAGCTGGAGAATTTACAATGGGCGTGTTAGCGAATACGTTCATTGCACTGGTTAACTGCATGGACTGGATCAAGAGCAAGAAGATTGCCTCCATTGATTTAATCCTCACAAGTCTGGCCATATCCAGAATTTGTCTCCTGTGCGTAATACTACTAGATTGCTTTATATTGGTCCTGTGCCCAGAGGTCTACACCAGTGGAAAACAAATGAAAATCATTGACTTCTTCTGGACAGTAAACAACCATTTAAGTGTCTGGTTTGCAACCTGTCTAAGCATTTGCTATTTCCTCAAGATAGCTAATTTTTTCCATCCCCTATTCCTCTGGATGAAGTGGAGGATTGACAGGGTGATTCTCTGGATCCTGCTGGGGTGCTTGGCCTTCTCTGTGTTGATTAGCCTCCCAGTCACTGAGAATTTGAATGATGATTTCAGGCTCTGCGTCAAGGCAAAACAGAAAATGAACCTAACTTTGAGATGCAGAGTAAGTAAAGCTCAATATGCTTCCACCAAGGTTCTTCTCAACCTGTTAACCCTCCTCCCCTTTTCTGTGTCCCTGATCTCATTTCTCCTCTTGATCCTCTCTCTGTGGAGACACACCAGGCAGATGCAGCTACATGGCATAGGGTACAGAGACCCTAGCACAGCTGCCCATGTGGAAGCCATGAAAGCCGTCATCTCCTTCCTCTTCCTCTTTGTTGCCTACTATCTGGCCTTTCTGGTAGCCACTTCCAGCTACTTCATGCCAGAGACTGAATTAGCTGTGCTATGGGGTGAGTTGATAGCTCTAATCTATCCCTCCAGTCATTCATTTATTCTAATTCTGAGGAACAATAAATTGAGACAAGCATCTTTAAGAGTGTTGTGGAAACTGAAGTTTATCCTAAAAAGAAGAAAATTCTGACACACATCCAGACCTGAAGAACAACTATCAATTTTTGAAATGAAGGAAGACAAGATAGCTCCTAATCTTTTTATTAATATTTTCATTAATATGTTTCTTAGTTCATATGTGTAATTTATCTTAAACTTTATTTATAATTTAAAGAATCTCATGTAGACATGTCATTGACTTTCTTTCTCTTCCCATATGTCTAACTTCTATCTATCTGTCTGTCTGTCTGTCTACATATCTATATAGAGAGAGGAAGCTTCAGAGCTTTGTGAAAAAAGAGTTATTAAATATAATGGAACTTTTCCATGAACATTTTGGAGCTCATTCTTACCTATCTGTCATCTTTCTATCTATCTAACATTTATATCTATATACAAACTTTTTCATTTCCCTCCTTTTAGATATTTTCTTAAAACTTGTTTTAAAAGTAGAAGTCAGTATGCCAATATTATCTATGTGATGGGGAGGGTATTTTCATAATTTAAAATCATTTCTTTGGATGCAAAGTTGTATGATGATTTCAGAACAACTGTAATAACATCTTGCTGTGATTTACATTTCTATTTAAAGCAGCTGACCTATCCTTATTGTCCTACTTGATGCTATTAACTAAACTAAGCAGCACCTTTAGAATGTACTCAACTGAATGACAATTGTGGATTAAACATTGTGGAGTCCTGTGATGGTAGCAGAAATTAATATCTATAATAATGCCATTAAGTCAAAAGTTGTCCTTAAAATTAATTGTCATAGTGAGTTGTTTTGGGTTATAGACCAATGAAAGAAAGACATACTCTAGATGTGAAGGAGGGAAAATATAGATAGGGAAATTCTGTAAAATAAGCTTGTCAAAAGAAAGAACTTATATAGAAAAACGTATTGCATATTAAAAATATTTCTCTATAGAATACACGTGTAAGTTTGTGTTTAATGAAATAGGAACACATTGATTGCTGTCAGGATGAGATCTTCGATCAGAATTCTATATCCTGAGATGTGAAAATAGCAAAGGAATCAAAGTAAATACGGATCATCTCTACACCCCATACAAATATGAGTTGAATGGTATAGAAATCATGTATGTCTTCTCTGAAATATTTGTTTGGGATAATTCATGAAAAGTATATCATTTGTATCGCTTCTCAGCCTTTTGGCTAAGATCAAATGTAGTAAAAGTATATCATTTGTATTGTAGCAAAAAACTTTTGGGGATCAACTCTGCTACTAACCAGTGTTGAATAACAGGGAACAATGTATACAAAAAAAGAAACTTTAAAAATAGATATTAGAAATTGCAATCAATAAATTTGTTACACATTATACTTATTCTTGTTGTATATGCTGTTTTTCTTTTTTTTTTCCCGTGGAAGAAAAATTTTTAATTGCTGTTGCAAAAAAAAATCTGTATGAAGTAGAAATTGGTTTCAGTGACATTCATTCAAAGAGTGTTCTAGAAACCAGAGGTAACTGGAGGTGTACTTCTGCCAGCAGTGGAATAGACCCGTCGCAGATGGTCTGGCGGAGGCCAACGCCTACTGAGGACGCAAGCCTGGTCTGTGGGGAAGTTTGGGTGATACCTGGAGAAATATCATACTGTGCATAAACCACATTGAATTGTTTTCACAAGTGTTGTAAAGTTTCATACCGTGAAAGGTTTTTTCTACATGCACGTCAATTTCACAGCAAGAGTGGCATAGAATACCTAAACACAGAAGAGAGCATTCATGCAAGATATCTAACTCTTTGATATAATAACGCATACAATTCACGATGATGACACGATGCTTACATCTAGGGCTTTCTGCAACTACACGGTGGTGGTGATGGACAGCATGACCCGGGATCAGTATCTAGAAAGCAGCCACCACCTTCTTCTATGTGTGTTTTCTTTTTGCGTTTTTTCTTCATATTTCTTAATCAACTCTGCTGCTGTTGCTCCTTCTTATCAAAACTGGTAAAAACAAAGTTGTAATCACTGAACATAGCACTCTGGCAATCAAGACGTTTAAACCCTTCAATCTTCTGGGGCAAAGAAAGCACTGTGCGACATTTAGAACTCTGATTTACAAACAGGGTGGGCACACATTTTCCTGGCTTGAAGACTTCCACAACTTTCCTGATCAGGTCATCATGGGAGGTCTGACTTAAGTTTGTTTCAAAGCTAACATAAGAAAATTCTGGTTCTGGAGTGATGTGAATAGTCCAATAACTTCCATCCGATTTCATTCCATTCATTGAATACCCACAAGGATTGAACAGTGGAGCATCAATGACAGAACCTGGTATCAGGTCACGAATTCCACTCTCACTAGTGACATCCTTTGCAGGAACCCCATCTTTCATGGAGAGCTGGTCCACGACTGCTGGGTCAAGCTCATGCATCAGAATTTCCAGGGTTTGATCTGACTGGCTGATAACTCGACTCTCTGGGAAATCCAGAGTATACAAGTACCAACAGTCAGAATTCATACGTCCCATACAATACGTTGCTCCATTTGGGAAAATTGTATTAAGAAACTCTATTTCTTCCTGGAAATTCCGGTGTGGGTACCCTTGGTGAGAAGGCTTCATGAAATTCTTACGAGAATAAAAGAAGCTTTGAATTGAGTCAAACCCACTGTAGTCCCTAGCAAGCTTCAACAGGGGAACCAGTGCTTTCAGTAAGAGGGTGGTACCACGTGTCTTCAAAATGAAACGTCTCTTGGAGACAAACATGCTACTCTCACTGAGTACATAAGCTTCCTGCTTGTCAGTTTTTGTCACACTTATGATTGAACATTGCACATCCTTCAAAAGTATATCCCACTCGGATCTCGGGATGGTGCGAAGATCCCCAGATCCTTGGTTTGCGTCGGGCAGCTGCCGGGAGTAGCAAACCTCCAGCAGCTTCTCGGTTCCTTCGAAAAAATGTGCAGCTTCCATCACCGTGAGACTAGCGAACAACCAACAACCACAGAAAATCAACTAAATTAAATCTCTTCTCCC
>NW_022105855.1:3576117-3588825 GCF_000313985.2 Echinops telfairi
AAAGGATTAATAAAATTTTCCTGGCTTTTTTTTTGTGTGTGAGTGAAAGCTGAACGTGAGTCTGTTGGAAATAGAGGCAGATACAGTTCAGTCTCTTGCTGTTCGCTGTTTCCCCGTTACAGAGAGCAGAGCAAGCGCTAGCTAATGTCGCCGGCCATACTGTGTAAGCCGCTATTTTTCATCTTTGAGAATTGGTAATGCAAAAGATATCTATGGTTTAAGCTGACAAAGATTCCTTTTGTGTGAATTAAATTAAAGAAATACTAGAAAATTGAAAGTATGAGCAGAAGTGGAAATTCTTCTACCCAGTTCCTTCTAAGTAGAGTGTATGTGGGTTTATTACCCACTGGCAACTGGCTAGTAGAAATCTTCAGAGCCTCATGTTGATGACTACTGTGGGCCTTAGAAATGTGATCAGCTACTGATATCACAAATCGGTTGCTGTTGTTAGCTGCCTTCAAATCATCCCCCAACCCAGCCCAACTTATCATGGCCTCATACACAGCAAAAGCAGACTCGTGTGATCCACAGGGCTTTTATCAGCTGAGTTTTGAAAGCAATTGCCAGAACTTCCGCCTAGTCTTCTAAGTCTGGATGCTCTCTTGAGACCTGCTAAGCATCACAAAAATGCATAAGCTCTACTGTGAGTGGATATGCATGGATGGAGAATTAAACCTGGGTATTCCACATGAAAGGCAGGAATTCTACCACTAAACAACATTACAAATATAACACTCAATATATACTTTATGGATAAAAGATGGTCAAAAAACACTGAGGTTGAAACAGAAGCCATAGCAGAGACAGCTTATTGTACATAATTCCCCTGACTGATATATCTAAGATGATGATATAGTAGAGATAAATGGCTATAACTTCAGAGATTATATTAATATTGAGAAATTATGAAAAACTTATAGTAACGCAGAGTGAAAAGGAATAGATATGCTGTTTATTTTCACTCCCAGAATTTGAAGTGAAGCTTTCAGGCTTTCTCAAAGAGTAGGTAGTGCAAGGAATATAGAAAACGTAGGCAAATTCCTTTCTTTGATTTGTGTCTCTTGTTTGGTAAACGGGAAATCAGTCACACATTGAATATCTTTCTCAGACACAAATCTGAATTAAATGTAATGCACTCCACGCTTATGGATTTTTATGGATTATATAGTGTAACTTAAAAAACTGATAGTGATAAAAAAAACATACGCATAATTACAAGTAGTGATTAGGGCGACAGGAGAGGAGGCCTGGTGGTGCAGTGAGTTAAAAGTTGGGCTTCTAACCTTAAGGTCATTTGTTCAAAAGCAATAGTCACCTCACAGGGGGAAAAATGAGGCTGTCTACGTGCATCAAGAGCTACCGGCTCAGAAACCCACAGAGCCTGTTTTACCTTGTCCTATAGGGTTACTATGAGTTGGAATCGGCTTAATGGCAGTGAAAAGAATCGTGGGAGACTAGGTTTGTTTTCTTTTCCCCTGCAGTGTAGTCAGGAAAAACTTACCTGTGGAGGTCAATTTTGAACTGAGAGTTGAATGATAAAAACAACCCACCCAAACAATATTCTGTAGAAATAACACCCCTGACACATAAACCAGAGCAAGTGCAAAGACCCTAAGGAAGAAATAAGTTTGACGTGGTTGGGGGTTATTAATAAAATCTGAATGACCAGAGCATGATCTAGGGCATTAATATAATTTATACTTAATATAAGTGCAGGGGGAAATCATTAAAAGATTTTAAGTCACATGTGGCATAAACGTGTGTGTGTGTGTGTGTGTGTGTGTGTGTGTGTTTAAAATTTACTTTGGTTATTAAAAGCAAAGATAGTATACGGAATTAGAACTAAGGAGACCATGTAGTAAGTTATTATAGTAAGTAATTTATATGATAAATAACTGTGACTTGCATTTGGAAGTTAAGCAACTTTTGAAAAATGAATTCTACATATTGTGGAGGTAAAGCTGACAGGTCTTGCTGACTGGTCTGTAAGAAGGAGGGTCTTGAAGGAAAACAATGTGTAAACACTTTGAAGAAAGCTGAAACGGCAAGCGTTTGTTATCTATATATTCACCACAATAAGTGAAAAATTAGAAAACAGTCTTCTGGCAAGATGGCACTCAGGTAAGCAGCTCCCACTGGAAGTTCCATAGCAACTGGTGAGTTTGGGACCAGAAGGCCGAGTGGAGAATTCAGATTAAAAATTAACCCCCACAGCAAGCCGGAGCTCATCCATTTAGATTCCCTCAGGGGTTCGGTGGCCTAGTCCCAGGGATGTCACAGCCTGCACTGGTGGAGCTGCTGCAGGACCTGCCGCAGCCAACACCTGCCAGTCGCCCCCCACCCCCATGGCCTGCCCCTCGAATACAGAGCCTGCCAGATGCCCTAATGAAATTCTTTTTTTTTTCTGTTGACAGTGTGATCATATATATATTTTAATCACTTTATTAGGGGCTCATACAACTCTTATCACAATCCATACATACATCGATTATGTAAAGCGCATTTGCCTAATGAAATTCTTGCAGCCATGGCTGGACCTCCATACAGCTGCCAGCCACACTTGGCTCTCGCTGCTATGCCTGCCTGGCACCCTCCCGCCAATCCCACATGGCTTTTCCCGCTACAATTGGCACCTTCTGCCATTTGTTCAGGGCTTCCCTGGCAACAAATGGATCCCATCCATCATTCGCCCACAGCTTTTCCCACCATGAGCAGTCCCCTTATCTATGTCCAGCAGTGGCTTCTACCACCATGCCCAGGATCCACCCCCCACCACCATCCACCCACAGCTCTAGCAGGCTGCCCACCATCGACCCATGGCAATTCCCACTGCAGACGTTTCCCCACACACATACACACTACAAACCCACGGCTATACCTACTGCAGCTGGAACTCCCCAGCCCCCACTCCCTGTCACACCCCATGGCTCTGGCGGCTGCCTGTGTGCCTCACTTACTCTCTGACAACAGCCCATGCTGTTGCAGTCAGAGCCCACCAGCCATCTGGGTGCAGCTTTGGCAGTCACAAACAGAGAACTCCAGGAACTTACTCAGAGTCCATCCATGACTCTTAACTTCAGATTCATCCATAGGGTCTGACTGCAGCTCTTGATGCTGGAGCCAGGCTTCAGCTCCGTCGACCACCAGATCCTCCTGTCGGACTGCACTCAGCCTCTTGGTGGCACCATTAGGTTGCCACATGACCTGGACCACAGTTCCCCTGCTGCTCTGGACTGGGCCTGCTGCTTTACCACTGGCCCACCCCAGACCAGTGGCCTGCTTACAGCCACCATCCTGCGCCCATCCTCCAACGCCAACCCACTGTTGCCAGCCACCAAGTCACCATGGAACTTTGCCTGATTGGTCTGCACAGTGCCACCCTGGCTGCCCACATCCACCTGACCCCTATTACCCGAGAGGGCAATCCAAATTTCCCTCCAAAAAAGGAAACCCCAACTGACTGGGGAGAGCATGAAACCCCAGTGAAATAAATCAGTAGCCTGAACTCCCAGCACAGTTGACCACAGGTAGTCCTCAGAAACATTCTTACCAGACTCACAGAGAGAAAGCTCAGGGCTTTGTGACTCCTGGGAAAATGCCACTGAGCTCCTCCAAAGCGCCACACAGACAACAATCTGCCTCAAAAAGAAAACAAGAGAAACAAAATGAAATGTACAGAAGTTCTGAACCTAACAATGTTCACAGAAGCAAAAACTGATTTGCCACAAAAAGAAATCTTCAGAATGCTGCTTGGAGTGATACAGGATATGACGGAAGCAATACGGAAAAGGGATGAAATAGTACAGGAGATAAAGTTCCTCACACCAAAAGGAATTACAAGAATTAAGGAATGTAGTAACAGAAGCAAAGACTAAGATAACAGACCTCACCAACAGACTAGAAAAAGTCAGTAGTCTACACAGCCCTGAGCTTTCTCTCTGTGGGTCTGGTAAGAAAGTTTCTGAGGACTACCTGTGGCCAACTGTGCTGGGAGTTCAGGTTACTGATTTATTTTTACTAGGAGAACTGTACCAGTGATCTTGAGGACAACCAGACAGACTTCAACAAACGGAAAAGACAGTCAAACAAGATCATCAAAGAAGCTGAAGAAACTCGAGAATAATGAACAATGCTATGAAGAAGAACAATATTCAAATAATTGAAATTCCAGAACAAGACATGACAAAGAAGTCAACAGCAAATGTAGCAAGGGAAATCCTGGAAGAAAATTTCCCCAACTTGATGAATGAGAATCAGACAATCAAACAAGAATAAGAGAGAACACCAATTACACTAAATCCCAGGAAAAACTAATCAAGGCACATTATAGTTAAATTATCCAACACTGAGGAAAAGGAGAAAATCATAAGGGCAGCTAAAGAAAAAAAGGTAGTCACACATAAAGGTACTCAGATAAGAACATGCTCAGACCTATCAGCAGATACTATGAAGAAAAGGAGAGAGTGGGGTTACATCTTTCGAAAGTTGAAAGAGAATAATACCAATCCGAGAATCCTCTATCTCACCAAACTATCTATCAAGATAGATGAAGAGGTAAGTCTTCCCAGACAAGGAAAAACTCTAAGAATACGTCAAAAGAAGCCCAGCTTTGCAAATTAAAAAAAAAAAATCTTCCTGAATCACTATGAGCAGAAGACCAACATTCATGGAGCAAAAATAGGAGACCACTACATAGCACAACTCCACCCAGATATCATTGCCTCAGTGGTGAAGAGAAGGCAAGAATGAAACCCACACACATACTTGGCACACTGATATGGAGGGAGGGAGGAAAACACGCAACACATATAGTAAGAGATGCCAACAAAGAATCCACAGATGGATGTGATCACTTTGAGTGTCAATGGTCTGAATTCACCAATTAAATAACAAAGGCTAGCAGACTGGCTTAGAAAACATAACCCATTAATTTGTCTTCAAGAAACACATCTTAAGCTCACAGACAAAAATAGGCTGAGAATTAAAGGCTATGGAAAAATATACCAAGCAAACAGCAACGTGAAAAAAGCAGGGGCCGCAATCCTAATCTCTGACAAAATTGATCTCAAGGTGGAAACCATAACAAGAAACAAGGATAGGTACTATATAATGCACAAAGGATCAGTAGACCAAGAACCAGTGAGAATAATAAATATATATACGCCCAGTGAGAGACCCATGCCATTTGTCAATCAAGTTCTTCAAAAAAGATGAAAAAAGAAATCACAGACTCAGCAATCATAGTAGGTGACATTAACATACCGCTCTCTGAGAAAGATAGATCACAGGGCTAGAAGCTCCACAAAGAGCCTACAGAACTAAATTCTACAATTAGATGACTTAACCTGATTAACATTTTTAGAGCTCACCACCCAAATGGAAAAAAAATCACATTCTTTCCAAGTGCACATAGTACATATTTGAAAATAGACCACATGCTGCCACACTAGTCGAACCTGAGTAAATTCAAACACAATGACAAAATGGATGGATGTATGGATTGTTATAAGAGCTGTACGAGGCCCCAATAAAATGATTCCAATTCAAAGAAAGCAAAAAGCAACAAATGTTGGAGGGGGTATAGTGAGATAGGAACTCTTATCCACTACTGGTGGAATTGTAGGTATGTACACCCACTATGGAAAGAAATTTGGCTTTCCATACCTAAAGCAAATGGAAATCAAGCTAACATATGACCCAGTGATTCACCTCCAGGGCATATGCCCAGAACAAGTAAGAAACAGACCATGACCAGACATCTACACTCCAATGTTCATCACAGCTCAGTTCACAATTACAAAAAATTAGAAGCAACCTAAATTTCCATCAATTGAAAAATGGATTAAAATGCTCTGGTATATACACACAATGGAGTATAACCCATCCCTAAAAAGCAATGATGCATGCCTGAAGCATATCGTCTCATGGGAAGAGTTGGAGGAAATTTGCTAAAGGAAGTTGGTCAAGTGCAAAAGAACAAGTACAACATGAGTCCACTGTGGTAAGTCAAAATAGCACAATGGACAAAGAAGAAATGTAATTAATTCATAATTTCTGGGCCAAGGTCCAGGCACTCTGGCAGGGGTCAGACCAAACCCAGGGACGTATATGGCATCCAACTATAAAGAAGGGGGAAAATGGGGGCTGCAATGGCATTAGAGGAGTAGGGTACTAATCCACTCATGGGGAGGGTATTGTTTATGTCTCCACAGGAAAGGGAGAGACAGACTAGACCTCATTCCAGTGCACCAAGCCCAGAGGGCATGAAGCAGCTCATTAACAGAGAGGACTTCAGGGCCGTCCCAGTTCTAGCTATGTTGACTGCCCCCCCCACCCCCACCCCAGAAGAATGTACTAGAGAGGACAGAACTTAAGATACAAACTGGGGAGAGGGGCGGGTCTGTCCAGCCCACCTTAGAACAAACTCAGAGGGAAAGAGAGAGAGAGAGGACCTTAGCCTGGCCCACTAAGCCTTGAGGGTGATGCGCCTACTCAAAGCAGCCAATGCACAGAGAGGACCATAAGCCAGCCCCAGCTTGAGCAAGACATAATGTCCCCTCACTGGCCCCCAGAGTTACAGAGGACAACACTGGAGACAAAATGCAGGAAATGTGTCTGGTCTGACGCCACCACCCCACCTCAGTGGGGCGAATTACAAAGGGACCATAACAAAGCAGCAATGGAGCAAAGTGATGAAGGCCATGAGGAATCCCGAAAATTGACTTCTGACTCACAGGGCAGTCCTTGACACCTCACCTGACCTGGTTGGAGAATTATCACAAAGGTCAGCAGGCTTTTTCTTTTTTCATACATCTATCTATATAAGATGGACAGGATAAACAATCCTGAGGGAGAAAACAACGGGACCGATGGTTCCAGAAGGGGGCATAGGAGAGGAGGTGGTGAGGGGAAGGGAGTGGTGAGGCAACACATCCAGGGGCAGGGGAACACCAAGGGATCTAAAATTGACAGTGAGGAGAGTGTAAAATGTCTGGTGGTGTTTGATCAATTGTAGTGGAGCCAAGAGGAATTACTGAGAGTCAAAGGAAAGGTGAACATGATGGTGGGACAGGAGGAAAGTAAAAGGAAATTGAGGAAATAACTAAGAGGTAAAAGTTATAGAGAGAGGTATAAATAAAGACGTGTATACATAAATATATTAATATATAAAGGTAAGACTATGGGCTATGTATATTTATTTATATAGTACAGCACAAAAGTAGCAGACAGACTTGGGGCCTCTAATTAGGTCTTCCCTCAACATAAGAACACTTTGTTCTAATAATATGGCACTGTGTGACACTCACCTTCCCAGGAAAATCTCTGAAGACAACATGGGTACATAAGCAAACATGGTGATGAAAGCTGATGGTGCCCGCCTATTAAAAGATATAGCATGAGAGGAGTTTCAAGATGGCACCCAGGTAAGCAGTCTATACAGGGAGCTCCCCAGAGATCGGTGAGCCTGGAGTCCCAGGAGGACCAGTGAGAGAATTCTGGTGAGTGAAAAGAACCCCCACGAAAACCCAAGGTGCCCACTCTGGCCGGGAGGGGGCCCTCCCGGCATCTGCTTTGCTCCAAAGTGCCTGAGACCTGTGACCTGATCCCAAGGATTCCCCACCTGCTGTGCTGCTTCTGCACACCTCCGTCGCCACTCACCAGTGTCCCCCAACCTCCACCCCCCGCCTGGTCGTCACACCAGGAGCTGGACGGCTGCCTTGCTGAGTGTCCCAAAGCCGCAGCTTGACAAATACATAGCGACTGTCCTTTTGCTGTGCCCCCCTAGGGGAGCTGCTCCCTTCTCCCACAGTTCCCCTCTTTCCAACCGAGACGGCAATTCCACTGCTAAACTCTGATCCCTCCCACCATCCATCCAGAGCCTCAGGGCCTGAACTGCAGTAATTTTGATCGCCTGCAGCTGCGGAGGCTCCCTGCATCAGTGCCTGAGACGCCTCCACCCCTACAGCGGCTGCGCTTGCCATGCCCATGGGCAAGGCGCCCGCCACATCCCCAGCAGTGGAGACAGACCTGGAATTATGTATGTTTTTTCTCCTTTTCTTTTTTCAGTCTTTTTGTTTGGTCTATGTCCTTGTCAGTTTGCCTACTTACATAAGATAGGCATGGGAAGCAAGCTCGAGGAGAGAGCAACAAGACTGAGAGTCCTGGAGGGACTTTGGTGGGCAGAAGGTGAAGGGGGAAGTGTACAGTGAACAACCAACACCATAGCAGGGGAACAACTAGGGAATTAAAATCAATAACAAGGAGGAGATAGAGATCCTGGGGGTGTTGGAGCAACAACAAACTAGCTATAAGGAAGTACTAAAAGGTGGAAATAGGGGGAACGTGATGGTGGGGCAAGAGGAAAGTAAAAGGAAACAGGAAGAAACTAGGAAGCAAAGCAATAGCTAGAGGTATAAGCATAGGTGTGTACATATGTAAATACATTAATCCACAAAAATAGATGTATTGTCCTATGTACTTATATTTATATGGCAATACACTGAGGTAGTGGATGG
This sequence comes from Echinops telfairi, assembly GCF_000313985.2. Taxonomy (NCBI): domain Eukaryota; kingdom Metazoa; phylum Chordata; class Mammalia; order Afrosoricida; family Tenrecidae; genus Echinops; species Echinops telfairi. Next base: position 3,584,634 of record NW_022105855.1, read on the forward strand.
ACTTTGGGCTTCTGCTCATACCCTCCCTCAATACAAGGACACTTAGTTCTAACAAATTGGCTATCTGAGATGCTCACCCTCCCAGCACGATCACTGAAGACAAAATGTGTGCATAAGAAAAGGTGGTGAAAAAGGCAGATGGTGCCCAGCTATAAAAAGATATAGTGTCTAGGGTCTTAAAGGCTTGAAGTTAAACAAGCAGCCATCCAGCAGAGAAGCAATAGCCCACATGGAAGAAGCACACCACTGGTGCGATCACGAGGTGTCATTGAGACCGGGTAACAGGCATCACAAGACACATAACAAACAAATAAACTAAAACATATTGTTGAGAATGAGGGAGGTTGGAGCAGAGACCCAAAGCCCATCTGTAGACAGTGAAACATTCCCCCACAGAGGGGCCACAGGGAAGGGATGAGTCAACAAAGGTATAGTAAAGCATTGATGAAACACACAATATTCCTCTGGTTCCTTGAGGCTTCCTCCCCCACCCACCCCCACTATCACAACCCCAGTGCTGCTTCTCAATTTAGACTAGACTGGAGCATGAGACAGGTATAGATAAGAGATGGGAGTTCACGACACACTGAATCCAGGAACAGGAGTGGGAATAGTGATACCAGAAGAGTAGAGGGAAGGGGGGAAGAGGATGCGAGAAAGTGGGAAGTGGTTGCAATGATCCACACATAACCATACACCCCTCCTCCAGGGGGAAGAACAACAGAAAACATGGGGGAAGGGAGACAGTGGTCTGTGTGAGTTATGAAAATAATGATAATTTTAGTCTATCAAGGGGTCATAAGGGTGGGAGGGAAGGAAAAAAGAGAAGATGATACCAAGGGCTCAATAGAAAGTAAATGTCTAGAAAAGAATGATGGCAAAATATGTACAAACATGCCTGATGCAATCAATGTATGGATTGTAATAAGAGTTGTAAGAGCCCCAATAAGATGATCTTTTTTTTTGGGGGGGGGTGTGATAAGTAGGTTTATTGTGTCAAGACGATCTTTTAATGATTAAAAAAAAGATATAGCATCTGTGGTCTTAAAGGCTTGAAGTTAAACAAGTGCCTACCTAGCAGGGAAGCAACAAAGTCCACATGGAAAAAGCACACCAGCCTGTGTGATCAAGAGGTGTCAATGGGAATCAGGTATCAGAAGATTGAAAACAAACAATTATATTGTTGTGAAGGAGAAAGGTCAGAGTGGAGACACAAAGCCCATCTGTTGATAATTGGAAACTCCCTCACAGCAGTGACACATGGAAAAAACGACACATCCAGGGTGCAGTATAGCACCAACAGAACACACAACATTCCTCTAGTTCTTTAATGCTTCCGACCCCCACTATCATGGTCTTGTTCAACCTCACAAATTCTGCTAGACCGGCATATGTAAGTTGGTACCGATAAGAGCTTTCATAACACAGAATCCAGGATAGATAAAACCTTCAGAAGCATTAATGGAAGTAATGATTCCTTGAGGGTATGGGAAGGCGGGGGTGGGGGGGAAGGGGGTGCCTGATAGCAATTGTGGATATATAACCCCTCTTGAGGGGGACAATTAGAAGAACTGTGGGTGAAGGGATCCATTGACTGATGTAAGATATGAAATATATATATATAATTTATGAAGGGTTCAGAAGGGTGGTAGGATAGGTGATGGGGGGAATAAAGAGCTGATATCAAGGGGTTCAAGTAGAAAGAATATGTTTTGAAAATGATAATGGCAGCATCTGTACAAGGTTGCATGATGTAATTGATTTTTGAATTGTTATAATATCTGTAAGAGCCCCCAATAAAACCATCGATTAAAAAATATAAGAAAATTAAAAAGTAAACTGGTAGATTTTTTTTAAATAACTAGAAGTATACTACAACCAAAGGGAAGAACCATTAACAGACTAAATGGGTGATAGAAACAAATTTTATTTTTCACACATTATGTTTGATAGGTCTGTTAAATATTCAAGTAAAAAATGTCGAGTAGATCTTTTGATATATGAATCTGTAACTAAGGGTAGATATCAGAAATATAAATTTGTAAGTCATCAAATTATAAATGGTATTATGTGAAAAATAACTATTATTAACAGAGAAGTAGACACAAAATGAACCCTGGATATGCGTTAATCTTGAGAGGTTAAATTGAAGATAAAGTACTAGCAAAAAAATAAATACATAAATAGGATTTCTAGCAAGATGGCAGACTAAGCAGACACACCATGCATACCCTCAACAGCAAAAACATGAGCGAACAAACGAAACACACGTATGATAATATTGAAACCCCAAGTTTCAGAGGAAAGTATACAGAAGTGGATTAAATACCAACTAGAACAAGAAGCTAAACATCAGTGGTCAGAGAGGAGACAGACAGAACGGGTGAATTGACACAGCACAGCCATTTTGAACTTTAGCAAGCAGTATTCCATCAACAACCACCCCCAGCATCTTCTCCCTGACCAGCGACAGGTGAGCAGAGAGGCAGGATTCTCCCCCTTTGCTCCCCAGACACTCCTGGTGACCGGAAGTGTGGCCAGTTCCTACTCTCACCCACCCAGTGTCCAGTTGCGGTATGGTCTATTAATATGGTTTCTCTCTCGACAATTCTTAAGGTGATATATTAGAACTCTGGACTCTATACATCTGTGGCTGTAGTCCCATTTTGGATGTCATTTTCCACGAAAGGACAGGATTAGTGTGGGGTTATGACCTGACCTGACTAAAGGGTGGGAACTAAGCAACACCGTCTGCTTTCTTTGGGGTGTCTTTTACTCTCCCTTAGCAGACCGTGTGACAATACGCTATTCCTTGTTTCCCGTGACTATTATCCTGGTACCACCACATAGTCCTAACACACGTAAATTCACCTGCTCGGACGTTTGGACATTTTCAGCCTCTGGCTCTGGACCTTGCACTTGGCTTGTTTCTGCCTGACTTTTGTATCTGGGGGTGAACAGTGCCCTCAGCACGTGAGACATTTCCTCAAAGTTCTGTGGGTCTCTGTAGCATGTAGCAGCACACCATAGAACCCAGAAGCTGAGTAAAATGGAGCAGAACAGTATTTTAGAAGAGGTGGACATTTGGACCCTCTTTAATCTCCTTGGGACTAGTCTGGTATCAATCTCACCCGTCCCCACTCAGATGTTTGAAGTGAACTTGTTTGTCATTAAAGACTAAATTCATTTCAGTTTTCCTTTTCCTCCTTTTTTTTTTCTTCCACCACTCAGACCAATATTTAGGATCCAGGGGTAAGCAATCTGGAAGGATTTTTTTTTTTGGCCTGGGGTAGGGGAAAGGGGTAATGGTAAAAATGCACATTATATATATATGTAGTTACACAGCCCATATCAACAAATGAATTAAGCAACAATATCCTGTTAAACCTTCTATAAATGTGATTCTCTTTCCACCCCCATCCTTCGTCCTTCCCACTTGAATACCCTATTCCTCCCTGCTCTCCGTTCTCAGCCCTGACCCTGGCCTCCTGGAAGTCATCAAAACCCTCTCTCTTTTCAGATAACCCACATTTATATTCCGTGTTTTCCCTTTTAATAATTGTTACTAAGTATTTATCTTCATAAGATAGACTGCTAAGCATAATGTTTTCTAGTTTTGTCTATGTCTTGTGGTGTCTAAGAGAGTTGTCATTGTTTTTTATTGTTTCATAATATTCCGTTGTATGAATGTACTAGAGTTTGTTTATCCATTCCTCTATAATTGGAGCTTTTGGTCATTTCCATGTTTTTGCTACTATGAAAATTGCTGCCACAAACATAGGTGTGCATATGTCTGTGGGTGTTGCATTCTTATTTCTCTAGGGTATATGTCCAGTGGAGAGATGACTGGATCATAAGATATTTGTATTTGCATTCCTCTAAGGAAGCGCCATGCTGATTCTCATCGGGGTGTATAATACTGCAGTCACAATATAATATATATATATAGTCACCCACAATATAAAAGTGTTCTAATCTACCCACATCCTCTCCAGCATTTAGTATTTTCTGTTTTATTACATTTTGCTTAAAGTTCCAATGTGAAGTGGTATCTCATTGTTGTTTTAATTTATATTTTTCTTAATAGCTAGTGAACATTTTTTCCTATTGATGGCAGCCTGAAAGTCGTCTTTGGTAAATTGTCTATTCATGTCATGAGCTCATTTTTTTAGTGGGTATTTATAATTTTTCT
>NW_022105855.1:3589098-3590109 GCF_000313985.2 Echinops telfairi
CCACCTCACCAGATGAGCAAAAGTCATAGTGCAGACAGGTGGCCTATGTTTCATCCACCCCTCGGTTGGCAAAAACTCCTTCCATAAACAGCTGCTCTGTCCCTCTGGGCCCATAAGGGCTCCTTCCAGGAGCAGGAGCAAACACCCTGAGCTTAGCCATAGCTTGCACAAACAACTTCTGGAGCAGGTGACCTGCTCTGGGCATCCCATGATCAATGAAGTCAAAATGGGTGCATATGCAAATGTACTGAAGAAAGTTGATGGTGTCTGGCTACTAAAAGATATAACATCTGGAGTCTTAAAGGCTTGAAGTTAAACAAGTGGCTATCTAGCAGGGAAGCAACAAAGCCCACACAGAAGAGCACACGAGCCTGTAGGATTGTGAGGTGTCAACGAGATGAGGTATCAGGCATCAGAAGACCCACAAACTAATACCTAATTTTTTTTTCTAATACCTAATTTTTTATTGAAGTTAGTGAACTGATTGTTAAAAGTGCACTGGTAATCAAGGTTCTCTTTAAGGTGAGTGAGTTAAGAGAGGTGGATGGCCCAATGTGGAAGTCACAAATTTATGTTCCTTGCTATTTTTTAATGTTCATCTTCATTACAGCATATTCTAAGTGCCCTTGGTAATAGTCATTCGATCCATAGGTATAGAAAATTACATGGAACTATGCTTGCAATATATATTTATTCATTTCATAAAACTCCTTATACCTTTGATGAAATACCACACTTTTATTCCCTTGCATTTGTTGCTTCAGTGAACAAACATATTACATAAAGAGAAAAGGTGCCAAACAAGCAGAGGATGACAGAAGTTGTCATTCATTTCAGTTTTGTGTCGCACCCCTAATTCCTAAGAGATATTTTGAGTGAATTATGCATTCCCTGACAATTTTCTTTTATTTTTATTTTTAAATAATTTTATTAGGGGCTCATACAACTCTTATCACAATCCATACACACATCAATTGTGTAAAGCGCATTTGTACATTCATTGCCCTCATC
>NW_022105855.1:3590209-3592347 GCF_000313985.2 Echinops telfairi
TTTTTTCCTATTGATGGCAGCCTGAAAGTCGTCTTTGGTAAATTGTCTATTCATGTCATGAGCTCATTTTTTTAGTGGGTATTTATAATTTTTCTTGTTATATGTTGTAGTTTTCTATGGGTTTTGAAGATTAGTCGCCTTTCTCTGATGTATTTTTGCTAAATTTAGTTTCCAATCTGTAAGTTCCGTTTTAACTCATTTGATGAAGCCTTCTGGTGTGCTTAAAGATCATATTTTTGGTACATCCTAGGTCTTTATTTTGTCTTCTAACGTGTCGATATTTTTCATTATGTTTAGTAGTGTGTTTTTTCCTAGTCCTTAATTTGTCCCTATTTTTCGTCGATGGTCTTTATGACTGTGTGGTTTATATTTGTCTTTGATCCGTCTTGCGTTGGTTTTTGTACATGGTGTGAGGTATGAGGCCTGTCTCATTCTTTTTTAAATATTTTTTATGTCTCATTCTTTTGATGGTGAAGATCTAGTCTTTCTAGCACTGTTTATTGAAACATCTATCTCTCCCCCATTTAATGTATTTTAGTCCTTCATCAAAGATTAGGTGTCTATCGTACTTGGTTGTATTTCTGGGTTCTCAACTTTAGCCCTTGGTCTTCACAGCTATGGGTGCAGCAGAACGAGGCTGTTTTGATTACCATGTCTGTATAATAAGTTTTAGTCTGGGAGTCAAAGGCCTCCTACTATGCTTTTATTTTGTAATAGTGCTTTCTTTTTCTAGATATCTTTGATTTCCATAGAAAGTTAGTGGTTAGTTTTTATATTTCTTTGAAGAATTGTGGTGATATTTGGATCAGAATAGCATTGAATTTATAAACTATTTTTAGTAATACTGACATTTTCACATTTAGTCTGCCTACCCAGGGACAATGTTTAGTAGCTTGTTACGTTTGTGTATGTTTCTCTTGTTTCTTGTAGGAGGGTTTTGTAGTTTTCCTTTAATACATCTTTTGTTTCTCTGGTTAAGATTTATTTCTAAATATGTCATCTTTTGTATAGTTATTAATAATGGTACTGTTCTTTAATATATTTTTCAGTATCATCATCTATAATATACAAGAATCCAATTGATTTATGTATGTTGATCTTATAATCTGCTATTGTGCCAACATATTTAATTTGTTCTAACAATTTTTAATTGAATCTTTGGTCTTTTCTATATATAGGATTATGTAATCTTTTAATAAAGATTATTTTATTTCTCCTATGCCTATATAGAGAACTTTACTGTCTTTTTGATGTCTTATATCTCTGGCTAAAATTTCCAGGATTATATTAAATAAATGTGGAGATAAAGGGCAATTCTATATATAGTTCCCATTTGAAGAGGGAATGTTTTCAATTTTTTTTTTATTATGTTGAAAATTTTCCCCATTTTTCTTATTTTATTGATTATTTTTATCAGGAATGGATATCAAATTTTATCAAATGCCTTTTCTGCATCAACTGATATAATCACATTGTTCTCCTTTATTTTGTTTATGTGGTAACGTACATTGATTATTTTTCTAATATTAAACCCTCTTTGCATATTTAGTATGAATCCCACTTGATCATGACTTTTTTAATGCTTTGTTGAATTCTGTTGGCTAAGATTTTATTGAGGATCTTGCCATCTATATTAATTAGAGATATTAGTCTATAATTTTCAATTCTGGTGATGTCTTTGCCTGGCTTAGGAATCAGTTATAATTGCTTTAAGAAATGAGTTTGGCGGTATGTTGTCCATTTGTATATTGTTTAATAATTTATGTAGAATTAGAATGAACTCTTCTCTAAATATTTGATAGAATTTCTCAGCGAAACCATCTGGTCTCAGATTTTTTGATGTTGGGAGTTTATAATGCCTAGATCTATTCTCATGTTAGGGGCTTGTAACAATTTTCTAAATCATTCTGTGGTAATTTGGGTAAATAATGCATTTCTAGAAATTTATCCATTTTTATTAATTCTTCTAAAATAAATTATTACCACACTAGTGACACCCCTTCTTCACAGCCCCTGCTCCACCTCAGGTTGGAGCCCCACTCTTGTGTTAGGAGATGTTTAAATTCCACCTCACCAGATGAGCAAAAGTCATAGTGCAGACAGGTGGCCTATGTTTCATCCACCCCTCGGTTGGCAAA
>NW_022105855.1:3592896-3594725 GCF_000313985.2 Echinops telfairi
GCTTGTTTACCTTCAAGCTTTTAAGACCCCAGCCGCTATATCTTTTGATAGACGGGCACCATCCGCTTTCTTCACCACATTTGCTTATTCACCCGCTTTGTCTTCAGCGGTTGTGTCCCTGACAATTTTCAAAGAGCTAAATTATTGTCAGAACAACTGCTGATGGTTCATCAGAAGTCCCATCCCCCTCTATCATGACACAGTTCTACCTTACAAATTCGGCTAGACCGGAGTATGTATGTATATTGGTACAGATAAGAGCTCTCCTGGAATCCAGAACAGATAAACACCTCAGGAGCAGTAGTGGGAGCAATGAGGAGGGTAGGGGGAATGGAGGGGGAGAAAGGGGAGGCTGATCACAAGGTTGAATATATAATCCTCCCCACCCCCTAAAGGGGGCTGAATAATAGAAATGTGGGTGAAGGAAGAGAATGGATGGCGTAATGTATGAAATAACAATAATATATAATTGATCAAGGATTCATGAGGGTGGGAGCATAGGGGAGACAGGGGAAAAAAGAGTTGCTGATACCAAGGGTTCAAGTAGAAAGAAAATGTTTTGGAAACGGTGGTAGCAACATATGTACAAATGTGCTTGATACAATTGATGTATGCATTGTTATAATATCTGTAAGAGTCCCCCAATAAAATGATTAATAAAAATCTTTTTAAAAACAGAAAAAACGTTCAGCAGAAGCATAAACAGGTTTTCAAATGTGAACATAACATGTAGAAGTCTCCTAATTTTCTAATAGAATGACTATTGTCTAAATGTTTAAAGAAATGGGAGCCTACTCACAAAGTGGACAGATGGCTAAAGATAAATTACATAGGCACTTCTGCTTGTATAAAAGTGAAGAATATTGCAAGTGAGGATGCCAATCAAGAAGCAATATGGAAAAATCTTAAATAATGGTTTTATTTTTTGTCAGGTATGATTTAATATTTTTTCAATCTTATAATCTAGTTTTGTGTGCCTTTTTTATAATGTTTCTCAGTTTGGCTGAAATCCTCAAGGTCAGCAGTTCAAAATCACCAGCAGCTCCTCTGGTGAAGAAAGCTGGGACTTTCTACTCTGGTTAACAGTTACAGTCTCGGAAACTCACGGGAGCAGTTCTGCTCTGTACTATTGGGTCACTATGAATCGTCCTCTACTCAATGACAGGGAGTTTGGTTTAGTTTTCTTTAAGTATTAACTGTATGAAATAATAGACTCCCTCTCGTTGTATCATTTTTTAATACTTAAAATAGTCATTAGGGCAGGGAACCCATTGTTAAATTATTTTAAACTCACTACTGCTTGTAACCCAATGATCATTCTCTGTTTTATACACCTTTAAGACCACTTCTACAAGGGAGGCCTGACCTCTGCTAGGAACAGTTTTTCATTAGGGAGAGGACCAAATAGTCCGTGCCATTTGGCAATGCCTGTGGTCACCCCTACATTAGTGTTCAGTACACTCCAGTGGTGATTCATGAGCAAGAAGAAGGGGAAGTGTGGCTGTCTCTAAGAAGATGATCTCACATGTGTTGGTAGGTAGAGGTAGTGCAGGGGGAGTGGGAAGATGCCGGCTTGCCTTTGCGGCAAACACTTGACATCGCCTTTATAGATTCTCAAGGGGTTACAATGTGCTCTGCACTGTTTCGTTAATCACACATTTTAAATAGAGTCTTATTTTCCTAGCCCTTAGTTACCCAGACCCCATATTATAGGCTACCTGAACTTTAGATTTTGTCTTCTGGAAGTGTAAAGCATATTATATAGGCCATATCATAGCATCTGGGGTCTTAAAAGCTTTGCGGCAAACACTTGACATCGCCTTTATAGA
>NW_022105855.1:3595454-3597507 GCF_000313985.2 Echinops telfairi
GACAACCGAGGAGTGGGTGGAGGGAGACGTCGGACAGGGCAAAATATGACAAAATAACAATTTATGGATTATCAAGGGCACATGGGGGAGCGGGGAGGGAGCGGAAAAATGAGGACCTGGTGTCGAGGACTTGAGTGGAGAGCAAATGTTTTGAGAATGATGAGGGCAATGAATGTACAAATGCACTTTACACAATTGATGTATGTGTGGATTGTGATGAGAGTTCTATGAGCCCCTAATAAAATTATTTTTAAAAAAACACGTGTTGTAAATTAAAGGAACTGACATAGCCCTTTATATTTTAAAGTGATAATGCCATAATTAGAGGGGAAAGGAGGGTTACTTCCCCCAAGGTAGTCTTAACTTGTTTATTTTATTATAAGGCAACCTCGAAAGCAAGGGGTTTGAATTGAAGCACAATGACTCCAAATCTTGTTTTTGAGGTTGCCTTATAATAAGCCATTTAAGACTACCACATTTTTGCCACTGGCACATTTTGCCTGCTATGTAATACACATCTTTGTAATACACATCTTATCTGTAGACATAATTCTGCCATAGTGAATGAGTGTTATTGAACCTGTGCCCTAAGTCTAAACTTCATTGTTTTCCTTTTTTTTAAATTAGGCATTTAAGTTTTTTAAAGTGTATTAGTGAATATCTCATGTATATTAATCTAAAAAGCTTTCCTATAATGAATATTCCACTTATCTCAGTCACTCACTGGCTGCTATTGAATCAATTCTGACTCTAGGACAGTTTTGAACTGCTGACCATGAGGATCACAACCCATTGTGTAACTACTGTACCACAGGGTGCCTTGTTACACTTTAGTGACAGCATTACCAGCTTTTTGAGAGATAATATAAGTTAAGTCCACAGGACTTTTGGTAATTCTATTCATGGTATTTTTAAGTCAATGGTATAAAATTTTAAATACTATTAAGATAAGGGGAGGAACCCTGGTGACCTTGTAGTTATGGGGTAGATTGCTAACTGAAAGATCAGTAGTTCAAAACCACTTGCACTCAAAGGGAGAAAGGTGAAGCTTCCTACGGTCTTAAAGCATTATCGTATTGGAAACTCACAGGGGTAATATCACCCTATCCTAGAGCCAGAATTGATTCAATGGCAGCAACTGAGTGATATGAGGATCACATTTAGCCATAAACCCTAATCTAAGAACAGATAGTTCTTAGTTTTGACCCTGCTCAATAACAACAATCATGAAGGGACCACTGAAGATATGTGAAAATATGGTGCTATTGTAAAGTGTAGTAAAAAAATTAGGTGGTGCCCAGCTATCAGAAAATAGCATCTGGGATTCTTAAAAACTTGTCTTAAAACAAGCAGCCATCTAAAGGAGAAGTTAACAAAGTCCAAAAGAAAGAGGTATACCAGTCTGTGTGATCCAAAGGTTGTAAATAATAAATTCCAAGATCAGTGGATGGAATTGTATTAGAGCTTAAATTCTAAGCACTTGGTTTGCAGAAGGCTATGGATTACAGTGAAAGCCCAATATCTTTTTTGTATAATCCTCTTCTAGATTGAACCTCCATTGAAGTCCTTCAGACCATTGACTAGTGATGGAAATACCCTTGCCCTCAGAGTGCATCAGAAAGTGAATTCATGCAGACATGGTCGGGATAAATTTTAATATTTATCTTCCCTTCTGACGCATTTTAATTTGTTCCAGTTTTTAATATTTTCTGCTTTCTTTTGGATTGAGAGGTGAGATTGTTTATTGTGCCAGCCTGGCCTATAAACACAAGTGGGATTAACTGAAGGACAGAGAGATAAATGTCTTGGTGAGCCTCGTCTTTCTTGTCTCTCGCTCTTTGATCACCGGACCAATGTGCGGCTGCCTTGCTTGTTCTGTGCCTCAATTTAAAGGCTACACTCCCTGTGGGACGCCTAGCCTGTGGACTGTGTCACTGTAAGTTGAGGTCCCTTTAAGACCACATGATTGGAATTTACATCTCTTGAGCTGGGGATTGACAGTTGGTGACCTGCATGACAGTTGGTGACCTGCCTGGGGGTTTTGCTGCCTGTG
>NW_022105855.1:3597682-3602077 GCF_000313985.2 Echinops telfairi
TTTCTTGTATTATATATTTATCTGTATATGATTTAACAGTTCATTTCTTGTTATATATCTAATTATCTTTATAAATAAATATATTAAATTATCAGCAATTTGGTTTTATCTCTCTAGAGAACCCTGTCTAACACAAGAGGTTTCTGGGTTTTATTTTGTTATTGTTTTGGGAAGACTTTTTTGTATGATTTTCTTTATATGAAATTGAGGATAAGTCAATCTGTAGAGACAATAACTAGGATAGTGATTTCTTATGGCAAGGAGTTTAGGGTGAAATGGGGTGCTAATAAAAATGAGCACAAGTGAAGAAAATATTATAAAATTGATTGTGGTGATGATTGCACAACTTGTTTTAATATATTTAAATCACTGTACTGTATTACATATGAATTATATCAATAAAACTGTTTAAAATTAAATAATAATTTTTTAAAAGCTCATGAGTGGCCATCTAAGGTGCAACTATTGATCTCTCCCATCTGGAAGAAAGAAAAATGATGAAAATCAGATGGCACATGGAAGCAATGACTAATGCACTACACAAACATCAGTGTGGTAGTTATGTAGTCCTTTGTCAAGTTGAGAGGATTAAGAGTGTAGGGGTGAAGTCTAGCCTGTCAATCAGGTCAAAGGCAATGAGGCCTCTGTGTGGGCCTGGCCTTCTCCTGAGGATTCTGGAAACTGGTATTCCTCCTTGGAGGTGGGAGACACACTCTCTCTAGGCTCACTCAGTGGGAGACATTGCAGCTGACAAGACACATGGAGCTACACTAGTGCCCTGAGCTGGAAGAGCCATCCCTGTGGAGAAGACACATGGAGAGAGGCTGATAGAGCCAAACCTCTCTCCTGGAGAAGCTGGAGCTAGAGAAGTCACATGGAGATCCCTGCCAGCGCTGAGATGCTTACAGCGCCATTGGATCCACAAGACTTCCCACCCACTGTCCTGGGATCTTCCTGCATTCGGTGTCATTGTATGTGTTTTGTGAGTCTGAAGATAACTTTACAGATTGGTATTAGACATATGGCCAACCATCGAACTTATGGACTTGATCTGGACGGGGGTGGGATGTTTTAGCAGTATTCAATTGCTTTTGTATATAAAGCTCTTTCCTATACACATATGAGTCTCCCTGGGTTTTTTCTCTATGTAACCGGACTAACACAATCAGCTCCTGGGATCTGAAGAAATGAATGGTGATTGGCTACCACTACCAACTGCTCTGAAAGTGATTGCGTTATAAGGTCCTGAATAAATTGGATTAAAATATATGGAACAAAAGCCAAAATCATAAACAACACCAGTTTTCCTGTTGGGCAGAGATAGATGGAACCTCCAAGAGTACGTATATCCCTTTGTCATCCTTTGGGTATGGAAATAAGCCCAAGCTGTGGCTCAATTTTCAGCCAAACAGAATTTACTCAAGGACAAACTTCAGAGGGTTAGAAAAAGAGAAAGGGAATCAGGAACCATAGAAAGAAGAAGGATAGTAAAGGTACCATATGTACTCATGTATAAGCCGAGGTTTTCAGCACCTTTTTATGTAGTTTTTGTGGTAAAATTAGGTGCCTCAGCTGATTGTCAGGTCAGCTTATACTCCAGTATATATGGTACATTGAGGGGATTTCAATGTATAAGATGAAACAAAATTTGTATTAATTACTAATTGTAAAATTGATTATCTGTTTGGTGACCCTCAGCCAATTCACAATAAAAGTGTTTTTGAAATATTGCTTGTTTTTCCTTTAAGTCTTACCCAAATGATTTTCAAATGTCTCAATGTCTGTTCCTGTAAAAATGTACAGGGTTTGAAGCCTTAAGGAGCAATTCTACTCTATTCAATAGGACAGTTACAAATCAGAATTAACTTGATGGCAGTGAAGTGAATCTATGCTCTGCTTGATAAATTTCCTATCATTTTGCATTGTGAAATGCGCCCAATTCCGTCCACAGAGTAGTCATATTAATTCAAGAAGCTAGATGGAAAGTCATTCCAGGTGCTGAGAAAGCAAATAGAGTAATTTGGACTCTGAGGAAACTCCAGTTTAAATCTAATTTCTGAATTCAGTATGAAAGTGATGGATGTACTTCTCTGTTTCGATTTCCACTTAGGGCTTTGTAAGTGGAATGGTATAAGTCGGTTATGATTAGTCTATGTTCATTTATTTTATTTTGCTAATCTTACCAGTTGATTCTCTTACCTTGTTCTACAATTTACAAATGTGGGTGTAATCTACAGATTACCTCTATACCATTTCCAGATCTCGCAAGTGAGTTGTGAATATGCACGAAGCAAAAGTAATGCATAAGACAAAACTCTATGTCACTAACTCAAGGGGAAGCCTGTCTGATTGGCTGCTAGATGGTGAATCTATCTTGAACAGAACGTCCTGAGGGCAAACAGATCCTGAAGGCCCTCCTGAACCCGAAACATGAACAGATAGGAACAGACAATGGCACATTGGTGTTGAGAGACCACCAGACATCAGTGACATTTATAAAATAACTTTCTCTGTGTTGGAAGTGAGAAAAGAATGGGTGTGTTGATAACCTTGTCACTCTACAGAATTTGAAACACTCTGTGCTGTTTTCAAAAATAAAATCTATTGTTTGGGCGTGTTGGTGCTGGTTAAACACTCACAAAATTATTAACATATCGGGTCTCTATAACGCTGCACCACTGTAAAGATTTGGAATCCAGCCACAGTCCTGAATCTGAATGCCTCCTTTTTGTCCCCTAACTGAGGGCCTTGATCTTAGAAGAAAAACAGGAGCCAAACCTCTAATGCTTATGAGTTTATTGGTGTTTTGAAGATGACTGAAGAAAGGAGAGGCCGAGAAGTTTATACTGCTGATAAGTTCATCATCATCTTCATATAATCTTCATCAATTTCTGAAATAGCAGAAAAAATCATTTTAGACAGAGTAGTTAGTAAATCTGGGCATGATTAATGCCTGGCATCTCTACCACTTAGTAGGGTCATAATGAGATCTATTAAAGAAGAAAAAACAACAGAATAAAGAGTGTGGTATTTATATAATTTCATGTCAACTTGAAGTTATATGAAAGTACAGGCGTGTAACAGCCTATCTAGTAGGTCACAGCCTGATGGTGACTCCTTGTGAATGTGACCTTCTCAAAAGGAAGGCCCTGGAAACCTACCCACATACCCTGCCCTCCCGCTCTGCCTTTACCTTCCTGCCGGCTGACCCTGGTTGCTACTAGCCTGGTGGTGTGTCCACCGCCATTGGATCCATAAGACTGCACCCACTGGCCTGTGATATTCCTACATTCTGCATCATTGTGTGTGACTGCGTGAGTCTGGAGAGGGACTTATGGACTGAGATCAGACTTCTGGACTTGAGTTGGACTGGGATGGGATATTTTCCTGATATTTAAAGCTCTTTCTTACATACATGAGTGTCATTGGACTTGTTTCACTAGTCAACCTGCCCTAAGCCAAGGAGGAGGATGTGAGAGAGGAAAGGAGAGAGGCAAAGTGGTAAGAGAATGAGATTATGAGCAGGAAGGAAGAGGGGAAAGAGAGGGGAGCAGGGAAGAGGTGAGGAGGGAAAGATAGTCAGGACTCCAGGCATCTTAGGTTAATATAAGGACATCAAAACCCCAAACCAAACCCACTGCCATCAAGTTAATGCTGACTCACAGTGGTCCTATACGGGGTTTCTGAGACTTTGTAAATCTTTATGAGAGTAGACAGCCTCGTCTTTCACCCATGGAGATGCTGGAGGTTTAGAACCAGCTACCTTGCAGTTATCAACCCAATACATACCCAACAGCACCCCATGGTTCTCTAATATAAGGATTTAAAACTCACTGCCATCAAGTCAATGCTGACTCATAGGGACTGGGTAGGGCAGGATAGAACTGCTCTTGTAGGTTTCCAAGATTTTATGGGCGTAAAAAGCCCTGTCTTATAACCACTATGCCACCAGGCCTCTTTAATATAGAGATAGGAAAGTCAGAAGACTTCAAAGAAGGACCACTTTTTTCTATGGAAATCGAAGAGATTTTTCTCTGAATAAAGTTGAGGCAAGGAGAATCCTGGCAAAGATAAATTGGAAAACAGTTTAATTAGAGATAGGATATTTAAATACTTTTAAATGAGAAAAATGAACAGACAAAACAATTAGAAATGTAAGGGGAAATTCACTAGGTTGGTGAATGAAAATATAATTAATACCTAGGTGAGCACCAGGAGCCAGCTATAGTTGTTTTTTCTTGTTATTGGTCACCAAAAGAGTCACCACGCTGACCACCTCTTCCAGATTGGCCTCTCTGGCCACCTGAGCCTCTCTGGCCACCTCGGTTACCTCGGCCACCTCTGCCGCCTTGGCCACCTCGGCGACCTCGGCCACCTCTGCCACCTCGGCCACCT
>NW_022105855.1:3602177-3610839 GCF_000313985.2 Echinops telfairi
CCTCGGCCGCCTCTGCCGCCTCTGCCGCCTCGGCCACCTCGGCCACCTCGGCCGCCTCGGCCGCCTTTGCCGCCTCGGCCACCTCGGCCACCTCGGCCACCTCGACTACCTCGTCCTTCTTGACCTCCACGACCACCTTGGCCACTTCGGCCATCTAGGCCTTCCTGGTCGCTATGGACATCCTGGCTGCCAAGATCATGCTTCTGATTAAGGTCTCTGTTTCCAATGGTGCCCTTCTTGCCACGCTTGCCTTGAGGATTGAATTGTGATTCCTCTGGGACTTCTTCGGGTAGATAGTCATCTGCTTATTGAACAACAAATTCAAAAGAAAACAAATAAGAAAAGAAGTTAACCATTAACCAGGGGCAAGTATGGCATCTACCCTAACTATCATTTCGCCCATACATTTGACTCTGCTTTCCCTGCCTCTCTACCCTTCAAGGCGCATGTCAGGCTCCTCCTCCTGTATCAGGTCCTCCCGTCCCTCTCGGATGGGAAGTTTCATAATGCCTTCTGTTGCTCCTTTTCTCACAGTGGTCGTCAGTATGCCCAAGCCACACTTCCCATTAGAGTCTGGGTTATTATGTCCAAAACTATGTGTCCTTTACCTTCAGATCCCCAGTGCCAGAAGAGGGCCTCCTTAGAGTGCTTTGTAAATGGTTTACCTACTTGAAGATTCCTGAAAGAATAGGTAGACTTCAAAGAGGTCTACCCTCATGTAGGCAAGTGCTTCAAATAAGGACACTCTCTGAAGGCAATTATAATTAGGAATTAGAAAAAACAAAAAGGAAACCAATGATCCCCATCTTGAGCCTGAGATGGCTCTTAAAGTAAATCATTCCTTTATCTGTTTGTGCTTTTGTACCTTTGTGGCAGTGTGAAACTAATACATAGGGGAATGGTTGGTAAAGGGAAATTTTAATAGGTAATCATACTGCTTTATTAAAGATTGTAGAGATGTTCAGTGTGACCAGTGCCCCCAGAAAATCTATTTAGTAAAATTCTAAATAAGCTAATTGAAGATAAATTGCAAGAACTAGAAAATAGCTCACTTGGTAGTTGTGAATCTTCCTCTTCTTCTTGAGGAATTTCTGCAAAATAGAAAAAAAGAAACAGGAAGATGGGGATTTGGAGTAAAATATAACTTGAATGGGCAAATCAAAGATGAGTTAAAAAGGAACAATGAAAAAAATCTTTGAATCATGTAAACATTTTTCGTTAAACAACAAAATGTTGAGTTGACTCACAGAATCTTATCGATCTTTGGTGGGATAACTTCTAACCCCTTAATTCCCTCATGTATACATGTTCCTTCTATATTTCTCTTCTTACACACAGTCTGCAATCTCCACCATTACAACTGCAGCCACACTTTCATTTGAAGCAAATGGACATCTATCAAGACTTTAGGACAAAGGAATGAAGCATTTGTGCTATAAGTTCAGAATGTATGAAAAAATAAGGTGTGAAATCGTGGTTCAATAATGATATTATTACAGCAGATTAATAGCATAGCATCTTTGTTTCAAATGGGCCAACATCAATGGAGATAATGTCTTTGCAAATGTCAGAAAGATGTACTTTTTTATCAACAACTATTTTTAGTAAAATGTAGAGGAAAATATTTACAAATAAATTGGGTATCATGTTACCGTTATGAAACTGTTAAATTTCTGGCACGAGAGATTCCAATGTGTAGAGGAAGAAGTTGGCTCATGTCAAACATTCCTAGTAACTACAACTTAGAAGTTTGTTGGCCCCCCTTTCCCTGTAAGGACTTTAAAGGCAATTCTGGGGACAATCAAGAGTCAGAACACTAACTAAAGTAAAAATGTGTGGCAGAAGTCGAAGAAAAAAGAAAAAGAGAAACACAAAGCTTGACCAAGGGTTTACCTGCATTATCTAGGGGATATTCAGAAGCTATACATAGAATTTAAAAAGAAAAAAAACGAATACCATGTTCTCCTAAGATCTCAAACATATATTTGCAGAAAGGTAAAATGAATTTAAGTAGAAGCAATTAAGAAAATGCCCCAGAGGCCTCTAGGAACAAAGGTTTGCATACAGTAAACTTTTTCATAAGTAGGACGCTAGTCCTGATCATTAAAACTGACCATGGGGTGAGCAAGACATCAAATATTAGGTTAATTCTTCATTCTGTATAATGAAATGAAGAGCTACACTGCTTGCAGACACAATTGAGCATTTCATGGGTAGTCTTCAGTATGGATAATGCCTGAACATTTATGGGGTGTGAGAGAATCTCACAACTGGACCAATAAGCAACATGATGATAAAAGGAAAAATAATTAATTTGTCAAAGATTTCATTTACTTGGATTCACAAATCACCCTCATGGAAGCAGCTGTCAAGCAATTAGACGACATACTGCACTAGGCAAGTCTGCTTCAAAAGCGTTCAAAAGTAAAAGCATCACCGTGAGGACTGAGATGGATCTGACCTAAGTCCCAGTATTCTCAATTGCCTCAGGTGCAATTGGCAGCTGGACAATGATTTAACAACATCGAAGCAAAATTGAGGTCTTCGAGCTATGGTGTTAGTGACGAGTATTGGATATACCATGAAATGCCAGGAGAATTAATTAATCCGTCTTGGAATGCTCCTTAGAAGTGAAGATGGTGAGAATTTGGAGAGACCAATCCCTGGAGAAGGACAACATGCTTGGTAAAGGAGAATCCAGCAAAAATGAGGAAGACTCTTAATAGGGAAGATTGACATGGTGGCTGCAATAGTTCAAAGATAGCGATAGTTTTGAAGCATGACCAGACGATGTTTCATTCTGCTTTACTTGGGTTGTCGCTATGAGCCAGAACTGACTGGTACCCAACAACAACAACAACAACAACAATATCTCTTATCAAGCCTTCCTTATATCAGAAAACAAAATCTTGCATATAAATATCCCAATTTATCCTTTCCCCAACCAAGACACTACTGAGACAAAGTGGCACCCTCACTTATTACAGTAAGACTGAACTAATCTTTATCTTATCAACAGGTGGTATTTTAAGTCCTCTAACGCTTGCCCAGAGGACCCCTAGTGGCATAGTGGATTATGCACTGGGCTGCTGACTGTAAGGTTAGTGGTTCTAACACTCTAGACTTCCATGGGAGAAAGATGAGGCTTTCTGCTCCTGTTAAACCTTACGGCTTTGAAGCACAATGGGGCAATTGTGCTCTACTCTGCCCTACAGAGTTACTATAAATTGGAAATGACTTGATGGCAGTGGAGTTAATATTTGACCACCTTTTAAGCTGTAGTTTTACTTGAAACTTGCATTTTGATGACACATATTCTATGAAACACTCGTTTTAAAATCTCAATATTCCAGAGTTTTCAAGTGCTTGATATCAATGAGATGAGGAGGAGCTACAGAATTTTGCCTTACTTTAACTGCCCTATTTCATAGAAATAAAGTGATTAATTGTACCTTCATATATATTAAAGCAGCAAAAATCACATCATGAAGATGTCAGCTTAGCACTCAGGAGTAGATTTTCAAAGAGATCTTTTTAGTCAAATGGAAAATGGAAACTAATATTGCTTCCTCCCCTATTGACCTACTATCTGAAAAGAAAATAAATCATTTCTGATAAAAGCAAATTCATACATTTTAAAACAATTTACAAGCTACCTTGCGAACCACTATCTGCAAACCATCCCTCCTGCCCTCACTTACCACCACTTAATTTCTGAGCAGAGGTCAGGGCCAGCAGGGCCACTGAAAGCAAGAGCAGCAGCATCTTGGTGGATGCCATGGCTTCTCTCTCCCTGGATACGGTAAGAGCCTAAGACACAGCCCTTTATAAACCTCAAGCGAATAATACCACCTTTGAAACCCATGTCTTGAACACTGTTTACCTGTATTTCATTCTACATTTGGGTTTCATCCAGTTTTATTATATTAGGTAGCTCAAAGGTTGATCAATCTCCTTCAGAGAAAACCATACAGTTGGGCAGGTTTGTTAAAACCATTGCTTGTCCCTCTTCAACTATTATAATTATTAGGAGTAGTCCTTACCTTAGGAGTATTTCATCTAGAACTATAGCTCTCTGTTCTATAACTACATCTAGTGTTGTTTACCCTGCCCAGTTATTCGTCACTTGAGGCTCTTTGCTATTGAAGGAGCCAACAGCATTCATCCTGAAATGAGATGCTAAAATAACAGCAATAAAGTCATAAGATGAAAGAACAATAAAGGGTCAAGAAAGACTAGAGTAAGTTATCTTAAGTGGCTCTCAGTCAGAGGCTAAAATAACTTCATACTAAGAAGGCTAAAATTATTCAAATTGCACTTGAGTTTATCATTTGAATGGCCTGAAGAAATACATACATAGGTCACTTGGCTGGAGGGCACCTCCCACAGCTGGGATCAAATGGCCTTGGGAGAGTGGGGGAATACTGTCCCCAGAGTGGCAGCCATGGGACCTGGGATGAGGTCCCCTGGAGAGGGAGGTGGCCCTGTCTGAGGTATGAGGCTCACTGATAGGAGGGACAGTGCAGAAGAGGGGAGACGGAGTGAATGGTCAAGTTTGGGCAAACATAGGTTCATGTTTGTTGGTGGGCGGGTGGGGGGGTGTTTAGGGCTGACCACCAGGTATGGGGCAGGAGAGATTGAGGTTGCTCTTAGGTGGTGGTGGGGGCATTGTTCTTTAGTGGTGTGGAGTGGGAGGGCAGAATTGACCTAGCGCCCTCTGGGGGTATCCCGGGAACCCAGACTGGGTGTCATAGAATGCTGGGACACTGAATCCTGGATCTTCGCGTGCCCCAGAAGCTGCATGGGGAGGGTCCATGTGGGAACTCCACTGGGTGCGCTGGGCTTTACCCCAGACACATTTGTAACCCAAGGACTTAAGGCAGAAAACTAAAACAAGGGTTTGGGGGTGAGGGGGATATAGAGGGATGGGTAAGATAAGAGGGAGATGATGTCAAGAATTCCAGAAAGGAAAAGTATGTTTGGAGACTGATTATGGAAACAATTGTACAATTATGTTTGACATAATTGAACCATGGAATGATACAACATATGTATTAACTTTCAAGTCACCGCAACTTCTTTAGAAAAGCACAGATCCGGCATGGGTTTGGGGCTCGCATTAAGTCCTAGCTCCAAATGAAGAATAATCAATTCTTACATCATGGCCTTGCTTAATACTCAGTTTCATGAACAGATCACTGAAGGTAAGGGTGCTACAGTAAAGTGTAGTGAAGAAAGCAGACGGTTCCCAACTATCAACTAAAATAGTGTCTGAGACCTTAAAGGCTTGGACTCAAACAAGCAGCCATCTAAGCAAGGAGTCAACTAAGCCCACATAGAAGAATCACACAGGCTTGTGTGATCTAAAGATGACAATTACAAAATATGAATATGCTGAGCAGAATGGGTATCAGAAAAGCTATGGGTATCAGAAAAGCTAAACTTATGAACACCCAATTTATAAAGGGGGATGGTGGGAGCCCCAAACCCATCTGTAGAGTAACTAGTCAGACAGTCGCTGGTAGATCTGTTCTAGCCACAGGCAAGAGTCTCAATCAGCCTTACAATGCGGCACAGAACATTGTAGTCTTGATATGCTGGGTCGAACTCAACTCTTGGCCAGTTGACCACCCTGTAGACATGACCTGAATTTGTTCTGGGTACAAGTATCTCTTACTGGTTCCATGACACAAATACCTTCCTTGGTTTTTGAATGTTGATGGGGGTGGTTTCCATCTTATGCATTATTTGTATTTCTGTCTTTGTACCATTATGACTTTATCCGACTTTGTTTCTCATTTTCTTATGTTGAGTCTCCCAGCTGTGAAGCACAGGAGTGGATGCGTAATAATAACTGACACAAGGGGATATAGGAAATACAGGGGTGGGGGTGGTGATAGTGAGGGACAGGGGATTTCAGGAGTAAATAATGAAGGTGGGGAGGGGGAGGGAGCATCAGAATGGATTGCGATTGCATAACTCATCTCAATAATGATGTAACCATAGGAGGGGGTGGAATGCTCTAAAATTGATGTGGTTATGACTGTACAATTCTCCTTGATATGATTGAACTATTGAATTGTATGATAGCAATAAAACTGTTGGGGGAAAAAAACGTATGGGGAAAGTTCATTGTCTTCACTTAATTTTCTCACTATATCTTTGAAGTCCCTGCTGTTGGGGTGGGGGTGTGCTTATATGTGTTTATATAAACATAGCCAGAGCAATAAATAGAAGGAATTATTGAATGAATTGGGACAGTCTTATTCTTCCCTAGGCTTCAAAAATATAATGTGTATATGATAATGTTTCCACATCTAAATGTAACACACAGACGTCTCCAGAACTTTACATCCATGTGTTCCATATCAGTGCTAATGCGTTTACATTCCTCATGCAAATCTACTTCTATCTTCTATCCATATTTGTGATTTCTACTAATGGGGAACCCTCAAATCCAATCATCCAACTCAGACATCTGGAGCTCATTCTCAACTGTTTTTACTCTCAGCTGATACCTGTTAATCTGGTATCTTCCTCTCACTATTTCTACTGTCATAAACTCATTCTTTCATCAACTCTTGTTTGGATGGGTACACTAACTTCTGAACTGATCTGTACTACCAGTGAATCTAATCCAAGTTTTGTCACTGAAATTTCCCTTTTAACTGTTCTATTATAATAATTCTCATTGCTACCCTATAGGACAGGGTAGAACTATTCCTATGAGTTTCCAAGACTTTAACTCTTTATAATAGTAGATAGCCTCTTCTTTCTCCCTCAGGGCAGCTTAGAGTTCCAAACTGCTGACCTTTCGGATCACAGCCCAATATGTTACCACTATTCCACCAGGGTCGCTGAGTAGGCATTGATTTGATGTCAGTGAGTTTGTTTTGGGGGGGCGGGGTTGTTACCATAATTAAATGATAACATTATGGAGTGAGTTGGAGTCTTTTTATGACTCACAACGCACTTCATGATCTGACTTCACTTTACTTTTAGAGCTTCATGTTGCTGCTACTTTCACAGAAATCCTATGCCACAATCAGATTACCCTATTTAGCATTCCTTGGGAAATGATAAATGCTGTCTTAGTGTTATGTCTTCTCTCAAAAGTTTCTAAATCCAGAATATTTTACAATCATGCCTTGTTTGTTCCTTCCAGATAAATTCTTTCTAGATAAGTTAAATCAGGTGTCATTTCTAAGAAGTCCTCCTTCATCCCATACAGGATTAAATTAATTTTTAAATTTTAGTTATAGTTTGGGTGAAAGTTTACAAAGCATATGAGTTTTCCACTCAACAATGTATACACATGTTGTTACACAGCATTGGTTGCAAGTCTCTCAAAGTAGATTTCTTCCTCTTTCCTGTCTGGATTCCCTATTTCCATTTGTCCTTCTTTCCCGTGCCTTTCTGCCTTCTGAGATTTATTTCAGTGCAAATCCTACCCTTCTGTTCTCATATTGTTGATTGTCTTGATAAGCACATTCTTTAATGTATTCATTTTATGAACCTGTCCCTGAGGGTCATTCTGCTCCCACCTTGTCTAGGGGCAACAGTCTCAGAGGTTCTCAATCCAATCATAAGTCTGCTTGTTCTTCGTCTTCTTTTTTAATCATTTTATTGGAGGCTCGTACAACTCTGATCACAATCCATCCATCCGTGGTATCAAGCACATTTGTACATTTGTTGCCATCATCATTCTCAAAACATTTTCTTTCTACTTGATCCTTTGGTATCAGCTTCTCATTCGCACCCACACTCATCCCACCCCCGTCTGATTGTCCTTATGACTTGAAATTTTGATCGACATTTTTCCTCCTCTATGTCCATTTCTTTTCCTCACTCTCTTTTTACTGTGATTCCTTGGGCAAGGGATTGCATCTTTACAGAAACCAATAATTGCATCTTTACTGAGTGATCTGACCCCGGAGTTATTGCAAGAAACAGCATAGGACGGACATAGCTGGCATCCTTTGGCTTCCCTTTTGCCATGAGGCAGGGGCCAGACATGTCTCTACAGTGTGTCCTTCTTTACTTTTTCAGACAGTAATCCCTCCGCCCATGGCACTCCACATGCTGCTTTGATCATTTGTTGCCATGATTAGGCAGAACTCGCAGATCATACTCATGATGAAGGCGGTTTATTAGGGAAGTTATAGGTTACCACAAGTCAGGATCAGTAAGCAATATACCATCAATAGTCAACAGCAACACCTCTTTTTAGCCAGCAAGTAAGTCTCTTTCTGGTCCTCAGCCTCTGAAACATGTGGTCCCTTTGCTTCCACCTCCATGGGCCAAGAAGACAGCCCGCCTTTTGCTCTGCCTCCCAGTCCCTTAGTCTCGGGCCAGATGAGCAGAAGGTACCCCATAGTCTTGATGCTTCTTTTCTGGGCTTCTGTGCCACAGTCTCTGGTGCATTTGGTCATGGCAACTGTCAAAAATTTGGGAGATCTTGGATGTGCTTTTCCAATCATCCTGGGATTTCTCCCTGTGTCTGAGACAGCTCTTAGACAACAAGCAGTGGGCTGAATGGAGGTGTGTCTTTTGTCTGTTAGCCAACCATACCCCAAGGAAAACTGAGAATGGTGTCTTTTTTATTTTTTAATCATTTTATTAGGGGCTCATACAACTCTTATCACAATCCATACATAGATCA
>NW_022105855.1:3613505-3615324 GCF_000313985.2 Echinops telfairi
ACCTTTGCATTGCAACGTTGAAAGAGATCTTATGCAGAAGATTTACCTAATGCAATATGTCTTTTGACCTCTTGACTTCTGCTTAAAATGCTTTACAACTTGAACCTTTTCTCCATTTATCATGATGTTACCTATTGGTCCAGTTGTGAGCATTTTGGGTTTTCTTTACATTGAGTTGTAATCCCTACTGACGGCTGCAATCCTTGATCTTCATCAGCAAGTGCTTTAAGTCCTCCTTACTTTCAACAAATAAAGCTGTGTCATCTGCACTTCATAGGTTGTTTGTAAGCCTTCCTCCAATCCTGATACCACACTCCTCCTTATATAATCAAGCTTCTCTGATTATTTGCTCAGCATACAGACTGAATAAATATGGATACAACCCTGACACACACCTTTCCTGAATTTAAACTATGCAGTATTCCCTTGTTCTGTTCATACAACTGCCTCTTGAGCCATGTACAAGTTCCACATAAGCACAATGAGATCTTCTGGAATTCCCAGTCTTCGCAAGGTTACCCATGGTTTGTTATGATCTACATAGTCAGATGCCTTGGTATAGTCAATAAAAACACAAATAAACCTCTTTCTGGTATTCTCTGCTTTGAGCCAACGTCCATCTGACATCAGCAATCATATCGCTTTCCATCTTCTTTTGATGCTGCCCGCCCTATTTAATATTTAGCCATAGAATCTCTCAATACCACAAACTGACCCTTGAATTTTTTTCTTGATTTCTTTCAGTTTAAGATATGCTTAGTGTGTTCTGCCGTTTTTGGCTTTCTAACTCTAGGTCTCTGCACATTTCATTATAAAGCTTGACTTTGTCTTCTTGAGCTGACCTTTAAAATTTTCTTTTCAGCTCTTTGATTTCATCCTTTCTTCCACTTACTTTAGCAACTCTACGATTAAGAGCAAATTTCAGAGTCTCTTCTGACATTCACTTTAATCTTTTCTTTCTTTCCTGTCTTGTTAATGACCTTTTGTTTTCTTTTTAAAATTTATTTATTTTTATCATTTTATTGTGGGCTCATACAACTCTTATCACAATCCGCACATACATCAGTTGTGTAAAGCACATCTGTACATGATCAATGATGATGATCTTAATATTCTCCCACAACTCTTCAGGTCTTTCTTCATTCGTTTTCTTTTTTTTTAAGATTGTTTACCAGATATATTTCAAAATCTGTAATTTACAAACATAATTTTAGCACTTTCCAATTAGCATTTCAAAATTGATCATTTTTCTAGCTCTTAAAAAAATGTTAATAACTTCCGAAAGCTAGAAAGTTCAGGCCACGTGAGGGATTGTGTGTGCGTCTGTATCCTTAGTGCCTTGCTTGGTGCCTGTCATGAAGTTGGTGCTCCATGAATATTTGTTGCTCAAAGAAGGCTATATTCCCTCACTGGAACACAACAAAATGAAAAAAAATCATAACAGAAGTGAAGCAAAGAAAAAGTTCAAAGCATCTGGAAAATGATGCTCCACCCAAATAATCTTTTTTTTTATTCTTTGAGAGTATCTATTTCCAATAAAGGCATTATATGCTCTGACTTCAATACAAACTTATTTCCCCAGCTTCCACATACTAAGATCTCAATTATCCTCTTTAATCAATATTTTCTTTAAAATAATGTTTAATTCAAGTTTTCTACGCTAGCACTTTTCAATTCAGTTTCCATATGGCCACTTGCCTTATCGTTCTGATTTTGTCTGAAGTGAGGCTTTAAATCATTTGGGGAGAAAACACACTCTTCTGTAACTATAAAAACCAAACCAAACTCACTGCTATTCAGTTGATTGATTTATAGCGAC
>NW_022105855.1:3616662-3620938 GCF_000313985.2 Echinops telfairi
GCAGTATCTCCCACAAGCTTCTGCTTCCATTGATGAGGCCTTCCCAAAAGACCAAAACCAAACTCATTGCCATGCAGATGATGCCAACACCTTGTGATCCTATAACGTCTCCCAACATTGAGAAGTTTTACAGACGGTTTTCAGCGGCGACTTCCTCTGGAGTGGGCAGCTGATCCCATCGTCATGTCAGTCCTTAGTCTGTAAGCTCCTGTCCTGGAAGCTGAAAGCTGCTCCCTTTTGATTGTCCTGCGGGCATTTGAAATATCAGTGGCATGGCTTTACCATCACAGCAACATACAACTCACCACAGTATGGCAAACTGACAACAAAGTAAAACAATCTGTCTGTCTGTCAACAAGGGACTTTAGGAATAGCTTATAGCACGGTTAGAATGTAATACTATACAGCAAGGAAAACTAATAGGCTACTTCTACACTGTAATGCTGACAGAAAGAATCCAAATTCAAAAGATATGCATTGTATTATTACATTTATACAAAGTTTTTAACATGGTAAAACTACTTATTAGGGAAAGACTTCAAGATAGTAGTTATCCTTGTGTGTACATGCTCCGTGTAAGGAAAGTGAGGGAGGGGCAGCATGTTGAAAGGTATGCCTGATTCCTTTGGAGAATCGCAATATATTATTTCTAGAGATAAGCTTCACTACATGAGTGTACATTCTTTGTAAAAATCCATCCATCTACATACTTGTAATCTGTGCTTTATGTATATGTATGTTATACATTAACAAAAATATTTTCTTAAAAGGATTCATTTAGATACTGTGAAATTTTAACTGTGTTGATGAGGCTATAGGAACAAGTCCTTCTCTTCACCCTATGGGAGAGGTCATGCTTGTACAGCTTTTACAAGGTAAATTGTGGGACCTATCAAAAGTTAAAGCCCACCTTGTATTTTACTCAGAAATCTCACTCTTAGAATGTATTCTATAAGTAAGTAAATACATACATAAGAAGGGTTATTGCAACATTATTTGTAATAGCAAACTCTAGAAACAAAATAAATAGTATCAAGCTGGTTAAGTGAATTATGAACCACCAATGCAGTGGAATATAATTCAATTATTAAACAGAATGAATAGATATAGGTGGATCAATATGAAAATAGTCATCTAAATTGAATTATTAAGTTAAAATAAAGATCATCCTGACCCCAATTTCAACACAAAAAGAAAATGAGTAATTGGAACTAGCAAATTAGCGATCAAAGGAGATTTGTAATCAGAAACTATGTGAAAACCAATAAAGAATTTCATTAGTAATTTTTACAGGAAAAGAAATTATTGTCGTGGGGGTGGTAAAGTCACATTTTTTTTTAAATCTAGGGCTCTTTATATTGTTTTCAAATGTATAACGATCCATCACCATTCTTGCATTTAAAACTGCAGGCCCTTATATAAAAACAAAAGGCCCGTGCCAGCAAATTTTAAGCCCCACAGAGTCAATGACGACTGTCCTGCCCTTTACCACAAACTTCACGTTCCTGCTTCCTGGTGTACTTTTGCCAGGTTCTGGACTTGGCTCTTAAACATGACTTCGAGTCCTTGCTCCAATCAACACTTGGCACCTTTCTTTCTGTCATCCTATAATTAACAGGTTCAACTCCGCATTCTACCAGGTTCACTATGACATTTACCTGCTATCACCTGGTAACTGACCATAGCTTTATTCCTAAATTGCAGGGTTTCCTTCCAGATATAATTGTATGTTTTTCCACTGCTTTTTAGAATTGATAAAATTCATAACCTTGGTTTCAATGATCGATATTTAATGATAATTCATTCTTCTTAGACCAGGCTCTATGCCCAAAACATTATATATGCTGTCTTAGCCATTCTATCATTTAATCAAACCCTGAAAACCTTTTGACTTGCTGTTATGATTTCAATATTATATTTAAGGAAGTTGAGGCATAGATTAGATGGTGGTGCACTGGTTAAGTGCTTGGCTACTAAGCCCAAAGTTAGCAGCTTAAATTCACCACCTGCTCTGAGGGAGAACGATGCGGCAGTCTACTTTCGTAAAGATTGCAGCCTTCGAGTCTCAATGGGCCAGCTCCACCTTGTCCTTTCCAGTTGCTATGGTCAAAATTGATTTTATGGCAATGAATAGTAAATTTTGGAGTTAAATTTTAATCAATAATCATTTGACACGGTATCCATGTGTTCAAACATTACAAAATACTATATACTGTATTTTGTCCATTCCATATTTTATTCTGTCTCATAATTTTATCTGTTATACGAGGGGGTTACCCCCACCCAAAAAAAATATTTTCACCCCAAAGCTATGTATTTAAAGTTTCTTTGCCAAATAACCTCATCACCTTCAAACTACTCTCCATTAAACTTCATACATTTGCCAAATCTGCTATTCCATTCTTGGAAACATTTTTCAAATTAATCTATTCGTATGGCTGACAGCATCTTCTCGGTTTTTTCTTCACTTCTTATATGTCCATCAAATCCCTGTCCTTTCATGTCCCTCTGCATTCGTAGAAAGAAAAAGGAGTCTCATTGAATGAGGTCAGGTGAGTAAGGTGTGTGGGGCAAGAGAGGCATGCTGTTTTCTGCCAAAAACTGGTTTACTGAGATGCTGCGTGAGCAGGTACAATGTTGTGGTGGCAAAACCCGTCACGCCTGCCACAAATCAGGCCTTTTTTGTCACACACTGTTACACAATCGTTTCAGAACCCCTAAATAGAAAGCTTGATGAACAGTCTGACTTGGTGGAAGAAACTCCAAATGCACTTAATCCTCAAATTAAAAAGAAAATGAACAAAAATCCCAATAAAACAAATGAGCATCATCTCGATCTTTGATTTCACTTAATGAGCTTTTTTTTGGCCGTGGTGATGATGGTGTCTTCCACCTGCTTGATTGATGTTTGCTTTAGAGGTCATAAGGATAGCACCATTTCTCATCACCAGTAATGACCATAGGGGGAAAAAAGTCCTCTATTAAAAGATATAGCACACAAAAAATAAATAAAAATATAGCATCTGGGGTCTGAAAGGCTTGAAGTTAAACAAGTGGCCATCCAAAAGTGAAGCAACAAGCCTACCTGGAAGAAGCACACCAGCTGGTGCAATTGTGAGGTGTCATAAAGACCAGGCAGTCAGCATCAGAACAAACAACAGACAAACAAAAATGCATGGGGGAGATTGGAGTGGAGACCTAAAGCCCATCTGTGGCCAATGGAACATCCCCCCACAGAGGGGTCGCAGGGAGGGGATGAGTCAATCAGGGTACAGTAGAGCACTAATGGATCACGCAATATACCTCTGATTCCTTGAAGCCTCCTCATCCCCCACTATCATGACCCCAGTGCCGCTTCCCACGAGACGGGAGCATGCACATAGGTATTGGCAAGAGAGAAAACTCACAACACATGGAACCCAGGCACAGGAATGGGAATAGCGATACCAAAAGGGTAGGGAGAAGGGGGGGAGAGGTGGGGAAGGAGGGAGTACCGATTGCAATGAATGGCACATAACCACACACCCCCATCCAGGGAGAAGAACAGCAGAAACCAGAGGGCATGGTGGACAGCGGTTGGTGTGAGATTTGAAAATAATAACAATCTATATAATCTATCAAGGGGCCATAAAGGTTGGGGGAGGGAGGAGGGAAAAAAGGAAGTGCTCAATGGAAAGTAAATGTATAGAAAAGAACAATGGCAATATTTGTATGAATATGTTGGATACAATTGATATATAGATTGTAAGAAAAGTTGTAAGAACCGCCAATAAAATGATTTTTTTTTTAAAGAGAAAAAAGTCTGGGTCACTTCAGAGCTGTTCCTTCAAAGCACAGCATGTTTCCATTCGATGCTGTGTTTCTTGGTCAGTCAGAACGTGAAGCACAAATACCTCAGCGTCCCCTCTTATTTTCAAATCTTCCATTACAATTCACTGAACCGAGCTCCAAAGTAGTCCAGATAACTTACCCATCTCTTCAATAGCCTGTCGTTGGTCTTCAAGCATAAGCGCACATATTTTGTTAACATTTTTGTCCGTTTGGAAAGTTGATAGACATCCAGAGCAAGGTTTGTCATAATCGACATTTTACCCTTTTTTGAAACGAGAAAACCACTTGTACACTTAAGTTTTTCCCATAGCTCTGTCCTTGTAAGCTGTATTCAACATCACAACAGTTTCTGTGGCACTTTTCCTGAACCAGAAACAAAATTTCACAGCCACATGCTGTTCTC
The DNA here is from genome assembly GCF_000313985.2 of Echinops telfairi. Classification (NCBI taxonomy): domain Eukaryota; kingdom Metazoa; phylum Chordata; class Mammalia; order Afrosoricida; family Tenrecidae; genus Echinops; species Echinops telfairi. Next base: position 3,620,897 of record NW_022105855.1, read on the forward strand.
TTAAATTGGCTGTCACACACACACACACACACACACACACAC
>NW_022105855.1:3622400-3629803 GCF_000313985.2 Echinops telfairi
GTGAGTTGCTGTGGATTTGTTTCTCCAAAGTACATAGACTAATTTTTAGTTCCTTGTAATTGGTTCCCTCTTTCCAGCCCACTCTCCCTCTACCTTCCCAGTATCGCCACTCACACCACTGGTCCTGAAGGGATCATCCGCCCTGGATTCCCTGTGTTTCCGTCTCTAGCTGTACCAGTGTATATCCTCTGGTCTAGCCAGACTTCATGCACGCTTTTCTGATAAGAAAGTTCACCATACCTTTCCAGATTAGTCACCTCTGATCATAATGACGGAAAGAGTCAAAGTACAAGGATAATACAGAAAGAGAGAAGTCAACTTTTTTTAATAAAAATATGTTTAGAGAACTTCCATTTTCCTGAGTCAATTTGAATGTTGACATTTATCTGCTTATTTACTGCCTTTTCAATTTTTTTCCTATGATTTAATGCTTTTGGGATGCCCTTCCCCATTGAAATTTAGCAAATGTTATCCATGGAGCCTGAGTAGTAAACTGTAAGCTACACATGAAACTTTCTCTCCCATAAATTAAACTCCCTCTCCCACAAGTCAAACCAGAAAGTGCTATGACCATATCTGTATGTGACAAAGCATAAGACTCAATGAAGTTCCTAACCACAACAGCATCCAGAGAAGAAAAAATAGTGAGTGAGAATCATATAATTTTGGGTAGAAAAACAATTTTCTTGACAAAACTAAATGCACTTGTTATAAAGAAAAAGTGTTAAATTTGTCTAGAATAAAGACATGTACACCAGTCTGTGTGATCCAAGGATTATAAATAATAAAATCAAAATCCAGAGTAGGGAATGGTATCAGACCTTAAATTCTGAACACTCAGCTTGCAGAAGGGTATGGATTGAAACCCAAAATCCATTTGTAGGGTCCTCACAAGGGGCAAGCCTCTGACCATAGTCCAGAGATGGAAATAGCCTTGCTATCAGCCAGTGAGCATGGTAAAGTCTATTACAGCAAACATAGCTTAAATTATACACTTTATCATTTAATCTCCCTGTATTAGTCTGGGTACTTTGGAGAAACAAATCCACAGCAACTCATGTATAAGAGAGAGTTTTATGTAAAGAAAATGTGCATCACGAAAACATCCCAACCCAATGCTGCCCAAGCCCACAGTCCAACATTAACCCATTAACCCAACACCAGTCCACAAAGTCCTCCACCTCACAAAACAAAGGCAATGATGCCGACTGCAGGAGGAAAGCTGAGTCAGTGAATGAATAAGCATCTCAGCACTAGCAGGGGTCTCCACATGGCTGCTCCAGCACCCAGGGCTGCATCAGGATAGGTCCATGTAGCTTCTCCTTGGGGATGTCTTGTAGGAAGTCAATCTTGCAAGCTGAAGCAGGGAATTGCTAAGGCCGCTGCACCCGGTGCAACCATCACAAAACAAGAGACCTGAGAACTAGAAAGGCAAGGCTCACCACCCATTTATCCCTCCGCCTTTCAATTAGCCCCATATGTGATTATCAGCCAGGCTGGCACAATTAACTAACTCACTCTCTTTGACCCATTTTAAATTTGTCCTAGTTTTTCATATTTTATGCTTTCTTTTCTATGGAGATTTTTCTGTTTTATTTTGCTGGTTTTTGTTAACTTTTTGTTTGTTTCTTGATTTTGTTTTGTATGTTTTTTCTGTAAAAGAAGTCCAGGATAGAATAATCTGTAGAGTCATTAATTGGATTAATAATTGTGTAGGAATATGAAAGGGAGGATGGAGAAAGGAGACCACTAACAACAGTAAGTTTGAGAAAGAGGAAAATGTTCTAAAATTGATTGTGGTGATGATTGCACAACTATTTTTAATGTGATTAAACTATTAAATATATGTATGATATGTGATTTATATGACAATAAAATATAAAACACCATAGAGAGAGTAAAGAACACATACAAAAGGGGAGCAACATTTGCAACATACACATTTAACCATAATAACAATATGTTATTTAACACACATATACATACACACATATCTACATACACACCAACTCCACTAGATATTAACATAGGGAGATAAAATAGAAGAATAATTAAATAGTAAACAGAAAGAATTTTCAGAATAGTCCATTGCTGGAAATATGCTGGAATAACAAAATAATTTTTTGTAAGTGCTTTTGTGTACATTATCTTTGATGGATGAAATGGAAGCTTTGTTATCTATGTACATTAGATTAGCAGAAATGAAAAAAAAATTAAATGGTCATTGTAGGAAAAATAGAAATGGAATATCATGTACCGGTGAAAATATGGTAGCACAACTATTTGGGACAACAATTTGGTAGTATTTATTAAAATGAAAAATATATACAGGACTCTTGAATCAGAAATTCCATTTCTAATTAATTCTTTTAGACCAGTGGTTCTCAAAGTATGTTCACATACATGAATGGTCAAAAATAGGCCTAATGGAAGATAAATCAAATATATTACAGTGATTGTTTCCAGATAAATCAAGGAGGATCTTTATTTTATCAGTATTTTTAACAATTATTTTATAAATTTGTGTATTGTTTGTCAGATTTAAAATAAATACATTATTTGAATTGATCTTTAAACTGTATAACTACTATTGGTAGAGAGTTGTCCAACTTAATAAGCAATGAAATTGGTCAAGTCAAAATTATCATCATCATTCTAACCCTGTTAGTTCAAGATGTCAAAGATTGACTATTTGTAGGGGGAATTAGAGACTATAAACAAGATTAGTCTCATGTCATCATGTGTGAGGCTGGGTTATCAGAGAAACAAATCCAGTGACACTCATACATGTGTAGGAAAGAGCTTTATATCAAGAAGTCATTATATATCAAGAAAACATCCCAGCCCAGTGCAACTCAAGTCCGTGTGTCCAATACTAGTTCCTAAATCCAGCACTAGTCCATAAGACCCTGCTCAGATGCATGAAGCCGCATGCAATGATGCAGACTGCAGCAGCATCACTGGTCAGTGGGTAGACGTTTGTGGCTCCACTGGCTGTGGACGCATGGCCAGGACTCTTGCAGGTCCCCTGTGGTGTCAACAGGAAGGTGAAGGCAGAAAGAGGGGTTCACCTCCAGTCAGCCATTTATCTGGCACTTCCAAAAGAGGTCACACACTGCGACCTGATTAACAGACTAAACTCCACCCCCATCATCTTACGGGTCTCATGTTGGCAAAAACCAAAAAAACTAACTGTCACACATCATCACAGCTGCAAATTCACTTTTACTTCAGCACTATAAAAACACAGGATCCCCTCCAGCACCCAATTCAAGTCAGAATTGAAGCTTTACAGAAAATCACATTAAATATTAGTGTTGAATAGTAGAGACATATAGGCCAACCGTTAACTTTTAGTAAACTTAAAGTTTCTTTCATATTAACCACAGAGATGAATTTAAAGTTCCTTGAGAAAACATAAAGCAGTGGTTCTCAACCTGTGGGTCGCGACCCTTTTGGGGGTCGAATGACCTTTTCACAGGGGTTGCCTGATTCATAACAGTAGCAAAATTACAGTTTTGAAGTAGCAACAAAAATAATTTTATGGTCTCGGTCACGACAACATGAGGAACTATATTAAAGGGTTGCGGCATTAGGAAATTGAGAACCACTGACCTAAAAGAAACAGCAAATTTTCTCTTTTTGCAGCTTCTTCCCATTGTTGTCTGTCAGCTTGTCTTACGGTGGCGGCTTTGTTGTGATGCTGGAAGCTATACCACTGGTGTTGCAAATTTCAGCACCAAAGGGAACAAATGTCAGCAGAGCTTCGGGACCAAGAACAGACACTGAAGAAGGAATCGGCTGCCCACGTCGGAGAAAGTAGCCACTGAAAACCTTATGCATAGCTTCAAAATATTGTCAGATACAGAAGGCCTGTCATGGTTACACAATGGGCCACATTATAAGGATGAGACTGGCTTCTGTTATCAGTTCATATAATCTCCTAAGCCGGCCTCCCAAGCAATGACGTACTGTGCCTGCCGAATGTTCTTGAACCACATATCATCCCCTTATTTGTACATCAGGATAAAACACTTCAATGGGGGAGATCTTACCTCAGCTCCAGTTAGTTTCTCGTGATGGAGGGAGAGGGAGAAGATCTATTCGTTCCTGCCACATAACACTGTTCTACCATCACCACAACTCAACAAACATTCCTACAAGAGTGATTAGTGAACCCTACTGGAAATTCAAGTCAGGAGGTTGGGAGGACATGTCTGTCTTGGAGAGGCAATTACACGTCTGTTGGTGAGGGAACTGCTGTTGGGGAAAATGCTTAACATTACTTACATAGAGAGACCCCCAAGGAGAGAGGATGGCTGGTACTGTGTTCCTAATCGGACAATTTTTTACATAAGTTCTATGTAGCCCCTGGTGACATCAGCTGCGCGTCATGGACAATTGGGACCTTAGACTCTATCCTTTCAAGGCACACAACGTCCTTCAAAGGCCACCCCAGAGGATCTGATTTGGTAACCCTACTAGGTGAACTGGACTGTACCTTAACAGATTTAAAGAATTCAAACTCCCTATTAGACTTAAGGCTGAAACACTCTAGTGTGAGAACAAGCAGATTCCTGCTGTCCCAAGGTTATATGTGTGTAAGTCATTGCACTTTGGTTAGGATTTCTTGCTTAGAGAGTGCCCAATGAATGGCAACTCAGGACTACATACAGTATTTACGATTTCCATGTTCTCTTTGCATTCCTTGTGACGTGTGTTAGTCTAGCAGGCATGGTTCTGCCTTTGTGAATGGATGTTATTGACAGATCTATCTTCAATTCTTGTTTTGTGTGTATAGTGTACAGTCACTTAAGTTTTAATCTGTACAAGTCAACAATCTATACCCTATCCTATATATACATGCTTTCCTCTTCTCAATAGTGTTTTAAATTCTATACCACTGGCTAAATGAGTGACACTACCAGTAGAATTATCAGTGCCACATCGGGATGAGTTATAGTATTTGCACATTAATGACTTTTTTTCTGACAGAAATAAATATTAAGATTTGAGGTAAGAGTAATGTTGATTGTCATGATTAAGGTTATGTGTCAATTTGGCTGGGGCAGAATTCTCAGTGGTTGTGAAGTAATGATGTGATTTGATAGTTAAGTACTAATAAATAATGATATCTAATGAAATGATATCTTTAACGTCGAGCAGGGACATATATAAACCATAGAATGAATAGCCCATGGGATCTCAAAGGTTAGTCTTAAAACGAGCAGCTATCTAAGTGAGATGCCAGCGAAGTCCACATCGAAAGAAACACACCAACATGTTTTATCCAAGGACTGTAAATAACAAAATCCAAATTTGGAGGAGGGAATGACATTAGAGCTTAAATTCTGAACACCCAATTGTCAGAAGGCTATCGATGACAGAAAGCCAAAATCCATTTGCAAGGTGGATTGAGCCACTGGTGAAGCCCCTCTGACCATAGACTATGGATGTCGATAGTTTTGCTGTAAAATGCTGTTCGCTGTAAAATGGATTGTTGCAGATGTAGTTAGGTTACCAATTTATAAACTATCAAGGGCTCATAGGGAGGGGGGAGCGGGGAGGGAGGGGAAAAATGAGGACCTAATGTCAGGGGTTTAAGTGGAGAGAAAATGTTTTGAGAATGATGTACAAATGCGCTTTACACAATTGATGTTTGTATGGATTGCGATAACAGTTGTATGAGCCCCTAATAAAATGTTTTTAAAAAATTGAATGTAAATTAAAGTTTTTGTCTGTTCTATTTGGTCATTGTTTGTTTGTTTTTGGTGTTTTTTATTTTATATATTTTCCTGTATCTGAAATCTTGTATAGGTAAATCTATAGAAACAGTAATTGGATTAATAGTGCCCTAGGGGTGTAACAGGGGAGGTTGGAGCAAAATGGGGTGCTAAAAACGAGTACAAGAAAGAAAGAAAATGTTGACTTGTGCTTTATTGACTATGCCAAAGCATTCGAAGGTTAGTGGGTTGGGTTTCTTCAACACATTTCCCAAAGGAAACCTTCAAAGATAGACCAATTAGAAAGAAAATTTAGAATTAACCCCATTTACATCCTAAGACAAAGCAGAAACAGCCTGTATGGATATGAATTTTCTGTGGTATTTTGGTCATGAAAATTGACATGTGTATCATCCGAAAATGCCCAATAATCCCTTAGACTCCATGTTCTAAAAATACTTTGTGAATTCCCCCATGGGTCCCAAGAATCCCATTAGACTGCAGAGACTTTGTGCTTGGCAAATCCTGTTATTCCCCAACCTCATAGTGATTTCTAGCAATCCTATAGGACAGACTCTAACTCTACACAGGTGTAGAAAGGCTCATGGATCTCTGGAGGAGCAGCTGGTTTTGAACTACTGATCACTATTCCCAATACCTAAAACTCAGAAACAGATTAAAACCCAAAGTGAGACACAGGATCAAAAATGAATGATGCTAACCTTTTTAATGACATGTCAATTTTATCATGACACTTGAGAAGGTAATATTTTGGCAACATTGAGTCAGGAAAAAACCCAATGCTTCCTTTTGAAGTCATTTCTCCACACAGTATCTGAAAAGGGAAAAATATATGATGAGTAGGTACAAATTGTTGTATTACATAGAATTGAATAGTTCCCAGGAACTAACCTTCCTTCTGGTATAGGTGAAAGGAGAGTTATAGGAGAGACATGGAAGAGAAGACAAAACTTGGCTGCTGGTTGCATAATGAAAAATAAAGAACATTGCTAAGATTGTCAATAATAAGACTGTAGGGGCCCTGGCAATGTAAAGGATTACTAATTGGGCTGCTAAACCACAAGGTCAGCAGTTCAAAATCACTAGCAGTTCTGTAGGAGAAAGATGAGGCTTTCTATACCCAGGAGGAGTTTCAGTCTCAGAAATGCAGAAGGGGGATTCTATTTTGTTCTATAGTGTCACCATCAGTCAGAATCAACACGATGACAGTGAGTGAGTGAGAGGCGGCACCTTTCCTGTTTGTCTCTGTGGCCATTCCAGTAGATGTTAGTTGAGTGAATTAATAAATGAAGTTAGATGTAGCATAAGACATGGAGTTTCTTCTGAGATTGTATATCTTTTATACATCAAGGAGAATCAAAACACCAAACTCACTACCATCAAGTCAATTCGGACCCATAGCGACCCTACAGGACAAGGACAAGAATAGACATGCCCCTGTGGGTTTCCAGGACCTTAACTCTTTATGGGAGTAGAAAGCCTCATCTTTGTCCTATGGAGCAGCCGGGATGTCAAACTACTGACCTTGTGGTTACAGCCCAATATGTAATCCACTAGGCCAAGAGGTCATCTAGATTCCAGAATGTTCTGACTATTAATCTTATTCTTTACTTAAATTGTATATAAACCATGAAGGTTAGTTTGAAGATTATAAAACAA
>NW_022105855.1:3629903-3633805 GCF_000313985.2 Echinops telfairi
GGGGTGGGGGGTGGGGTTGTTACCTGATACTTACTTAGGCCTTATCTTGTGAAGGTAGATCGTATCTGGGGTCAATCATCAGAGCTGGTTGACACTTCAAGCCACACTTAGTAGTACGACAGCATTTCATATTAAATTCACAGTCATCATCCACTTTACAAGTTCCATCATCACAATGTATACCTTGGATTCTACCAAACGGGTTGGTTTTGCTATCAGCAAGATAATCCATGGGACACGCACCTGGCCTCCCAAAGCCTATTTAAAAGAAAGAAATGTGGGATTTCTAATCTTCTTTGCAATCCTATAAGGGATTAATTCCTTTAAAAAAAATATGTGCATAGTCTCCTTAATTCTGCTCTTCTTTCAGTGAGTTCTCTCCTTAAATCATAACTTGAAAGCAAGAATGCAAGTATATTTAAATGTAATTATAAACTGGCTATCAGACCAGTTCTAGTCAAGTAAATGTAATAATAACTATATAGAGATTTTACTCGTATGTATTAGGGAAATATATATTTTGAATACATATTCGGAAATATATATCTTCAGAATTTACATATACACATATGTGCATGTAAATCATATGTAAATGGTTTATATTTGCATATGAAATAAATTCAGAGGTAGGAAATTAAGCTCACAGTAAGGAAAGATGTTTCAACATGTATTTGTCTCTTTTAGTAGGAACTTATTACGTTGTCTTTAAAGGATTAACAAAACATCTTTGGAGAAAAAGCAGAGCTGATACCGAGGGCTCAAATGGAAGCAAATGTTTTGAAAATAAGGATGGGAACCTACGTACAAATGTACTTGATGCAATGGGTTTGTGGATTGTTATAAGAGCTGCAAGAGCCCCCAATAAAATGATCTTTAAAAAATCTTTGTACCTGTATACATTTTTAATCACTAAAAGTAGTAGAATGCAGACTTCACTAAAATATAGTATTCTTAAAGTCCATTGCCATGGGGTCAAATGTGACTCCTTACAACCCTACAGCACTGAGTAGAGCAGCAGTTCTCAACCTGTGGGTCGCGACCCCTTTGGGAGTCAAATGACCCTTTCATAGGGGTCGCCCGAGTCATAACAGTAGCAAAATGACAGTGATGAAGTAGCAACGAAAATAATGTTATGGTCGGGGGTCACCACCACATGAGGATCTGTATGAAAGGGTCGCGGCCTGAGGAAGGTGGACAACCGCTGGGGTAGAGCTATCCCGAAGTTCCCCAGGTTGGAAGCCTTCCAATTACTGTGCCACTAGAACTCCCTAAAATACAGTAAAGAAAACTCACATTGTTAATGATGAACAGATGTAGGTACCTTTCATTCACTTGTTTATTTTTTTTCACTTTCTAGAATCCTTTATTTCTCACATAGTACCAGATTTTAAGTGATTTGAGTTTCATCACCAAATATGAATCCTGAAATTCTATCTCTGTAACTGTGTACATTAGTTTCTTTGCAAACAGGTGTTTGATGATTTTCTTTTAGTTTGGTATCTGGTTTTTTAATTTTTTTGTTTTAAATAAATTGTTTTAATGGGGACTCTTACAGCTCTTATAACAATCAATACACTCATTGTTTTGAGCACATTAGTACATATGTTTCCATCATCATTTTCAAGGAGGATAGAAGCCAGAATAAGTGCCATGTTACTGCCAGTCATCTTCCTTTTAGCAAATTTTCAAATGTCTTATTGAGAAACTGTCTTCTTCACCCATGGCAATAACTACAATAAGGAATCAGAACGAGTCCTTACTTCGAAGGGCTCAGTGGGACCTCTGGCTATTGAAAACATGTATCAGCTCAGGGAGCATACAGCATACAAGCTATGAATGATGGGAATTTCCTTTGTGTTCTTGATTTTCCATCATTCAATATGAAATCTTATTTTGTCTGCTATTTCATGTAAGTGTACGGAAGAATACATGTTTCTTCACCACGGTCCCAAATGCATAAAAATCTAAACAGAACACTCAAGCTCACTGCCACTAGTTGATTCCAACACATAGTGACCCCTCAGGACAGGGTAGACCTGTCCCTGTGGGTTTACTCAACTATAGCTCTTTACAGAAATAGAAAGCTTCACCTTTCTCCCAAGGAGCAGCTAATGGTTTCGAACGACTGATGGACCTTTCAGTTAACAGCTCAATGCATAACTACTATGCCACTAAATGCATACTGCCATAGAAAAAATAGGGCTGGCAATTTTTCAATTCTGTTGATAATTTTCTTCACACAGAAGAGTTGCAATGACAGTCCAACTGTTCTTGTAGGCTTTGCACCTAGCTTGTCCATCACACTTATAAGTCATGGAATAATGATCAGAACCACGAAATTAGCATTGGCACAATTGTATGAACTGGCCCTTGATGGCACAGTGGGTTACAAGTTGGGCTGCCAAGCACGAGGTCAACAGCTGTACTGGAGAGAGATGAAGTGGAAGCAGTCGGCTCTGTCATGATTCACAGCCTTGGCAACCCTATGGGACATGCATCCTCTGTCAAACTGGGCTGGTATAAGTCAGAATCAACTAACTGCAGTGAGTTAAACTAAGATTAAGTACAGATTTTATTTGGAATTGGAAACATTTTCCAACGAATGTTTATGTTCTGTTTCAAGATTCAATCCAAGATCCCACATTCCATTTACTTATCATTTTTCCTTAACCCACTGTCATTGAGTTGATTCTGACTCAGTCTTTAGGCCAGAGGATCTAGTGGGGCACCTCATCTGGTTTCAAAGGCTGTAAATCCTTATGGAGCAAACTGCCACATCTTTCTCCAAGAGAGGACAGCAGTTAGGTTTGACCTTTTGGAAACTTGTGCTATCAGGGCTCCTCATTTTGGTTCATTTTCTCTAATCTGTGTGAGATAGTTATATTATGCCAACCTGGACTATAAACACATGTGGGCTTAAAAGAAGGGCGGAGAGCTAAATGTCTCAGTGAGCCATGCCTTTCTAGTTCTTGGGTCTCTTGCTTTGTGATGGTTAGACCAGGGCGCAGCTGCCTTAGCCAGTTCCCTGCTTCAGCTGGCAAGGCTTACTTCCTGTAAGACATCCCCAAGGAGAAGCCACGTGGACCTACCCTGATGCAGCCCTGGGTGCTGGAGCAGCCGGGTGGAGACCCCTGCCAGCACTGAGATGCTTGCATATTCACTGACTCGGCTTTCCTCCTGCAGTCTGCATCATTGCATGTGTTTTGTGAGATGGAGGAGGACTTTGTGGATTGGTGTCGGACATATGGGTTAATGTTGGACTTGTGGGCTTGGACAGCACTGGGTTGGGATGTTTTCTTGATGTGCACTTAACCCTTATATAAAAATCTCTCTTATACATGAGTTTCTGTGGATTTCTGTTGATTTGTTTCTCTAAAGTACCCACTGTATGAGAGTCAACCCTGGTTTTTCATGACTTTGCTATTTCTGAAGAGTATTAGTCAAGTTTTAAACAGATTTCCCTCAACTTCTAATTGAGATTTTCCCATAACTGGAATCCCTGAGTGGTGCGATGGTTAACTGGAAGATGGGTGGTTCAAATGCACCAGAGACTCAATGAAAGAAAAGACCTGGTGATGTGCCCCATAAAACTTACAGCCTGGGAAACTCTATGAGACAATTCTGCATTTTCCCATTTGGTCACTAGGAATCAGAATACATTGACAGCACACAGCAACATATGCTACGTACTAGACTGCGTAATATCAGAATCACAGTAAATGTACTAATAAGGTATTGGGAAGAAAGGCGAGGAAAATATTCACATTTTGTGGAAGACATTACACATTTTTAAGAGTAAACAAAATGTGAACAGGGTCTTGACAAATGAATGGGAGTGAAACAGATGGAGATGGAACAAGGCGGGAATAAGCACTGATGTATACAATATAAGGAGGTAGAGT
>NW_022105855.1:3633919-3646247 GCF_000313985.2 Echinops telfairi
AGCAGGAATGGATGAACACAGGATGATGAGTTATAACCCTATAGGTATAGGTAAGAAATGACCAGAATCTAACCCTTTTAACCTAATGAATAGAGAGGTACGAGTCAAAAGGCATCTGGGAAATTGATTTAGTAGGGATTTTCATAGCTGATTGGGTCAGAAAAATAAATGAAAGAAAGCCTCTGTTCTTGCCAATTGGATCAGCGCTGAAGTTTTTAACTGGTATTGGAGATGGAGGAAGGGGAGCCAATTAAAACACGGGGGTTAGTTGAGGAGGATATCAGGCATTCCCAGGTAAACATACAAGTCTGAATAGAAAGGGAAAAATTAAAGCTACAGATTTAGGAATTTTTTAAGCATATAACTATGTGATAATTTCAAGTCAAAGGAACAGATTGAAAAGGTAAGTCAAGCGCTTAGAATGAGACTCTTAAGAATGCCACCATGTAAGAAGGGATCGGGAAACAGCTAGTGAAGTATGTAGCTTAAAGAGAAACAACAACAACAACAGCATCCTGACAGACCAAAACACATTGAGGGGAGGAATGTCACCAAGCCAGAAAAAAAACGTTTCCAAGAGAGTAAATAAAAGTCAAATGCAAGCTCACACTGAAAAATGAGCACTATTTAAATAGAAGAAGACCTTGGAAAGCAGACTGCCATTAGTTGAAAGGACTCAGAGTGAAGGGTGCAAATGAAAGACAATGAACTGATCTAAAGCTCGCCTGAGAGTTAAGCGGGATTTGCATTTCTTTGTAGATTGTGGAAAGTTAGGTCGTGGAGCAAAGAAAGTTGCTGGTGGGACAGGAGAGGCTAACTATGAGGCAGAGAAAAAAATCATGAAGTACACAGAATTATGATTAAATGTTGGTTTCTTGGGGTGATTGTCTTGGAGGCAAGCACCTGCAATATTGTGAGTCCGTAATTTGTATTGTGATTATGCAGCTACCGCTAGTTGCACTATTCGTGCATGAGGATAGGTTGCCACCCTGTGGTCACTGTAAGTCATAGCACCTATCCAATGTGCGCTTCAGTTTTGCCAGAGTATCGATTGGTTCAGGCCACACCCTGTATTTGAGTGTATATTAGAAAATAACTGCAACAATTTCACAGTCTTTTTATTTCCTCCCTGTGTCATTTCCTATCTTCAGTTTTGTTGTTTAAGTGTAATGCTTACACTTAAAAATGATGTCAAATATGCAATATAAAGTACATAAAGGCCTTAGAAAGCCAAAATATGTCATTTAAAATTTAGTTGGAAACTTCGTATGACATCTGAGATTACCTTGCACGTTGTGTCAATGTTCAACTTATATTACATTCTTTTCTATGTAAATAAACATTACAACTTTTTTAAACGTCAAAATTTATATGGAGGGTCACTTTCAGAAGATATACAATAGTAGTTATTTTAGTCTTATTCCAAGCATTATTTTTTTCATATTCATGATGATAGTCCAATATACTAAAATAGCTGCAAATTCACAGAAGAGTTTTCCAAATAAATATTCTCCATGATGCTCATTTTGCCTAGCCCTTTTAACTATCTATCTGAACTCAATCACTCATTGCTTTAGTCCTGCAGAGCCTCGAGAATATGCTTTGGTGCGAGAAAACCAATTAGTGCATTGTGAGTTGAGAACATCTTTAGTTACCTTACTCTGTTTTCTATATTTGACCCTTGCTTCCCAAGATTATCTGTTCTTTGAGGACAATAAACCATGTATTTATTGCCCTTTTGTATCCTCGATGTACTATTAAATAAGCTCAAACTTGATTTTAAATTAATAGATTTAAGAGAGTCACCTCTCCATAAAAAGCTACAGAAAAAATTGTTGAGCCAAATTATTTACTTAGGATTATTTTTTAAATTATTTTTATTAACTAATGGGACAAATATAGAAAGTCCCTAACTTACCATGGGGTTCTGTCTCCCAACTCTGTCGTAAATTGGTTCTGACGGACATGGGACATGGAATACCTCCCCCTTTTCTTTTTTTTAAGTTTTCATTAGCATTGCCCTGTCATTAGCATTGCCTTTTACTGTCATCATCGTTAGAAATCCAATCTTTGAACCCCTGGGAGTGAGCAACTAGAGGGATAACATCAACACAAAAGGTGCCGCACCATTATTTGTAATAACAAAAACTCGTGAAGAAAAAGGAGGGTCATAAATGGAGTGCATCCTTATTAGAGAGCCTTGTAAGTTAGGAAGGGACTACCTGAATGAAAACCAGAAATTGTCCTTGGATTGATTAATCCTTTTAATGATTAGGCATATGATTCAAAAGAAGCCAAATTTGCTCGATAGTTCCAAGTTCTAAAAAGCATCACAAGAAACAATAGCGCTGAGGCAATTCCCGCTCCTGATGTTCTCATGTGTTACTAGGGAGAACTGAGCACCATAATTCCTGGCTATAATTTTTTTTCTTTTCTAAATCATTTTATTGGGGGCTCATACAACTCTTATCACAATTCATACATACATCCATTGTGTCAAGCACATTTGTACATTTGTTGCCATCTTCATTCTCAAAACATTTTCTTTCTATTTGAGCCCTTGGTATCAGCTCATTTTTCCCCTCCCTCCCTGCCACACCTCCCTCACGAATCTTTGATAATTTATAAATTATTGTTTTGTCATGTCTTATACTGACCGATGTCTCCCTTCACCCACTTTTCTGTTGTCCATCTCCCAGGGAGGGGGATATATGTACAACCTTTTGATCGGTTACCCCTTACTACCCCACCTTCCCCTACCCCTCCTGGTATCTCTACTCTCATATGAGAGGTTCATCTGTCCTGGATTCTCTGTGTTTCCGTTCCTATCTGTACCAGTGTACATCCTCTGGTCTAGCCAGAGTTGTAAGGTAGAATTGGGATCATGATAGCTGCGGGGAGGAAGCATTAAAAACCTAGAGGAAAGTCGTATGCTTCATCATTGTTATACTGCACCCTGACTGGCTCATCTCCTCCCTGATACCCTTCTGTAAGGGGATGTCCAGTGGCCCACAGATGGGCTTTGGGTTTCCACTCCGCAATCCCTGGCTCATTCACAATGATATGATTTTTTGTTCTTTGATGCCTGATACCTGATCCCATCGACACCTCATGGTGACACAGGCTGGTGTGCTTCATCCATGTGGGCTTTGTCGCTTCTGAGCTAGATGGCTACTTGTTTACCTTCAAGCCTTTAAGACCCCAGATGCTATATCTTTTGATAGCAGGGCACCATCAGCTTTCTTCACCACATTTGCTTATGCACCCACTTTGTCTTCAGCAATCGTGTCGGGAAGGTGAGCATCATGGATTGCCAGTTTAATAGAACAAAGTGTTCTTGCATTGAGGGAGTACTTGAGTGGAGGCATATGTCCATCTGCTACCTTAATACTAACCTATAAATATATGCACATAGATCTATTTCCCCATCCTCATATACAAATAGATTTACATATGTACATGCCTGTATTTAGACCTTGATAAATGTCCTTTGCCGCCTAGTTCTTTCCTCTATTTTCTTTTACTTTCTTCTTGTCCCACTATCATGCTCACCTGCCTATAATTTTTTGGGGGGTGGGGAAGGAAATGTGTTATTGACAACCAGGGACACAGATGCCAGAGGGGAGCGTAGGGGTCTGAAAACTAAAACCCAGTAGCCAGCAAAGGCCCTTTGGGCCAGAAACACTGTATCCTGGGGTCCTCAGAGTGTCCCCCCCCGCCGGCCCCCACCCATAGCAGATACACAAGACTGGGCCTCCAGGGGAGGAGACAGTGGCTCTGGGGTCCCAGAGAATAAGAGGATCTATGGTGCCTCCTGACGAGTGACAGGGTGAGGAGGTAAGAGGGTCCATCACTGCCCAAGCGACCACCTCCTCCTCTCAGAGCCAACACCCGGTGGAGGACTGAGCCACCTAAGATCTTGTAGTAGGCTGCTGTCTTCTCGTCATTCATTTCTCTGTAGACGAGGCACTGTAGCTGAGGGGGGAATCCCTCTTTCTCCTTAATTCGCTCCACCTCACCCATGGGTTCAATGTCAATTTCGAACTCCTTTCGGGTCATCTTCTTCACTGTAATTTATTACCATCTTCTTCCCAGGCCGGGGCTGCACACGGATACACTGCTGTTCCTACCGCCGTGGTCGCTGCTGCCAGAAAATCACTTCTGCTTCTGGGTCACCACTGTGAGATTCCACCCCTTTTCTTTTATGGGGTTTCCCAACCAGCTTGGGGAATTATCCCACGTTTTGCTTGAGCGGGGTGTTAAGAAGAAGGTGGTCAGCTTAGTTACAGTCCTGGGTGCTTTACTGAGCCTCGGCTAGCGTTAAGGGAGGAGCGGAACAAACTGTGTCACCCAATCTCAGCTGGCTGTAATTTTTAATGAAGCTGATGGTCAGACACTTTTCCTATGGCACCATGGTGAGTCTGAGCCACTGATCCTTTGGTCAGTAGCTGAACGCAAACCACAACCCCCTGGTGCTACCCAGAGACCTATAGTTTCAATACTGTGTAACTAAGGTACTATTGGGAAGACGAGATATTAAGAAATGTTCATCTAATGTTTTTCATTGCCATCCAGTCAATTCTGACCCACAGCGACCCCATCAAACAGAACAGAACTGGCCCTGTCGGTTTCCAAAGCTGTAACTCTTTACAGAGCCCTGTTTACAAAGCCCTGTCTTTCCCACGGGGTCATGAATGATTTCGAACTGCTAGCCTTGCAGTTCCCAGCCCAGCATGTAACCACTATGCCACAAGGGCTCCATCATCTATGTTAGTAGCTTGAATAATTGATGTCTAAGTAACTGATAGAGATACCAATAGATTAAAGAATGAGCATGAAATGAAGTCCTGCGTTAATAAATGTATCTTTGGAAACAGGACAGCAAAAGATCCGTTGAAGAGAGAGCATTTAGTTGCTAATTCAGCTGTTCATCGGCATTGTGCTATGCCTGTGCTCAGGTGCAGACTTACCATTGACATGGCGTTGGGCTGTGCTCAAAGCCAGCAGGGTAGCTACAAGAAAGAAGGCGAGCATCTTGAAATCAGAGTGTAGTGTCCTCTCGGCTGTGGAAACGTGGGCATTCTGATATAGCCTTCATAGAGAACAATGCCAGCATTGCCGCGACACTGGAAGGACTCCAGAGTCACTGATCTGAAGGAGGTGCATCAATCAGAACGTTTCCTCCACATGGCTTATCACTGGTCTCCTTGTGTTCTGTGTTATTCTTAAAAGTCAGATGACAATGCGGCTTCCGCTGTCTTCCTCCACTCTGAGGACAATGGCACCTCATGACAGAGTGAGATGACACAAATGTAACTGCTTGACGGTACAGGAAGTACGATGGGGAAGAATCTAGCATACATTTTCGGGTTTGTCAGTAAGAATTAGCGCAGTCCCAGAGTAGCATCAGAGCAAGAATCTGTCCTAAAGAAGCAAATTAATAAACCACTGATTCAGGGTCTAAATGAGCACATAGGAAATTGATAGGAAGTGAAGAATATTGACATGGAATCGGACCCTGCTAGCAAAATGTTGGAAGTGAGGAGCAGGGAGTTGAGGAAAAGGTCCAGAGAGTTGTGTACACTTTTCACAACACTTGGGGGGGAAATTAAAACAAATTGCTCCCCACAAACAGATGAGAGTTAAAAAGCTTTAAAGGGGGTGGGGGTAACTTTGTTGCACAAACATGAAAGTTTAAATCCAATGATTTCCATGAACTCAGAACTTGGCTCCTGTATTTCTCTCATTGACCTTGAGCATTTGAAGTGGGAGAGGTGCACAGTGAAGGAAAGTCAGACCTGTTATTAGTGTCTTAGTGAATTTCCTTCTCCATCTGCCAAAAACTGCAGTTTACCTGAGACTTATTTCAAGTTTTCCATATGAGTTTTCTGGAAGAAAAGGCTAAATAAGTGAGTTGGGGTTCTTTTCCTCAGATGGCATCGTTCAGATAAAAGTCTATTTGGATTACAGCTTAGAAAAAATTGGATGGTATAGTTGACTTCAAAGAAACAAAAGGAGGATGCATTGAAAATAAAAAATTAAGCTATAGTACTAGCAGAAATGCGTCATTTACTTAATTTGGCACCTTCTTTATCTAAGACCAATTTTGATAAGAGAAGAACTTGTTACTGCGTGGATATGTATGGGTTCTGGAATCTCCTATTTAAAACCTGAATCCTCGGGGAATTAATCTCTCTTATGGCATGCAAAGATTCAGATGAGGCAGATATAGTG
Source organism: Echinops telfairi (assembly GCF_000313985.2). Lineage (NCBI taxonomy): Eukaryota > Metazoa > Chordata > Mammalia > Afrosoricida > Tenrecidae > Echinops > Echinops telfairi. Next base: position 3,640,154 of record NW_022105855.1, read on the forward strand.
CTGGCAACGAGGCAAACTTGAAATGCCTCAAATTGTAATTTTGTTTTATAAAGAGAGATTAAATTGGCATTCTTGTCCAGAAGATGAAGCTCAATCATTGTTTGCATTGATATCTATCTATCTATCTATCTATCTATCTATCTATCTATCTATCTATCTATCTAACTGAGTCTTGGGGGTTTTTTTGTTTTGCTTTGAATTATTAGTGTGAATAATAACTACATTCTAATAGAAATAAATTTGATATATTTGTTTAAAATAGTAAAAAAAATTTTTTTGATAAAAATAAAATAAAACCTGAATGCTCATGAGTCCACACCTTCTGAATGCAGTGCCTTCGATGGTTCCATGTAGTGGTGCAAATTGAGAAAGAGCAACGCATCCTACCCACAGGTAATAAAAGGGGAGTGACTCCGAATCCAACTTCCATCATTTGTGTGTTGCAGCCTACCCTAAGTGCTTAGTTTAACACAACATGTATTCACCTTTAAATTTTAGTCTAATAAACTATAAAGTTAAAAATAATATCAGAGAACTCCCCCCACCAAAAACAATCCTTAATTTTAGAATAAGGAAAATGAAGTTTAGAAGGTTTTCATGATTTTCTCAAATAATTCATTATGGTACAATTAGAATTAAAGCTTGAAACTCACATCATAGGACTGCTTGCTTTCTACGTGCTGTCTATATTTATGACAATTAAAAATGGATATTACTTTCACCCAAAGACACTAATTGTTGTCTCTTTCATTGAGCCTCATTTGTTCTTGCTCTTCCACGGGGCTGGACCCTACAGGTCCTTTGGATCAGCCATCAGGAGCAGATATGAAAGGTTAACTCCTGGGTCCTGCAGGAGGTATTGGAGGAGAAAGCATATCACTGTTGTTAATAAACATTGTAAGTCCTCCAGGAGAAAGTGGCCTCCCTTTGCGGGGTTCTAAGGCTATTTAAGAAAGGTGTTCCTGAAATCCTAGTAAACTCAGACAGACATGTTTCTGTTTTTTATTAATGTTCCCTTTGATGCTCAGATTGACCTAACATCGCTCTGAAGACTAACGCAGGAGCCCTTGTGGTGTAGTGGGTTATGAGTGGGTCTGCTAACCCCAAGCTCAGCAGTTTGGATCCTTCAGCTGCGCCACGGGTGAAAGATGAAGCTACTTGCCCCCCAAAGATGTACAGCCTCTGAAACCCTACGAAGTACTTCTGCTTTACCCTATAGGTCTGATCCCATGGCATAAACTTGATTTGACTTGAGGACTGAGGTGTGGCCGACTCAAGCCATCATGAATTCAGCCATCTCCCGTGCATGTGGAAGCCGGACAGTGAATAAGGAAGATCAGAGAAGAACGGATGCCTTTAAATTATGACATTGGCATAGGATAGTCAATATACGATGGACTTCCAGAAGGATAAACAAATCTGTCTTAGATGCAATCCAGCTAGAATGCGCCTCACCGAAAAGGATGGCAAGACTTTATTTCATGTAGTTTAGACATGTTATCAGGAGGGATCCATCCATGGGGAAGGCTGAGGAGCTCATGTTTGATAAAATAGTGAAAGGAGGAATAACCCTCAAGACGTGGACTGATCGAGTAGTTGCAACAATAGGCTCAAGCGTAGCAATAACTGAGACTGCCCAGAATCAGTCAGTGTTTCATCCTGTTGTACACAAGGTGGTACACACAGTCTGTGCTCCACTTAGACCCTGAAGGAGGCAGGTCAAATTCACTAATCGGCACATGGGAAGAAAGGCCTGCTGATCTACTTCCAAGATATCACAGCCTTGAAACCCCGAGGGAGCAGGGTTGCCCTGCCCATGTGGGCTTGCCCGGACTCAACCAGCAATTACGGACTTGCTCCTTCTAAAGGAAATCACCCAAACACAAACCTGCTGCCCACGAGGAGATTCAAACTCATGGGGCCCCTCTGTAGGGTTTCTGGGGCTATAAATCTTTATGGAAGCGTGAGGATGTTTTTACTATGCCTTATTCTTTGCATATATTCTCTTAAGCAGCATCTCCTGCCCTGAAGAAAATTCATTCCATTTCTAAACCAGGAAACAAGCCTCTTAGATGTATTAACATGTTGTCAAACCCAGAGATAGCCGTTTACTGTGGTAAACCTAATATAACAAGCAGGCTTTGGGCATGCTGGTAAATTAGTTGTTGTTACGTAGTACAGCCTTGCTCCCTTACTTACAGGGCACCAATTTGGGGGAAGAGGTGAGGGGGGCGCTTAGGCAATAGCCTCCTCTTTTTCCTGAGGAACTGCTGTCACATTTCAACCCATGCTTACCTCAAAACCCCATCAGGATTCCTTCAAGGAAATAGAAGGGATTCAATTCCCTGTTTCATCTCACCCATTTTCTTCAGATGTTATCATGGTGCTCTCCACAACCCTCTGTGATCCCAATAAAACCTCCCCCAACAAAGATATTGCTGTAGATGGTTTGGGAGTCTCAGTGTGATGCAAATGGTTCATGTGTAGCCAGCTGCTAACCAAAAAGTTAGCAGTTCAAATCCGCTGGGAACTGATTTTTAAAACCCAGTATCATCCAATTCATTCTGACCTATTGTGACCCTATAGGACAGAGTAGATTTGCCTCTACAAAGAGTTTCCAGATTTATCAATATGTAGAGGCCCAGAAAGCTTCCTGTGGAATGTCTGCTGGTTTTGAACTGCTGACTTTGCATGTACAGCCCATCATCCCACCAAGGCTCCAGTCCAGTGAAAGGTAGCTCAAAAGAAAGGCTTGGAGACTCATTTCTTCAAAATCAGCCTGTGGACTCGGACACACATGGGGTCAACTTGAAGATAATTGGTATAGATGCTTTAAGAGTGCTTTGCCATACCTGAGGGCTTCGCTGGAATCAAAGGCTTACCACTAGGCTCCCGACATTACTTGGCCTACTGCCCCCTTTTTCAGAAAAGAAATTACTCAGTGCCCCTCACCAGACAATCCAAAACGTTTGTGCTATAGCCCATAATTCAGTGTACAGTGTAGGTGTCTGCGTTTGTAGGCCGACCTATTCCCGAACACTGAAGGAAGTCCCTCCAGGACACAGCACTGTCATTCTAATGACACTGCCACGAGCCATTAGTGACTGATACTCTCATTCTCTGTGACGCGTAGTGCTTCCTTGTTCCGAAAGTTTTCCATCACAGGATTTAGAAAAGACGTCTTGTTCAGATTTTCTCAGTGTTGTTGGGATTGGCAGGTGAGCTAGGTATGTCAGGAAAGAAAGGTGAAGTACAAAAGTCAATAGCAGTAGATAGACCATAAAGAGAACTACTAACAACCACAAAAGACTGTTTGACCTTCCTAATTGAAAGATGATGATAGGCTTCTGCTTACAAAAAAATAAAAAAGTTACTCTCGTGTTAAATGCAGCTACAGACACACCATCAGATGAAGTGTGGGCTTGGGAGGCTCTATGGAAGCTAGAGGTCACGTCTTCCTCCTGCTGCATGGGTGGCTGGTGAGTTTGAACTGCCAGCCTTTGGTTTATCAGTTGGTCACTTAATTACTGTGCCCCCAAGATTCCTCTCTGTCCTTATATACAGGCTAAATAGATGCGTCTTGCTAATTAATGCTTTGATAATGCACTGACTGAAAGGTTAAACCGCTAACCTGAAAGTCTGGTTGAAAGGTGGTGAAGGAAGACAATGGACAGTGTAAGATACTAAATAATAATAGCAATATATAATTGATCAAGAATTCATAATGACGGGAGGGTGGGAGAGGAAAGGGGGAAAAGGGGAGCTTATATCAAGGGCTCAAGTAGAAAATGTTTTGGAAATGATGATGGTAACATATGTGCAAATATGCTTGATACAATTGATGTATGGAATGTTAGAAGGGCTATAAGAGCCCCCAATAAATAAATAAATAGATAAATAAAAATGAAAAGGTCTGCGGTTGCAACCCAGCAGCTGCTCTGCGGCAGAAAGGTGTGTCCACTTTCAGAGACGGAGCAGCTCTATTCTGTTTCACAAGGTCACTGTGTGCCACGAAGACCTGGCATCATCTAGAGGGCAATGGACTTGGTTTGGTTTGAGGGATGCTAAAAAGGAGTCCAATTTCGAAAGAAAACTCTCTCCTGAGCCCAATACTCACTTACGTTAGGTATGTTTTGCGAGTTGTTTTTGGTTTGGGGTTTTTTTTAATAGCTGCTTAATCTAAGGATCTAAAGTTGTGTTCCGTTGAGGTTGTATATCCTCTTTGAATAGAGAAAGGTCCACTCCGAAGGTGATGGTTACTGTTTTCTACAGGGATCGTCTTGAAAATTTTTTCTCAAAGGGCACAGGTCAATCGTATAGGCTTGTGGTTGTGTTCTTAGGTGTCAGGGCCACAGTGGTTGTGCCTTAGTGTCAGTTCTGTCCCAAGCAACCGTGTGCACAACACAGTGAAGCACCCCCTGGCCCTGCGCCATCCTCACTCTTCCTGGGCCCGAGCCTGTCGTTGCAGCCACCATGTTCATCCACCTCCTCGCGGACCTTCTTCTCCTTGGCTGCTGCTCGGCTTTGCCAAGCGTGATGTACTGTACTTCTCCAGGGACTGGTCTTGCCTCTAAGGAGCATGCTTGCTGCACTTCTTCCAAGACAGATTGGTTTGTCCGTCATAGTTCATGATACTTCCAATATTCTTTTCCAGCACCACTGTTCAAATGCAAGAACTTTTCTTCGGTCGTTTTTATTCAAAGTCCAACTTTTGTGTGCATGTGATGCCATTGAAAACATCCATGGCTGGCAGGCACAACACGGTCACCAAAGTAGCATCCCTGCTGTTCAACACTTGAAAGAGGTCTTGTGCAGCTGATTTCCCTAATGTAACTTGTCTTTTGATCTCCTGACTGATGTTTCTGTGAATATTGATTGTGGTTTCAAGCAAGACAAAATCCTTGACAACTTCAACTTTTTTCCCCCAATTATATTACCTGTGTTAGGGAGGGTTCTCTAGAGGAGCAAAACTAGGACACGTTTTATATATATAGTCCACCCAGCAGTACAGAGAGCTCAGTGAAGGTCACTTTCATGGGCTAGTTAATATACTGAAGGTCTTTGTAACTCATGCAGCCACTGGCTCAAGGCCAAGGAAGCAGACAGTGGGAAGCTCAACTGGTGAAGTGTAGCAAAGCCCAGTAGCACAGCACAGTGAAGCAGGTCTCCACAGAGCCTCACAATGCAGTGATGCAAAACGGCGGGCTAGAGGTGAGGCATCAGCCCACAGTCTGCAGACATGGCAGGGTGGGGCAGTGTCTCAGCTTGGATCAGCACAGCACTGTGATATGGTCCACCATGTTCCATGAGTTGCCTTAGCCAGGTGAAGCAGAGCACTGCACAGCCCACAGGTAACACAGCACACTGTTAAGGCAGAGCAGCTAATTCAGGCAGTACCCTGGTCCATCACCAGGGAGAGTGAGAGAAAGCTGGCCTTGGAGAGCTATTTATCTTGGTTGCCCTCCAATCAAGCTGCAAATTAATTAAACTGTGCCCATATGTTCCAACGGGAGCCTAGTTGGCACAAAAAACTATCACATTACCTATTGGTTCAGTTGTGAGGACTTTGGTCTTCTTTACATTGTGTTGTAATCCATATCACATAGGCTTACTAGATGAATTTTCCTTTACAAGAATGTACCTGCTTCTCCCAGGGTAGCAAAGGCAGTCCTATGAGACTTTCATTGAAAAATCTTACGCTATGTGCCTTACAGTTTGGGTCTTGCTTCTTTGGGTTTCTTTTTGTTCCACAAAGCCAAAAAATATTAAAAGGAGCGCAATTTGAGTCCCTTAAGCACGTCAAAATTGTCATTCTGACATGGCAAATTAAAAACTCTGCCTGGTCCTGTGCATGTGTTTACGTGATAGGCCCTGAAAATCAAAACTAAGCTCTCCAGGTGGGTGAAATGAGGAGTAAACAAGACAAGACAAAAACTTATTTTGGAAGCTTAGACAGATTAAAATCAAGAAGAGAAAACCTTAGTTGGGAGCTAAAAATGAGAACTTAAATGTAAAAGTAAGATATTTAAACTAGTGGTTAAAAAATAAATAAAACATAAACTCGTGGTTGTGGTTGTTGTTGGTGGTGGTGGTG
>NW_022105855.1:3646553-3655112 GCF_000313985.2 Echinops telfairi
AAACCCCAAGTGTGTATAAACTGCTCCATTGAACTTTGAAGGCTGTGACCTTTAGGAATTAGATCAGCAGGGTTGTCTTCTGAGGAGCCTCCCGGTGGGTTCAAACTCGGAGTCTTTTATGGTTTAGGGTTTAGCCATTTCCATCACCCAGGGCTCCTTTATTGATACCCATTGGCTTTTATGGGCCCCGTGGTGCAATAAGTAATTTCTAATAAGCCACATTAAGAGTTCAAACCCATCTAGCAATGCCATGGAAGAAAAGCTGAGTGGTCTACTTCTGTAAAGTTTATAACCAACCACTCTGTACCCCTGTGGAGCAGCTCTGCTTTACTGCATAGAGTCACATGAATCAGAATTGATTGCTTTATTACTAGCTATTCTTGCTGGGGTTAAGAAAGAGGTTGCATTGTTAGCAGGATTGTAAGTAGTAGTAAGAATTGTAGTCATAGTAGTAAGATTGATTCCATGGAATAAAAGGCAAGATTTTACAAAACAAAGTAAAATAACTTTCCCAGAAATGTTGGACAGATGCTTTCTAAAAATGTGCTGGGAAATCACAAACACAGCAATTGACAACCAAAATGCTAACAACACACACGGAAAGAAGATTTATGCAACACGTGGATTTAAGAAGGTGCTGGTATTGAGAAAAAACAATAACAAATCCCAATAAATAATCAATAAAGTATGTGAATAGACATCACAAAACAGGAACTCCAAATGGTCAATATTCACAGGAAAAGGCACTCAACCCCATCAATCATGAAGGAAAGGGAGTGAAATCAGGGAAGTCAGATATTCTTGAGAAAAAGAGAAGCACACCAGAGACTACGGGGGCCTACAGGCCTCATCCACTGGAGCTGGAAGAGAGATCTTCTGTTGCCTTTGAAGAGCTGAGATTTACTCAAAGCCCCCAAAACTCAAAAGTTAAAGAAAGGAAAATTGAGGGGAAAGAGTAATAAAAAATTTTTAAAAGGCAGGTGAGGGTATACTATTCCTCACCAGGTGGGGGCACAAGTTTGCTGCAGACCATCAACAGCTCAATTCCAGTATAAACTGAAAGGAAATGGTTTTGACCTTGATCTGGGAAGTAGCTACACAATTACACTCATGTTAAAGTTCAGCAAGCTATAGAAAAATGTCTACGCACTATACTATTGGTGAGCTTTGTCTCAATCTAAAAAAAAGAAAGAATAAAGTTAAATATTAAGGAAACTGTAAATCTGGGTACTTTAGAGAGACAAATCCACAGAAACTCATGTATAAGAGAGAGTTTTATATAAAGGTAAGTGCACATCAAGAAAACAACCCAACCCAGTGCTGTCCAAGCCCACAAGTCCAACATTAACCCATATGTCCGACACCAATCCACAAAGTCCTCCTTCTCCCAAAATACATGCAATGATGCAGATTGCAGGAGGAAAGCTGAGTCAGTGAATGTGTAAGCATCTCAGTGCTGGCAGGGATCTCCACACGGCTGCTCCAGCACCCAGGGCTCCCGGGGTAGGTCCATGTGGCTTCTCCTCAAGAACGTCTTGCAGGAAGTTAGCCTTGCCAGCTGAAACAGGGAACTGGCTAAGGCAGCTGCACCCTGGTCCAACCATCACAAAGCAAGAGACCCAAAACAGGAAAGGCAAGGCTCACCGAGCCATTTATCCCTCTGCCCTTCAATTAACCCCACATGTGTTTATCAGCCAGGTTGGTATAATAAACTTTAACTATCTCAGAAATCCTTGTATTAGAGCTTAAATTTAAAGCACTTGGTTTGTGGAAGCCTACTGTTTACAGTGAAAACCTTATCCTCTTTTTAGAGTTCTGTTATAAATTCAGTCTCCACTAAGCTTATTCTGACTATAATTGGGCCCTCGAGAAGAATCGGAACAACATTCTGGGTCTCTTGGAACACTGACCACACTAAAAGAGAGTGAAATGGTTAAGAATGTGTATCGGGGTTTTGGGTATTTTTTTTCCATTGACGTTGAAACTAACATAAAAAAAGAAAGGTTTTATGTGCTTGAAGACTCAGGCCTGCATTAAGACTCTGTCCAGACCTTAGTCTGAGAGTGCAAATGCTGTCTGTCATAAATGGGCATTGTGTCCTGGAGGTGTTCTTTTCCATTTCAAAGGGCCCCCTGGTGTAGAGCAGGTCATGTGACATAAGGTGAGTGTGGCATATGCAGGTCATAGTGCCTTATGTCAGAACACAGCAATATGTGGTCACAGCTGGGGTGCACTGGTGGGCAATCTACTGGAGTATGGGTGTCTGAACCTCTTACCAATCACCTTGTCTTCACTAGATTCGTCCAAAAGTGACTATTTGAATAGAAGTAATTACTGTGAAACCTTAATGCTGGTTTTGAGTTTAAATGTTTTGTTCTGAACTACAATGTAAAACAAGACTGCTTTTAAAACAGCTTTATTTCTTTTTACTTCCATGGCAATTGGGTTCACCTCTTTTGGTGGGGAAATTCCATCGTATTTAATAAACTCCTGTTATTTAAAAAAAGATGAATGTCTCCATGGACCTGCCTTTTACAGGACAGTGCCAGGGTCAAAATACTGGGCACGAGCTCATATTCCAGTTAGGATTGTGAGGCTAAGGTTATGAGGCTCAAAAAAGGAGGTGTTTCTTTTGTGCTGAATTTTAAGCAGTGGGAAGAAAACTCCTTCAGTGAATCATACCAAAGGATGATACACAATTTGAAAGAAGACAGAGCTTTAAGCTCTCATCTGTGAGGATATGTACATAACACCTAAACCACGAACTGCTTAAAGGAGGTGGTTTTTCCAAGTTGAGCTCAAGTTCACAAGTTGTGGACATCTGGTACAAACTGATTGAAATCTAAATTTAAAGCAATGCTTTTTGCTCCTATCTTTGTGGTTGGCAATAGTAATGTGGGGATGTTGCTCTTGCAACATGTTTTGCTCATTACATTTGCTCAAGGGAATTTTTCTAATATTAAGTATGAAAATATTTCTATAATATTCTTCTTGTGTCAGACAATCTATTTTATTCTTTGAAAAATGGGACGCATAGGAGGATGTGATTGGGAACCAGGGAGACTTTTTCTCAACTTTGGAGGTTGAAAGATGGCTCAAGCCCAGCTACAACCGGAGGGAAACGAAATCTCATGAGGCGTCTGAGGGCTTGAATAGGAAGGAATGGGAAATGAGATGGGAGAATCGAGTGCTTGGGAACGTAGTTTCTTTCTTTTTAAAAAATCATTTTACTGGGGCCTCGTACAATTCTTATCACAATCCATACATCCATCCATTGTGTCAAGCATATTTGTACATTTGTTGCCATCATCATTCTCAAAACATTTTCTTTCTACTTGAGCCCTTGGTATCAGCTCCTCAATTTTTCCATTCTTCCCTCACTGAACCCTTGATAATTTATAAATTATTATTATTTCATGTCTTCCACTGATCAATGTCTCCCTTCACCCACTTTTCTGTGGTCCATCCCCCTGGCAGGGGGTTATATGTAGATCATTGTGATTGGTTCCCTCTTTCTACCCCCACTTACCGCAAATTACCCCCACTTACCCCTTACCCTCCTGATATTGCTACTCTCAATATTGGTCCTGAGGGGGTTATCTGTCCTGGATTCCCTGTGTTTCCAGCTCTCATCTGTATCCGTGTACATGCTCTGGTATAGCCGGATTTATAAGGTAGAATTAGGATCATGATGGTGGGGGGAAGCATTAAAGAACTAGAGGAAAGTGTATTTTTCAACAGTTGGGAACCTAGTTTCTAAGAATTTTAATTTACAATCTAGGAGCACTTTTTTCTTTCTTTTTTTTTTTTTTTTGCACTTTTGTTTTTCATTGAACAATAACAAGAGGCATTGTTCTTTTGGTGGTATTTTTTATTGTACAATTTGGGCTCACTTTGTTGCTGTAGGATGATGAATTTGCAATGAGGAAATTGTGGGAGAAAAGGCATATTTAACCTTAATGCCTTTCTACCCTTCTTCCCATGTTTCCAGTTCTGTCTCCATTCTGTCTACTTCTACCCCCTTCCCTTTCTGCTCCCTCTCAGCAGAAGGTTTGCTAACCTGATTGTTTAGGAGTAAGAATATTAGGATATTTAGGAGGCCATGTAACAAAGAGAGCTCCGGCTCTTTCAGAATTCAAGTGCAGTGCACCCGTGAGTGCTCACTTCCTGGAATGCATCCCATTTGGGTTCATTCCTTTGAGGCTAAGTCTATGCTTGAAGGGTGAAGTGCCCCGCCCTTAACCTAAACAATGGGCATTCAAACCCACTTGGATGAATCTCAGAAGGCAGACCTGCTTCTGAAGGTCACACCTTGAGAAGTCCGTCGTGGAATAGTTGTGCACTGCACACAAAGGGTCAGCGTCCACACCAACTAGTTCAGATATTTTTTAAATGTTCAGTGAAGTCTTACCAGATGCACAATTAACTTATTGAAATGCTGTATTTGCATTGGGCATCATGTATCCTCAGCACACTCAAACTGAGAAGAGCAAATGAAGGTTGGCAAATCTAAGGCAATACGATGTGATTGATTCAAAGGATGTTCAAGGGAGCCTCAGAAAGAAAAAGAATGAGGAAAAGCCATGCATGGTTCATGAGGACAGACATGTGCGTAGTGACAGACTTGTTAGTATTCTGAGAGATAAATCAGAGAAGTATCTGAGGGCACAAGCAACACTGGCAAAGGATTATAGGAACTGATATATAAACCTATTCCTTACTTACTTGCTATCTCAGTATCTGATATTTTGCGTTACAAAAGTAAAAAAATTATTATATTCTCTGTGTTACTGACACATATCTGATTGTAGCAGATGGTAAGGATAACAATGGCTTTGATAACTAAGATTATATGTCATCACAGCTGAGCCATGTCCTGAGTGGCTTCACAGTTATGTAATGATGTGATCTGGCAGTTATATAATGCAGGGTTCTTTCTCCATTTTGTGATCTGGTGTATTCATCCTCCATTTTTCTATACTGCTGACTTTTGCATAAGACCCTTGATCTTTGTAACCCAACCATGTAGATCAGTTAAGGGGGGGGGAGGGGGGTGTAGTAAAAACAAACACAAGTGACAAGCGCTTTAACTTGGAGTGATTAATGGATTGTTATAAGTAACTCTGTTAATAACATGATTTTTTCCACCTTGTGTTCTGACTTTTGTTCCTAACTTTGTATTAACTACAACCCCAAGGCATTGTGTTTTTCTTTGGGACACTGTTCTCTAAAAGAAGCTACTTAGTCATGAACCCTGCTTAAATTACATCTCAGATCACCACACCTCATGTTACCAGTTAATAATACTTCCTTTAAAAAGGCTCACTTCTCAATCTATTGTTACCTGGCTTGAACTCCTATCAACTGTATGTTCCCATGAATAACACGCCCATACCAATCATGTGTATAATGTGAATAGTGTGCTTAGGAAACAAAACATGGGGGGGGGGTTTGACATTTGGGGGTATAAACATGTAACATGCACATTACTTGTGTAAAGATACAGTAGTCTATCAGCACTTCTCTGGAAACATCACTGAGCATTTTGTCACAAGTGGAGATGGCTGTGATGGATGGTTCCTGATTGCTGCCCCAATGGCCTTGCCTGCATGTAAGCCAACAAATGTAGTTGCTTGCTGAAAGGTCACTGTGAAGACATCTCAGGTGGCAAGCTATGGGGACAAAGTTGTTCACTCCTTAGGTAAATGGGACAGGACCACCACCTTCCATGGTTCAAGGCTGTGGGAATGTTAGATCTCCCAGGGGAGAGTTATACCTTGGTCCTTGGCTCCACATGCCGAAGCCTGGTTTGTGATCCAAGTGAGTTTTATGAGAGTTAGAGGAAGTTTCAGGTTTACCCAGGCACATGCAGGGCCCCTCATCCAGTGCAGCCTGCCTGGAAGCTGCTCAGAAAGTCACACAGTCGCTCTGGGCTCCGGCCTTTTTTCAATTATTCCTCTGAGAGGCGTGGTGGATGATCCTGGTCGATCCCATTGGCTGAATTGAATTTACCTGGTCTAGATGGGCCAATCAACATGTGGCGCCCACCCAGATGTACCGACTCTTCCTGGCCAGAAGCCTGAACCTCTGAGCATGCACAATGTACCACTCCTTCTTGGCCGGTAGCTTAGACCTCTGAGCATGTGTGATGGGTGCTGCAGGCCCTAAGTTAAACTACCTAACAGGAACATGCTCATGGCTTAGCCTGAGGATATGATGATGCACTGGCTGGCCTGACTCTCCACCGGAGAGAAAGTGGACACTTTCTCTCCTGTTCCATGCCAAAGTGGCTGAAGCACAGCAATGTGCAAAATATCAGTTACTCCCTGTCCCCGACTTTATCTGTGAATATACTAATGTTTCTTTGTATGCCCTCAAATAATTGTCAACTGTCCCCTGGTGTAGAAACTTGTCACGATGCAGTCTGGGAGTGTATAAACATGCCTCAATCAAATTCTGGACCTCGGAGAGTCTTTCCTCCATTCGTCCGCACGCTCCAGCTTTTCTATCCCTCTGTCTCTTACCTGTAGGTTTTCTGATTGCAGATCCTGCCCTTGCACCTTGTCGGAGAGCGGACATGTTCATCTGTCAGCAAGCATCACTGAGACAAGCAAGACCTGCATCAGAGCCGTCTGTTTCTCTGACTGTAGCTTAGCTGTCTTTAGTTTTCCCTAAGACCAACCATCATCAGAAGCTGGGGTCCTCTCTTTCCTGAATCTGGGTGCACAAGGAGAGGGCAATTGGAGACCGTAGAGATCTTCTTTATCTTTTAAACATTGTGTTATGAATGAGGTGAAAGTTTACAGAATCGAGTATAAGTTTTACATAAACAAAGTTTGTTTCAAGTCATCCATTGCAATCCCTCAATGCATCCTCATTGGTCTCACTTCCTCTTTGTTTTGTATTTCCATACCTCCATCTTTCTTAACTTTCTGTATTTTGTCCTTTGGTAAATGCTGCCCTTTTGATCTTAAGTGGTTCATTATTCTTAAAGGGCGCAAGTTCAGCTCCGGATCTGAAGGATAATTAAGGGTCATAGTCTTGGAGGTTCTATCAGTTTCTAGCTGACCAGTGAGCCTGGTCCCTTTTATAATTTGATGTTTTGCTCCAGGTTTCTCCTCTTCTATCAAGGGCCTTCTAATGTGATCCTTCTTCAGAGCAGGGAGGAGTGGTAGTTGGGCACCATCTAACTCTTCTGGTCTCCAAGTTTGGGAGACTGATGTTTGTATGGTCCTTTAGTACACTTGCTGAACTATTTCTACATGTCTTTTGGTTTTCATCACTTTTCTTTCCTCCAGAGGGAAGTAGACCAATAGTTGTACCCTGAATGGCTGCTTGTCATCTTTAAGACTCCAGTCTCTACTCACGTAAGTAGGATGTAGAACATTGTCTTTGTGAACTCTGCTATGTTCATTGACTTTGGTGTCCCCCACGAGTATGGTCAATACTCTTTTTTAAATCTTCTGTTCAGCTCTTTTACTTGGTAACTTCTTCTGTTTGTTTTAGTTACTCTACATTCAAGAGCAAGTTTCACAGTCTCCTCTGACATCCATTTTGGGTTTTTTCTTTCCCTTAATTTTAACAAACTTTTGTTTTTTCATGTATGATGACCATAGTGCCATTCTACAACTGCTCTAGTCTTCAGTCATTAGTGTTCAATGAGTCCAATCTATTCTTGCGATAGTCCACGGAGTCGGTTAGGATTCACTCAAGGTAATACACTGGCTGCTGTGGACTTGTTTTAATATCCTTCAGCTTTAATTTGAACTTGCAAATATGCACTTAATGGTCAATTCTGTAATCAGACCCTGGCTTTGTTCTGATTGATGATGTTGAGCTTCTCCATTGACTCTTCAGACAGATCTATTCCATTTGATTCCTGTGTATTCTATCTGGCAAGTATGTTAGTCCAGGTTGAGTAGAGAAATGAATCCATATATATATGAAACAGCTATATATCAAAGAAGAATAGTCTAGGGGGTGAGGAGTCAAGATGGTGTCCAGGTAGAATCACCCACCTGGTACTCGTGCTGTTTGATCGGAAAATTAAGAGATAGGCAAAGGGAAGCGAGCCCGAGGAGAAAGCAACGAGACCGACTCTTCCGGAGGGACTTAGGGGGGGGAGGAGAAGGGGGAAAGGAGCAGTGAGCAAACAATGCCATAGACAGGGGAACAACTAGAGAATTAAAATCAATAATGAGGAGGACAGAGTTCCTAGCGGTGTTGGAACAACAGCAATTCAAGAGGCAGAAGAAGGGCAAAGTGATGATGGGGCAGCAGGAAGGTAAAAGGAAACAGAGGAAAGATCTAAGAAGCAAAGCTATGGATATATAAAAATAGGTGTGCACTTATGAAATATATCAATTCATAAAATAGAGGTATTGGCATTATGCACATATATTTATATGGCATTAGATTGGTATTATGTACATATATTTATATGGCAATACATTGAGGAAGTCGATGGACTTTGGGCCTGCTAAAACCCTTCATCAATGCAAGAACACTTTGTTCTAACAACCTGGCATTCTGTGATGCTCACCCTCCTGACACAAATGC
>NW_022105855.1:3655281-3657734 GCF_000313985.2 Echinops telfairi
TTAAACAAGCAGCCCCCTAACAGAGATGCAACAAGCCCACATGGAAGAAGCACACCAGCCTGTGCAATCATGACGTGTCAATGGAATCAGATAACAGGCACCAGAAGACCCAAAACAAAACAAAAAAAAAAACATATTGTTGAGAATGAGGGGAGTCAGAGCAGAGACCCAAAACCCATCTGTGGACAATAGAACATCTCCTCCCTCCCAGAAGGGTGAGTCAACCAGGGTTCAGTATAGCACTGATGAAGCACACAGTATTCCTCTGGTTCTTTGAAGCTTCTGCCTCCACCCCACCCACTATCATGACCCCAGTCCTACCTTTTATTCTGGCTAGACTAGAGCATGTACACTGCCACAATAAGAGCTCATGATACATGGAATCCAGGTCAGATAAATGCCTCAGGAACAGTAATGCAAGTAGCAATACTAGTAGGATAGGGGAAAGGTGGGGAGAGAAGGGGAGGAAGGTGAAACTGATGGCAATGATCAACACATCACCCACCACCCCACCACCCAAGTAGGACAAACAACAGAAATGTGGTTGAAGGAAGACAGCAGTTTGTGTAAGATATGAAAACCTATGAAATAATTTATAATTTATCAAGGGGTCACGAGGGTGGGAAGGAGGGGAAGGAGGGAAAATAAAAGTAGCTGATACCAAGGGCTCAAATAGAAAGTAAATGTTTTGGAAATGATGATGGCATCATATGCACAAATATACTTGATACAATTAATGTATGGAATGTTATAAGAGCTGTATGAGCCCCAAATAAAATGATGAAAACAAAGAGTAATAGTATATATTTTTACAAATCCCAGCCCAGTCCAGATCAAGTCCACAAGTACGATACTAGTCCATAATCCCTCTTCAGAGTCACATGCAATGATGTAAAATGCAGGAAGATCACAGGCCAGTGGATGCAAAGTCTTGTGGATCCAGTGGTGGTGGAAGCATCTCCAGGGCTCTCGCAGGCCTCAGTGCGGCTGCATGTGGTTTGTCAACAGGAAGCGGAAAGCAGAGAAAGAGGGGCCAGCCTAGAGCAGCCATTTATCTCAGTAGCCCTCCAATCAAGCTGCAACCTCATTGACAGGCTAAACTCCGCCCACATGTTCCTCCAGGAGCCATGTTGTCACAAAAAACCTAATTGTCCATATGTACAGCAAGGTCCGTATGTACAGTCATCATTTTTGTTGAAAAGAAGGACTTCCAAGAAATAGATAGTGGTCTTATCGAATTCTGTCATTCAATCTCCAGAATTATTTCTATCGCCATATTCTCTAACAGCTGACGCTTCTCCTTTACGTCCAGCATTCACATTCCAGTCACCAGGAATTACCATATTATTGCTTGTGTTTGACCAATTTTAGATGGCAAAAGTTGGTCAAAGTTGGTATGTGTAGTTAGACACTGGTCCGATGACCAAAGAGCGAGAGACAAGAAAGGCGAGACTCACCAAGGCATTTATCTCTCTGCCCTTCAGTTAATCCCACTTGTGTTTATCGGCCAGGCTGGCACAATAAACTATCTCACTGGTCTTCCTTGTAAGCATATGGAAGCTATCCTATCACTGGCAGCATTGTACTTCAGGATAGCTTTATAAATGTTCTTTTTGACAATGAACATAGCACTATTCCTCTTCAATTTGCCCTTTTCAGCATAATTGATCACCAAGTTTCATGTTTCAAAATGGCCCAATCCCAGTCCATTGAGCTCACGAAGGCCCGCTATTAGGAAAGAAGGAAGAGAGGAAACAGGAAAGCACAGGGAGGATGTGGGATAAGTGATGTTCCATTGTGAAGATTGCAAGCACACAGAATGCATAAGAATTATTGCATGGAAAACTAATCTACTCTATATAAACCTTCACACAGCTCATGCAAAAATGTTTTTTAAAAAAAGCCTTGATAAATTGAAATGAATATATGAAGTCCAGTGAAGTTGTGAGATGCCATCATGGCCATCACACATGAAAGAAACTAAAGGTCATTAAAGAGACAGGCAAGGGAAGAACGACCAAAATGGATGCTGTAGGGACTCTGGAACTTTCTCTTGAATGTAGAAGAGGTACAATGGAAGGAAATTATTGAGCAACAGAGCTATGCAAAATATTTTAAAGAATGTCTTTGAAAGCAAAGTAAAGAATTATAATGAAATGTGCAAAGATGTGAAGTTAAAAACCAAAAAAAGGGGAGGTGGGGGGGAAAGAAGTAGTGTTAACAAACCCAGGGACAAGGGAACAACAAGTGATCCAAATTGGTGGTGAGGAGGACGTAAGAGGCCTGGTAGGGTGTGATCAAGGATAATGTAACCGAGAGGAATTACTGAAACCCAAATGAAGACTGAACATGATAATGGGACAAGAGAAAAGGTAAAGGAAAGAGCTAGGAGGCAAAGGGCATTTATAGAGGTCTAAATAAAGGCATGTACATATGTAAATATATTTATATAT
>NW_022105855.1:3658162-3672028 GCF_000313985.2 Echinops telfairi
CTGTAGGCAACTGGACATCCCCTTACAGAAGGGTCGCAGGGAGGAGACAAGTCAGTCAAGGTGCAGTGTAGCATTGATGAAACATACAACTTTCCTCTAGTTCCTAAATCCTTCCTGCCCCCTCCCCCCCATCATGATCCCAATTCTACCTTGCAAGTGTGGCAAGACCAGAGGATGTACACTGGTACAGACAGGAATTGGAAACAGGGAATCCAGGGCGGATGAGCCCTTCAGGCCCAGTGGTGTGAGTCGTGATACCAGGAGGGCGGAGGGAGGGTGGAGTGCAAAGGGGGAACCAACAACTCTTAAGGTCAGGAGGCAGGCAGAGCTCCAACAGGCAGGAAGGCAGTAGGGCGAAGAGAGAGCGCCGTTTCTAGAGTCCCTCACCCTTATACAAAAGGCCTATGACATCACAGAGGTGTCATCAGGCTGTGACTTGATTTATGGGCTTAACTCTACCCATAGCCAGGAGTGTATAGTTGACACAATCCCAAACTACCACAACAACCAACGGAAAAGATTCATATCCATGCCCATTTCAAAGAAAGGTGACCCAATAGAATGTGGCAATTATGGAACAATAATATCAATATCATGTGCAAATTAAAATGTGCTGAAACTAATCTAAGAATAATTACAACAATACCACAAGGAACTGCCAGAAATTCAAGTTAAATTCAGCAGAAGATGTAAAACAAGGGATAGTATTGCTGGCATCAGATGTATCTTTGCTGAAAGCAGAGAATATTGGAAAGATGCACCTGTGTTTTATTGACGACACAAAGACATCTGACTGTGTGGATCATAATAGGAAGAGATCACATTAGGAAGAATGAGCGTTCCGGAAGCGTCCATTGTGCTCGTGCAGAAGTTTTACACATACCTAGAGGCAGTCACTCAAACAGAACAAGGAGCTACCGTGTGTTTTGCAATCAAGAAAAGTGTGCCTCGGGGTTGTGGCCTCTCACCATGCTTATTCTGTCTATATGCTGAGTGAATCATTCCACAAGCTCAGTTATATAAAGAAGAAAGTGGTGTCAAGATTGTAGGGAAGCCCATTAGCAACCTGCATATGATGCAACCCTGCTTTCTGAACGTGAAGAGGACTTGAAGCACTTATTGATAAAGGTTAAAAACTACACAACCTCTAGCACGGATATCGCAACATAAAGAAAACAAAAATCCTTACCATGGGACCAATAAGAAACCTCATGATGATTGTAGAAAAGTTTGAAGTTGTCAAGGAATTAATTTTCATTTTGATTGGGTCTACAACCAGTGCCCAGAGAAGCAGTAGTCAAGAGATTAAGTGACACATTGCATTGGGAAAACCAGCTGTGTAAGACCTGTTTAAGAGTTGAAAATAACAAATGTCACTTTGAAGCCTAAAGTATGCTTAATCCAAGCTATGAGATTTCCCAATTGAAAGGTAAGAAGATTAGGAATAAAGGGGGTTATCTCCATCGAATGCCTTCCTTAAACAAAAACCAGCTGGCCATGCCACAATAAAGGGGTTTGAAAGAAATCAGGCACACATTAGACGCCTATGGGGACAATCCAAAGTGGGGCGTGCTCAAACCAAGGTAGCCTAGGCACAAGCGAAGGTCAACCTGGGCATGCATACTGGACACCAGCAACATTGCATCATATATGCACCTGAGCCCAGCCACGAAGAAGAGCCAATACCCTCCCCGCCCGCCCCGCCACCCCCACCAAGTGGGAATAGGAGGGGATAAGTAGCACAGGCTGAGAGCAGACTTTCCACTCTGTCAGATCTGAGGGCCGGCTCTCTCCCACGTGCGTAGTGCGCACAGGTTCTCTCTCCCTCTCTCTCTCTCTTTTACACACACACACACACACACACACACGCACACGCACACACACGCGCGCGCGCAAAAAAAAAAAAAAAAAAAAAATCTGCCTTGGAAGAAGTACAGTGAGAATGCTCCTAAGCAGTAGAATGGCAAGATTTTGTCTCATATTTTGGATTTATCATCAGGAGGAACAAGTCCCTGGAGAAAGCCTTCATGCTTGGTAAACAATAGGCTCACCAAAAAAGGGGAGGACCCTATATGAGATGGCTTGCCCCAGTCCTAGAACAATGGGCACAGACATAGGAACGATTAAGCAGTGGCATAGGACTGGCCAGTGATTCGTTCTGTTGTAATAGGTTAACATGAGCTGAAACTAAATTGAAGGCACCTTATTTTAAGGAACAACAATATTTTAACCAAACACTCTAAATCATGACAGTTTACACACAGGAAACTTAGAAATGGTGAAGTTAGATAATTTTCCAAAATTCACACTATTAATTTGATGTAAAATTTGAACCCAGCCTAAGAATTAAGAATCTCTCTGTATTACTTACTAATCGTGTGAATACTAGCGACCAATTTTTATCATCCCCTAATTACAATAATTACCTCGTTTGTTGGGAAAATCAGGTGAATGAATGTATGAGAGAAATTTTGTCAATTTATACAAGTATAGAAGAACCTATGATTGTTAATCGTTTTTTATTCAGTTCAGCAGTTCGGCATTTCCCTGATCTATGATTGATCTGAGGTGTCTGGATACAAAATTCACTATTGGCATCATGAATTTATGTTTACTATAAGTTAAACTAAGGAAAATAGCTAAAAATAAGGAAAATCATTATTAAATGGGCATTAGTGTTTGGTAAGTAGGCATGAGTAAATTTAGATCGATTTAATAGAATAGGCAAATGCAACACACTTCACTTCACAGCATAATCTGCGCATCAGAATCTTTAGCCACGCTGGGGGAAAAGGAAGAAAGGCATTCACACACACACACACACACACACACACACACACACACACACAGATATTTGTCTTTGTCTATGTCCTGAGAACACAGCCTGGCAGGTTTGAACTAAGAAAATCTTTACACAAAGATAGACACTTGGTAAGACTGCTGATTTGAGAGCTCTTCATTCTTGGAATTCTCTAAACTCACAATAAAGAGGAATGGGTAACCTAGGATAATCATTAGCCATTAGCGACTACTTACAGCTGGAATGTCGAGCAGTCGGGCTGGCTGATCCTGCTTCTCCACCCCATAAACAGTGGGCGGGGGTGTGTGTGTGTGTGTGTGTGTGTACAGGAGAGCGGAGAGAGGAGAGAAAAAGAGAGAGAGAGAGAGAGAGAGAGAGAGAGTGAGACGCAATGAACTATTCTGTGCCTGCTTCCAGACAGGGAAAAACTCACTTCCATCAAGCGACCCTAGAAGACAGGGTAGAAGTGCCCCTGTGAGTTTCTTTTCTTTCCTTTTTTCTTTTTTGGTTGATTCAGATATATTTTTTATTTTTACTTTTCAAACAATGTTTCCATTGCTAATTTGCTTTACTACATATTACTAGCGTAGTGAGTTAAATTCAATTTTACAACAGTATAATAAAACATCTTTCAACTAAATGAAAACCAGGATGAGATCTGACCTTATACCCACCATGACAGCCCGACTCAAAAGCAAATGCTGGAGAGGGTGTGCAGAGCTTAGAACACTCACACCCACTGTTGGTAGGATTGCAAACACCTGCGACCATCAGGCAAAGCAACATGCTGCTTCCTGAAACAACCGGAAGTGGAAAGAGCATACGACCCAGCACAGCAGTGCTTCTGCGGGGCAAACACCTCACAGAAGCAAGAACAAGACGAGCGGACCGGTGCTTTCCCACGGTTACAGCAGCACAGTTCACAGCAGCAAGCAGCTGAAAGAGCCCAAATGCCCATCAGTGGACACGTGGGCGAAGCAGCCCTGGTAGATACACATAATGGAATGCTGGTGTTGTCGCTGTCATTGTGGTTGCTGTTCTCAGGTGCTATCAAGTCAGTTCAGATCCATAGCAACCCTATGCACAGCACAGCAAAACACTGCCCCGTCCTGAGCCATTTCCACAATGGTCCCTGTGCTTGAGTCCATTGTGACAGCCACTGTGTCAGTCCATCTCCTTGAGGGCCTCCCCCTCCCCTCTCCCTTAACCAAGCAGGAAGTCCTTCTCTAGGGAATGGTCTCTCCTGGCACCATGTCCAAAGTATGTGAGCCAGAAACTGTAACTCCTCATGGGAGTAGAGAGCCCTGTGAGTAGGAGCAGCTGGTGGTTTTGAACTGCTGACCTTGCCGTTAGCAGCCCAAGGCGTTATGCACCAGTCTATAGAAGTTAGCACGAATAACAGGGTCAAGAGGTGACGTTGTTTTAGGTAGCAAGCAACACCCAAAAGAAATGGAACACCCCCATCCCTAGACTGGAAGAATGTCTTCTAGTCCGTTCCAATGGTCTCTACTCCATCACTGGAGGCAGGCGCAGTAAATTGAAAGAGCTTTCACCATGGGAGGAGTCAGGCTGACAAAACCCAGGCAGAGTAAATAACTTGATCAGAGTAGCACCATGTAAGACAGCAATGAATTTAAACAAATCAAACATAGAGATTTAGCAAGAAGACAGGGAAATGGACAGTAACTATCAAAGATAAGTTTCAAGAACAATTCAAGAGAAATCAAGTGAAACGCCATTCAAATGAGTAAACAACATTACAAGATTAAAAAAATTAAAAGATTGTTAAATGATCTAAAACAGCGCAGGGCACATCATAAGTAGTAGGTGTTCATTACGCGCCCTGCATTTTCTTTATTTTTTTATTTTCTTTCTCTTCTTTTTTTAAAATCATTTTATTAGGGGCCCATACAACTCTTACCACAATCCATACATAAGTACATTCATTGCCCTCATCATTCTCAAAATATTTGCTCTCCACCTAAGCCCCTGGCATCAGCTCATTTTTCCCACTCCCTCCCCGCTCCCCCCACCCTGCACTATTTTCAATCATTTAACAGATTTTTTTAAAAAAAACAATTGTGTTAGTCTAGGTACTTTAGAGAAACAAATGCACAGAAACTCATATGTGTAACACAGAGTTTTATAGAAAGGGTAAGTGCACATCAAGAAAACATCCCTTCTCTCCAGATTCCTTAGCCCTCGAACCTAACAGTGGTCTGGGCGGCTGAAAGGCAAATGGAGGAAAGTGAAACTGAAATGGACTTGGAGTCTTGTGACAACAAGGTCTCTTCAAACAATAACCCCCCAAAAAATAGAAAGAAACGAAAACATCCCAACCCAGTGCTGCCCAAGCCCACAAGTTCAACATTGGACTATATGTCCGACACCAATCCACAAAGTCCTCCTCCATCTCACAAAACACGCACTACGATGCCAACTATAGGAGGAAAGCTGAATCAGTGAATGTGTAAGCATCTCAGCACACGTCTCCACACGGCTGCTCCAGCACCCAGGGCTGCATTGGGCTTGGTCCATGCGGTTTCTCCTTGGGGATGTCTTGCAGGAAGTGAGCCTTGCCAGCTGAAGCAGGGAACTCACTAAGGCAGCCGCACCCTGGTCTGACAATCAGAGAGCGAGAGACCCGAGAACTGGAAAGGTGAGGCTCACTGAGCTATTTATCTCTCTGCCCTTCAATTAACCCCACATGTGTTTATGGGCCAGGTTGGCACAATAAACTAACTACATCAACAATCTTTCTCTTTTTTATTTCCAGTTGGGAGAGAATACAGATAGCATACTGTTCCATAGTTCAATCCCATCAAGCAGTATTGTACAATTGCTACCACAATCCGTTTCAAAAGATTCTCTTCCTTGAACTCCTTGACACCAGCTCCCTTAAACAATCTTTTAAAGCATCATACATTAGTTTAGAGCCCTGGTGGGAGAGGGTTACAAACCGGCCGCTCTACAGGAGACAGTTTAGGATTTCTACTCCTGTAAAGAGTTGCAGTCTCGGGAACCCACAGGGGCAGTCCTGTCTGGTCCTGTCCTATCAGTCCATGTGTGAGTCAGAATTGACTGGACAGAAGGGAGATGTGTTTGCTGGGGGCAGTAGTGGGTCAGGACAGAATGCTTCCATCCCAGGGAGCAAATCCAGGCTTGATTCTGGGCCGCTACAGCCTGTGCAGGGCTGTCCATGGTGCTGTCCTGTTGTCACCACTACAGCCCGAATGGAAGGGTAGCACGAGAACAGTCACGGTTTGGTTGTCCTGTGAAATCCTTCTTGAGTCGCTCTTTACTTACTTTAGACAACAATGACCAATAGAGAATTTCGGTTTAAAAAAAATTCAAAGCTTTAATGTAAGAACTTGAACAGAAAAAAAACAAAAACCGCAAAAAAATTTGTCAATGTTGCCGAATGGAATAATGGAGGATATAAATAAATACAATAAGCATGGGTAAGGATGAGCATAATAAATATCGTGAAGATGTTTGTTTCACTGAATTCTTTTATAGATCTAGTCAAACCTCCATCCAACAGAATAATATTTTCAAGACTTTCACAAATTATTTGTAAACTGTATCCCAAAGATTCAATGGGCAATCATGTTGTAACCAAGAACTATCCCAATTCAAAGGGCTGAGAGCTCTGCATCTGGCGTAAAAGGCTATTTTAGCATGTCGGAGTGAGCCGGCGTAAATAATCATGGACGGAAGGAAAGCTCCAGCATCGAGGTAGGGCCTGCAAAACGGGGGGCTGGCGATCTTGAGTTTCTATTTTGTAAAGAAAAGGCAGAGTCCCTGGGTGGTGCCAATGGTCCGTATTCTCGGCTGCCAACCAAAAGACGACCTGCCCAGCTACCATCCAGCGATTCTGACTCATAGCAACCCTCTTCAGGGTTTCCGAGGCTGTAACTCTCTTACAGGAGCAGACAGCTTCGTCCTGCTGCTGCGGACCAGTTGATGGAGTTAAACCATTGACTAACACTGCTGCCCTGAGGGCATCACCAGGGCTCTTTCACCTAAAATAGACCTTCATTTTTTGTTAGTTTTGTTTGCTTGTGTGTGTGTGTTCTTGTTTTTTTTCTACCTGCTTGGACCAAAATGGAAAGGTGTTAGGTACAGGGAAATGAAAGGAGAAGATTCATAATGGATCAAAAACTGCCTGCAATGATGTAAGTATTGAAAATTCAAGTGCTGTGAGAAACACAATGAAGACATAATCTTTGCTTTCAAAGAGATTAGTTTGGTTTAAAAAGAGAGAGAGAAATATATACTTTAAAAAATCCTATAGCCCCAGTGATAGGACTTTCAAAAAACGAAGCAAAGGCCTCTGTGGCCAGAAAGCCTCGGATGATCTAAGCAGGACCTTGAATTGGGCTTAAAAGAAGATTTGGATAATAACAGAGAAGTGGGGAGGTAGCTATTTTCACATGTGGGAGGAATAGATTCAGGTAAAAATTTGCATAGCGTTTTCAGAGGACATTTGACTGGCTCTTGTATTGTCACTCAATACTTCTACCAAAAAAAAGAGTAACAAGAAAATGCTTCTGAAGGAAGAGCATTGGCAGATAGGAAAGAGACCAAGCAAGGGCAGGAGCACATGTAAATGCAAGTAAATAAGGTAAACTGATACCTATAAATGCATAATGAAAAAAAAAGTCTTTAGCTAACTGTAAAAAAAAAAAGAAGCATCTTATCAGCTTATATAAGTTTGATTGGCAGCTGGGAGACTTAAATTCTCATCCTAGATTTACTACTGGTCAACCCGAAAGTCAGAATATTTGGAATTCTGTTTTATATTTGAAAATTGAAGGGGAAGTGGGATGTGGAGAAAGGGAGTATAATTAATTGTGTCATTTATGTACGTTGCTCTATAATCAACGTCACCAACTGCTAGGCTCATTCCTCCAGTGCTCATAAGAGGGCGCTCACAAGGACAGTGGAGACAAGAAACTATATATAACCCCCCCATTGCAGTAAAGTCGATCCTGACTCACAGCTTGTTTCTTAGGATATCAACTCTGCATTTCCCTTTGGTTCCGTGTTAAAGTCACCGGTGGATTCTGGGATAATGAAATCCAGGATAAGAAATTAGGGGGAGGGCGGATTATCGCTGTTACGTTACACTAGACATAATTATGGTAACAGTAACCCCACCCACCCACCCCGCCTTTAATTTCGGAGTGAGTGTCATTACCGAAGACGTCCACACGGTGGCAATAACACGGAACCAAAAGTTAACGCAGAGTTGAAATGCTGAGAGACCAACTTGAACAGATTTCTCCTCCCCTGCTCCAAGCCAGAGAAGCCGGAAGAACAACAGCTGCGCACAAAGCATGGTCGTGATGAGGAGCACTCCCGTGGAGGAACCAGCTAGGAAGGCGATCCTTTACACAGCTCGGGCACGCCATCTACGACCCCGTGGAAGAAAGGAACTCTGAAGTCAGAGTTGGGAAGCGGCCCTCTCTCCCCCCACACTATGCTGAGAAAACCTCGTTGACTAACCAAAGTAACCTTCCTTCCTAGCTCTCTCCCTCACTGATCTAGACACGAGATCGCCCGATTTTCTAGATGGTGGAACCGAAGGCTATAGGACGAGTAGCTAATAACTTTCATCCACTATTATGGAATGGTTTTAGAACCACAGCAGCTACAATTTCAGGGGCTTCCTTCGGGGTGAGCCCTGTGTCTGAGCTGAATGAGAGGTGCTGGTGATCCTGTAGTAGGATGCTGCCTTTGATGTGGAAAACCTGAATTTGACTTCTGACCAATGCCTTTCATGCCTAGTCACCAGCCGTCTGACTGGGTGGGTGGGGGGGGGGAAGCGTGGCGGGGAGCATATGCAAGTGGGCGTGAAATAATCTGGGTGGTCGGCCTCTTTGTATCTCTGCGCCAGCTGGGGGTTCCTAGCATGCTGCCCAGGTTTCCTAGGAGCCCCAGACTAAGGCAGGCTAGGAAGGAAGGGCTGGCCCAGCACTGGGCAGCGTGACTTCCGGTTGTCCTGGGATCCCTGTGCATCAGGGACCCAGTCAACTACCGCTAACAGCCGTTTTAAGTAAGGCACCCTCGTTGGAAAAGTAACATTCAAATTGAGCTAAACCAACAGAGAGAGTGAAGAGAAGGTGTGCGTTTTCAATAGAATAAAAGGACATCTCGACGAACTCAAAACAAGGCATTTTTCCGGTGATCCTGAAGGTGAAAACCGAGAGCCAGGAAAGCATCAGAAATGATCGCAATTGCACAATAATTTCTCTCTCTTTCTCTCCATGTGCCCTTGTCCATGTTTTATTTTCTTTTTTGCACATCTGTTTACTGCCCTTTTTTTATTTTAACACACAGACTGCCTTTTATTACTAGATAGCCATCTCATTTCACAATGTCAATGGAAGGAATGAGAACATTTAACCGGATGGTTACATGATGTACACATTTGGTCAAATCTTTGTTGCCATATCCCACATAAATCACTTTCTATTGCCCAGTGCCAAGAAAATGTCTGGTACACCTTTCAAATCTTCAGTTTCTTTTATCTTTGTTGTTGAATGAATTCTGACAAAATTTTCTGAAGCTTTTCAAAATGAATTAACACTTTGAAACAAGATTCACTGTGAATTATTAACCAGGAACATGATTTCAAAAGAAGCATCACTTATTAGCATGACTGAACATTTTAATATTTTATTGACAGACATTTAGAATGTGGTTAGACAGGCACATTTGACAATATTTTTTCTTTTTTGAAAAGCACATTTGCTTAAACATCACACCGTCCACTATGCAATGCTCTTCTCTCTGCACGTTGCACCTCCAGGGTCTTGTTGGCCTTTTGTTCTCAGCCACACTTGGATCAAGTGCAATTAGACAAGTGATTTTTATGTCAATACACTAATTAAAAGAAACTAATGTTATATTTTTCAAACATAATTTCTTTTGTGCCAATTTTAGAAGTGTTTTAGATGAAAGCTCGTGATAAAATTTAATTTTTTTAAATTCGTGTTTAAATTTTTCCTTTTAGTCAATTTCATTTCAGTGCTGTGGTAACAATTTAATTGTAACTAAAAAAAACCCCAGTTAACTTAAAATAAAGTTTTATTGTGAAGCAGGTAGAGTTGACATATCAGAGCAGACATGAAGTGCGAGGTCTCTTTTAATAAAACAATAGACAATAAATGTGTACCGTATTCTTCTTCATGGAAAAATAAGACATCCCCTGAAAATAAGACCTAGCGCATCTTTGGGAGCAAAAATTAATATAAGACACTGTCTTATTTTCAGGGAAACAGGGTAGTAGTGTATCAAGTAGTTGTTATTGATGTTAGGGACTGACTCGGTGACCCTGGGTACAAAGATCAAAACACTGCACCATCCTCATAAGTGTTGGCTTGGGCTCTTTTTGTCGCAGCTTCTGTGTCGATCCACTCATTGAAGGTCTTCATCTTTTTGTTTTATGACCCTCTGCTTTACCAAGCTGGATGGCCTTTTCCAGGGACCAGCCTCTCCGGATGACATGTCAAATGTGCATAACACAGTCTCACCATACTCACTTCAGTATAGCATTCTGGCTAGACTGCTTCCAAGACAAATGCTTGTTCATCTGGTACTTTCAATATTCTTCACCAATACCATCATTCTAATCCATCAACTCTCCTTCCGTCTTCCTCATTCATCATCCAAATTTCACTTGCATAGGACGCAATTGAAAATACGGTGCCTTTAGCCAGGCACACTTTTGCCCTCCAAGTGACATCTTTGCTGTCTAACACTTGAGATATTTTGCAGCAGATTTGCCCACTGCAATATGTCATTGGATGCCTTGACTGCTAGTTCCATGAGTCTCAGTTGTGGATCCAAGTAAATGAAACCTTTGACAATTCAATCGTTTCTTCCTTTATCATGATGTTGACTATTGGTCCAGAAGGTGAATTATAATTTGATATGAAGAAAACATTCTGAATAAAATTGTAGTTATTGTAGTTACTGCCGTAGGTCACCATTTGCAGTGAACTCTCCTGAAAAATCTCCTTAAATAACAAAGCAGCTAGAAGAGATCTTCATAAGACTGCTTGGAACTGTTTCGTTGTCGTTGGTAGGTGCCATTGACTCCGTCCCCGCTCTTAGTGACCTGATGTACAACAGAATGACACCCTGCCTGGTTGCCTGACATCTTGACAATTGTGCTGTTTAAGCCCATGGTTGCAGCCAGTGTATCAACCCATCTCCACGAGGATCTTTCTCTTTCACTGCTGAACTCTCACTTGACCAAGCATCATGGCCTTTCCATTTTCCCTTGTTCAACTTTGACATGCATATGAGGCGATTGAAAAGACTGTGACTTGGGTCAGGCACACCTTAGTCTTCAAAGCGACATCCTTGCTTTTCAACTTTAAAGAGGTTGTGTTAGTCTGGGTAGATTAGAGAAACAAATTCATAGACACACTCATATGTGTATAAGAAAGAGCTTTATTTACAAGAGCAACTTAATATTGAGAAAACATCCCAGCCCAGTACAGATCAAGTCCATAAGTTCGATATTAGCCCATATGTCTAATACCAATCTATAAAGTCCTCTTCAGATTCATGAAACACATGCAATTACCTGTGGGTCCAATGGTGGTGGTGTAATCATTTTATTGCAATCATTTAATCATTTTATTGGGGGCTCATACAACTCTTATCACAATCCATACATGCATCCATTGGGTCAAGCACATTTGTACATTTGTTGCCATCATCATTCTCAAAACCTTTGCTTTCTACTTGAGCCCTTAGTATCGGCTCTTCATTTTTCCCCCTCCCTCCCCACTCACATATTCCTTCTATTAGCTTCTGGTGCTTTCTATATCATTCAATATTTTACCCATAGGATTCTTCAACACTGTATTTCAAGGTCAGATTTTTTTCTTCAGTTCTTTCACCTTGAGATATGGTAAGCATATGCTTTCCTCTGGCTTTCTAATTCTAGCTCTTTGCATATTTTATTATAATACTTTCTATTTTTTTTCTTCTTGAACTGCCTTTGAAATCTTCTGGTCAGCTCTTTGACTTCTTCCTTCCTTCCATGTGCCTCGGCTACTCCACATTCGAGAGGAAGTGTCAGAGTCTCTGCTGACATTCACTTTGACATTTTTTCTCTTTTCTTTTTAAAGAGTTTTTGCTTTCGTCATGTATGATTTTAATGAGTTTTTGCTTTCGTCATGTATGATATTCCAAATGTCGTTCTACAGTTCATCAGGTCTTCTGTCATTAGTGTTAAATGCTTCAAATCTTTCCTTCAGATGGTCGTAAAATTCACATGGGATATACTCAGGGTCATATTTTGGATCCTGTGGACTTGTTTTAGTTTTCAACTTCAACCTGAACTTACATACGAACAACGGATGGTCTGTTACACAATAGCAGCCTTGTTTTGGCTGCGGGCATTGAACTTCTCCATCCTCTCTTCCCACAGATATAGTCAATTTGATTTCTGAGTTGTTTTTTCTGGTGAGGTTCAGGTGTACAGTCACCACTTAGGTTTTTGAAAAAAGGGTGTTGGCAATGAAGAGGTCACTGATTTTGCATTATTCTGTCATACAATCTTTGTTTATATTATCATCTTTGTTTATGTTACTGAGGCCACGTTTTCCAACTGTCCCCTACTCTTGGTTCCAACGTTCGCATTCCAGTCACCAATAATCATCACTGCCTCTTGATTGCATGCTTCATCAAATACAAATTGAAGACTTGGGTAGACTTCTTCAATTCCTTCTTTGCTAGCATAAGTGGTTAGTACATAACATTGAATAATAATTGTTTAAATGTACTTTCTTGTAAGTGCATAGGTATTATCCTATCATAGACAGCATTGTACATCAAGGTAGACCTTGAAATGATGTTTTGGATGATGAATGTATCGCTCCTAGCATCGTAAATCGTTTCATTATCTGATTCAAAATGGCCAATACCAGTCCATTTCAGTTTCTGAAAGCTTAGGGTATCCATTTTTTTTTTTTTTTTGGTATCCATCTTTATGCTTTCCATTTAACTTTGATGACTTCAACGTTTCCTAGATCCGTACTTGATACAGTCTACGCTCTGATTATTAATGGATGTTTGCAGCTGTTTCTTCTCATTGTGAATTGTGCCCTATCAGCAAGTGAAAGCATTCCTCCATCTCGGGAAGCGGCTCTTCTCCAGTGTGCTTTGAGAGCCTTCCAACCGGAGAGGCTTGTTTTCTGGCACTATCGCTGACAGTGTTCTGCTGCTAGTCAGAAGGCTCCAGTGACTAATCGCTCAGAAGTGGACACCCTATTCCTTCCTCTTAGTTTGTTCTTATTCAGGAAGCTCTGATGAAAGCTGTTCCCCTTGGGTTACCCTGCTGGTGCTTAAAATACTGGTGACAGAGCTTCCAGCGCCAAGCAACACACAAGCCACCAGAGAAGGACAAACTGACCGACATGTGGTGGTGAGTAGAAACTAGGTCAGTGGAATTAAAATTATGGCTCCTTGAGTCATTAAAAACCAATGTCTAAGATCCCCTTTAGCAAATGAAAATAAAAGCTATCAATGTATTAAAATAGATGTTATTATCTAAAGCTAAATTCCAGTTGGGTCATATGTTATATCAGTTACTTTCAAATTGCAGTGCACGTCAAAGTTGTCTAGAGAGTTTATTGAAAGAGAGTGCTGCCCATTCTGGGCCATCATCCTTTCCCCTCCTTTCCATCCCGCCTACACTATTTATAGTTTCTGATTCATTTGCTCTGCCAGAGGGTCCAAGAATTTGCATTGTATTAAGTTCCCAGGAACTCTGTTTGCACAATGGTTAAGCACTGGCAGATAACTGGAAGGTTGGTGGTTCAAATCTACCAGCTGCTCCCTGGGAAATAAGACATGGCAATCTGCTCCCAGGAAGAATTCAACCTAGGAACCCCTGTGGGGGAAGTTCTACTCTGTAATGTAGACTCCACAGCACCCAACAACAGCAATCATTGCACCTGAGAACTCTTGTTTTGTAAACATAGGACAAAGGAATCACTTCTAATTGACATTTGTGGTGGGGCAGGGGGGCGTGCGGGGGG
>NW_022105855.1:3672755-3679212 GCF_000313985.2 Echinops telfairi
TGCTCACTGAGAGACTCTCATTTTCTACTCCCTCAAGCATGATGTCCTCTTCCAGGGACGGCTCCCTTGGGATAACATGTCCAAAGTGCATGAGATGACGTTTCATTTCTGAGGAACATTCTGGTTGTGCTTCTTACAAGACAAATGTGTTCATTCTTTCACAGGTCAGCACCTTCACGCAAAGGTATCGGTTCTTCTTCCGTCTTCCTTATTCATGGTGTGGTTTCATGCATATGAGATGATTTAAAATGCCATGGCTTGACTCTGGGCCACCATGCCTTCGAAGTGACAGCTTCGTTTTCTACTGCTTTAAAGAGACATTATATAACAGATTCTGTCCAATGCAATAAGAGTCTTGATTTCTTTTTCTTTTTTTGAGGGTGGGGGGCATCATGAGTCACTTTATTTTATTTTTTTAATCGTTTTATTCGGGGATCATACAGCTCTTATCACAATCTATACACACATCAATTGTGTAAAGCACATTTGTACATTCATTGCCCTCGTCATTCTCAAAACATTTCCTCTCCACTTAACCACCCCTCCCCCGCCCTGCATCAGGTCCTCATTTTTCCCCCTCCCTCCCCACTCCCTGCTCCCTCATGAGCCCTTGAAATTTTATAAATTATTATTTTGTCATATCTTGCCCTGTCCAATGTCTCCCTTCACCCACTTTTCTGTTGTCCATCCCCCAGGAAGGAGGTCACATATAGATCCTTGTAATCAGTTCCCTCTTTCCAACCCACTCTCCCTCTACCCTCCCAGTATCACCACTCACATCACTGGTCCTGAAGGGATCATCCGCCCTGGATTCCCTGTGTTTCCAGTTCCTATCTGTACCAGTGTACATCCTCTGGTCTAGCCAGGACCTGCAAGGTAGAATTGGGATCATGATAGTGGGGGGATGGGGGTGGCAGCGGGGTGTGTACGGAGGAAGCATTTAGGAACTAAAGGAAAGTTGTATTTTTCATCATTGCTACATCGCACCCTGACTAGCTCATCTCCTCCCCAAAACCCTTCTGTAAGGGGTTGTCCAGTGGTCCAGTGGAGTCTTGATTTCTTGACGGTTTCTTCTGTCAAAGAGGAGTGCTGGTGGAACTGGGTGAGAATGTCAGAGGCCAAATTCTCTGTGCTCAGAATCTTGGGTTTAGAAGGCGGACTCTGGTGAGGGAAGGCTCTCATGATTATGAGGTAGAAATGACTCTAATACACACTCTCAAGACCGAAAATCATCTTCTATAGCCCTCCATAGAGGAGCTTTCCCCCCCAAAAGTCTCATACTTGCGCCTGGCTGTTTCACTATGAGTCTGATGTTATCTATAGTTAAGAGCAATTTCTATTGTCTGTCCTGCCCCAAAGTGTAGCCAACTCCCTTCTGACGTCTTCTCATTTGAATCATGGATTGTTCCCCTGGGGAGGGCTCAAAGGCATACAAGGTTAAGCCGCTGACTCATTCTATTACCCAGTCACTCTATTATGTGTTCACTCTATTACATGTATACCTGTTGAAAGTCTTATACGCCCCATGATTGTATATACCCATTGAAAAATATATTCACTCTCTTGATGCCAACATTGGGAGACCCCTGTGCCTCGCTGTTCTGTCCATCTGATTTTCTGGAATTGCACAGCTGCTTCTCAGGACCCATTCAGTCATGCGGCTGGATCCTACACACTGACCTTAGATCCACATGACTTCCACTCACCACATGGTGAGCTCCCTGATAGCTCCACCTTTCAGCATCCTCATCCTGCAGCTACTGGAGTCTGAAGAGGAGTCTGGTTAGCATGGACCCCTGGGCTTGAGTTGGACTAGGCTGGATGTCTTCTTGATATAAAGTTATTTCTTATCTGTATATGAGCTTCATTGATTTTGTTTTGCTAGATAACCAGGCATAACACATTTTATATTCCATGCAAACTCCAACCAATTGGCAATGGCTGCTTGGGCCGCCATCTGGGCTTCTGATGAGCTAGTGTTGGCCCTGACATCAATATTTAATATACTACTGCTAATGCTACCAATCCTCTTTTGATGGATGTGTGGTCACCGCCCAATGCTTCTTCACAGACTGTTTCATGTACCTTGAGTATTACCCTCATTTTACAAATAAGAAAACAGAATGCAAGATGACTTCAGTCAACAGAGGTTTGACAGCAAACGCTTGCCTGTCGACAAAGATGTGTTAGTTGCCTATCACCTTGGTCTTCGCAATCTCAAGTTCCTTAGCTGCAGTATGGACTATAGGTTCTCAATGCAGAATTCAACTCAAGTTTCCTTTCTCCAGTCAGTCAGTGCTCTGTACCCTGCCCATTGCTTTCTTCTTTTAAAGGAACTTTCATTACCTTTATATTGTATTCCATCAGGACCTTGACAGACGCATTGACCTGCTGCTGACAAGTTGATTCAAATCCATAGACACTCTGGAGCAGTGGTTCTCTACCTTCCTCAGGCCACCACCCTTTAGAACATTTCCTCGTGTTGTGGTGACCCCCAACCATAACATTATTTTCGTTGCTACTTCATAACTGAATTTTGCTACTGTTCCAAGTCATAATGTAAATATCTGATATGAAGGATGTATTTTTATTGTTACAAATTGAACATTAAAACATAGTGATTAATCACAAAAACAAGATCTGATTATACATTGTGAAATATTTATTTCTAATTACAAATAAATGAAATTTTGTCTTGAAGCATGGTGTAGCACAGGTAACAGCCTTAATATAACAACAGTAAACTACAGTAATTCATTTTGCGACAGTTGACTACAAACACTTGATCCAGGGTATTATAACTGGAATTGTAGAGAAATCAGTTCTCACTGCATTGCTGTTAATAAGTTCAATGAACTCCTCTTGTGCTGTCTCAGGAACATCTTCAACTTTGACTGTGAATAGGCTTCTGGCAAGTGCAAATTGGGTGTCAGGTAGATTTGGAAAGTACGATGGAATTTTATCTGCAAGCATGTGCAAGTGTTCTTTCACAGAAATTATCATCATAATCCTTTTGTCTGGTTCAATGTCATGTTCCTCAAAGAAAGCAGGTAAGATAGGCAACATGTCAATTTTATTTTCATCCAATTTTTTTTGCCAAAGCTGAAGTTTCATTTGGAATGATTAGATTTTTTCAGACAAATTGAGGCATGTTGCATTTGGTCTTTGCAGTGATACATCTAACTCATTCAAGATGGCAAAGATGTCAACCAAGTAAGCTATTTTCTGCAGTTCACTTTTATCACTGAAAAGTGCTTCCAACTAAGATCTTGCTTTCTGTTGAAAAAACATTTGAGTTCATCATGAAGCTCAAAAACATGTTTTAAAACGTTTCCTCTCAACAACCATCTCACTTCAGTGTGAAATAGCAGAGCATTATTCGGCGCATCCGACTCATTGCACACTTGCGAAAACAGTCGACTGTTTCAAGTGATCGCCTTTGCAAAATTGACAGAATTTATGATGCTTTTCATTACTTCTTGTAACTCTTGTGGCCATGTCTTCGTTACTAATATTTTCTGATGAATCATACAGTGAGTTCTGATGACTTTTGGTGACTCATTTAGTACTAAACATTGAAATCCAGATTGACACATGTTAGCACAGCTGGAGCACCATCTGTGAAAACACCACAAACCTTTTCCCAAGAGATCTTATGCTCTTTCAGAAATGAACCAACTGTTTCAAATATATCACATGCAGTAGTTGTCGTTTCAAGAGGTTTGCAAAAAAGAAACTCATTTTTAAAGTCACCATCATTAATATACCTCATGTAAACCAGTAACTGAATAGTTTGCAACACCTGTGGATTCATCAAGCTGGATGCTAAATATTGGAAGGAGAGCAGATTTAAATTCCTGGATTACCTGATCAAGAATATCAGCAGGCATGTCATCTATTCTTCTGTGGACAGTGTCGGTAGATAAGAAAATTGCACTCAATTTCATAACAAATTCATCTCAGATCATAACTTGAACAATGTCATTGGCTGCTGGCCACAGCAAATCCTCAGCAATGGTGTGAGGTTTCATAGCTCTGGAGATTCTGAGCGCCACCAAAGATGAAGCTTCAATGGCTGCTACATTTGTGGGTGGTACTTGCCACCAGCGTCAGGTCTGCCTTTCTTGAGTCCATCAGCTTTGCTTCTAAAATAGTTGGTATCCTTGCTGGCAAAGCTTGATGCTTGCTATCAAAATGGCGTTTTAGTTTGTTCGGCTTCATAGATTCGGCTGATAGAACTCCACAACAAATAACACATTGTGGTTTCTCAATTCCTGCTGTAATTATTGAGGCAAAATCATACTGTGAAAAATCCTCACTATATTTTCTTTTCTTAATGTTCTTCTCTACATGATCCATTGTCATGGGATGGTTTGCTAATGAAAACAATGTATAACAATAGCTTTATAATACAAAAATGATGCATGGCATAGTTCAGTCAATCCAGTTCATAAAGTTTCCTTTGATTTACCATTCTGTGTTGTTTTTTTTTACATACCTGTTATTATCACAAGGGGGCAGTATTCACATCAACCACAGCTGAATATAAAAAGACCGATCAGCATCCAGATTAAGTTCCCATGGTACAGAGAGATATATATATAGAGAGATGATTTTATGTATATATATATTTTTATATATATATATATATTTATGATTTTACTGTACATGATCTTGCAATTACCCAGTAATTATAATTCTTGAAGTGTTGTTTTACCTCCAGTACTGCTGCTTTCAACACAGGAGCTGCTTTTAACAGAGGAGCTGCTCTCTACACAGCAGCTGCTCTCTACACAGGAGCTGCTCTCTACACATGTGTGACTGGTCCACATAAGTACATTATGGCACCAGCCCTGTCATGTACACCTCTATTTGGACAGGGTGTATGAGATGGGTTTGGCGCAGTGATATCATCACGCTGGATACTCATATATGGGTGTCTCTGCATGTGGGCGGACCTGCCTGGAGACAGATAGAGGAGTGGTGTCTTGGTTCCTAAGACCATCCGAAATATGTGTTTGTTTTCTGATGGTCTTAGGCAACCCCTGTGAAAGGGTTGTTCAACCCCCAATGGGGTCACGACCCACAGGTTGAGAACCGCTGCTCTATAGCACAGAATAGACTGCTACATATGATTTTCAAGACTGTAAATCTTTAATAAAGCAGACTGCTGCATCTTTCTGCTGTAGAGAAGTAGTTGGTTTGGACCATTGACCTTTCACTTAACTACTGAGATCAGTAATCCTTTAATCTTTTCCTAACAGATTCTGTACAAATATATATATTCATATACGTGACCCTGAATATCTACAACATAGATGCTTGTTTTCCCTTTCTATTTAGTGAGTCTGTTTTATAACAAAAGCTATTTTTATTATGCTGTCAGGGATAGAAAAGCTATAATTTTCTTTCTTTGGGTATAATTGTCTTTGGAGGCATTTTCTCCTTTCGCTACTCTACTTTCATGCGAAGATACACACTTAACAATACCTGCCATCTTCCAGTCAAAATATTATCTATTTGTCAGATTATGGATCAAATATGTCATTTCCTTTGTCATTCTTTTCCTTACACCGAATTTTTGTTTCTAATTTTTGTATACTCCATCACTTTGCTGTTGTTTTTATTATATTCAATGTTCTATATTAAATACTGCCTCTGTGTTCTTATCCCCTATAGATCACGATTTTCCAGAGAATGCACTTGTATACTTTTATCACACACCTGTTGCCTGCCTTGAGTCAGGCCTAGTGCTGGTGCTTCAGAGATCATGTGAGAAGTAAGACTTCCACAGGCTTCAGTCGACTGATCACCAAAGACACCCTGAGGAACTACAGAAGATCTAATTGAGCAAGCTGTACTTGAACATGATCTTGAAGGAGAACTAAAAGCTTTCAGAAACATAGAAGAAAAGAGATGCGATATTCACGAGCCCGTCGCTGAAGATGCATCGAGATATAATAACCCATCCATCAAAAGAGGATTCGTAGAAGCAGCAGTGCATTAACTATTTATGGCATGTCCAACACTAGCCCAGCAGATGTCCAAATGGTGATCCAGGCAGTCATTGCCAACTGGTTGAAGTTTGTATGGACTAGAAAATCTATTTGCCAAATAGCACTAACTGAGAAGCATGGATTTCGCCTTGATGGAATATCAGTTTAGTGGAGCTGTTATTTGTTGGTAGAAAAAGTTTTAGTATAAGTGACTCAGATAGTTCTCATGGGTAACAGCTTTCTGTCCATACATAAAGTAAATGAAAGAGATGCTAATGCCACAGCTGAGTCCCTGGGTGGCGTAATGTGCTCCAACTGAAAGGTTGGAGTTTCAAGTCCATGCGCCTACTTCTGAAAAACCAAGGAGGGTGTGGGAGGCCTTGCAGGGCTGGATCAGGGCAATGTAACTGAGAGGAATGCCTGAAACCCAAATGGAGGCCGAGCATGATAGTGGGACAAGA
>NW_022105855.1:3680421-3688558 GCF_000313985.2 Echinops telfairi
GGGGGAGTGCAGAGTGGGGACCCAGGGCCCATCCGGGGGAAATTGGACATCCCCTTGCAGAAGGGCCACGGGGAGGTGAGGAGCAAATCAGAGTGCAGTGTAGTAACGATGAAATATGCAATTTTCCTCAGATTCTTAAATGCTTCCTCCACCCCACTACCATGATCCCAATTCTACCTTACATATCTGGCTGGACCGGAGGAGGTGCACTGGCACAGATAGGAACTGGAAATACAGTGAACCCAGGACAGATGAACCCCCCAGGACCAGTGGAGAGAGTGGCGATGGCGGGAGGGTGGGGGGGAGGTGAGGGAGAAAGGGGGAACAGAGGACAAGGTCTACATGTGGCCTCCTCCCTGGGGGACGGACAGCGGAGAAATGGGTGAGGGAGACGTGGGATGGGGTAAGAAATGATAAAATAATAATAAATTATAAATTATCGGGGGTTCAGGAGGAAGGAGGAAGGGGGGGGGAAATGAGCTGACACCAGGGGGCTCAAGTGGAAAGTGGGTGTCGTAAGAATGATGAAGTCAACATATGTACTAAAGTGCTGGACACAGTTGACATATGTACAGATTGTGATGAGTTGTATGAGCCCCTAATAAAATGATTATTTAAATAAAAAAAGAAAAGAAAAAAGAGAATCTCATGGAACGCAGTTCTATTCTGATACCCACGAGGTGGTCATGAGTTGGAATGGGTCTGAAAGCGAGGCTTACTGGGAGCATTGTAAAGAGCAGAGATTAAAGGCCGCCAGAAAACGGCCTGCTGAGTCACACCCTGGGAACCCTCCTACCATTGAGGTGCGTGACAGCCAGCAGGCTTCATCACTGCAGGCCACAGTGGGTAAGTACCTGAAACCAAGTCCCCAGGTTAAACAAACGTCTAGCTCTTGGCAAGTGTTTCAAAAACTCACCTCACTATTCATTGGAAATTGCTCAGGCACATTGTACATGCTGGTTCTGGGAGTTATACCCCAAAATAAATCATAACAGTCACAAGGTTCACAGACAACACTATACAAGGCTCTTAACTTCCAGTAGGAAGTTGGAAGCTCTTCCTCACTCCCGCCTTTGCAGTCTGGACCACAGGGCTGTGTGGGGCAGAGATACCTGGTCATAATTCACTTACTTCTATGGGCACTCCTATATGACTGAAGTTCGGAACCACGTTTTAGCAAGTCACTCTGCAGAACATGACTATAAAATGGGACGTTACTAAGGTCTTTTACACACAGGAAAGAGGACCCAATTAAGCAGGTTCTGGAGGACCAGACAAATCAAGAGCAGAATCTTTCTTATAACTACAGTCTCTTTTTATCTTTTGGCCATGAACTGTACAATTGACCAACAGGAATTTTTAAAAATGTGATTTTCTCAGCTGTCTTGCAATGTTGTTAAATCTCCACAAAATGTTAGATGCAGTTCAGATGACAAATTTGGTATATAGTAACATGAATAAATGATACAGTGTGGCCAATATTATAATGACCCATATTTTTGCATTAACTTAATATTTAATTTTGGGTGTGTGACACCATAATATATTCACATTGTGTGCTTACTTCTCTTTATCACCCTTATTTTGCTTTTTTACCAACACTGCCAGGTTCCACGGTAATCATAGTCAATTGAAGAGATGCTGTACTCTGCCATTAGGCATTGTCCACCTTGGCACGTACTGAGACCACACACTCCGCTGTAGTGCCGAGCTCTGCAGATTCAACATAGCAAGTGATAGCCCCACGCACTGCCATCAAGTCGATGTTGACTCCTCGTGGGCAGCGTAGGACTGCGCCACGTGGTTCTCAAGTCTCCGTCGGCCGGGAAGCAGACCGCTTCCCCTTGCTCTGGTGAAGTGGCTGGTGGATTAAAACCAGCACCTGCAGACAGCACTCAGGTCCCTCACCACTCACTGTGCCGTCAGAGTGCCTCAGCACCATAATGAATATCGTTGATAATGAAATTTACAGTGATTCCGGCATATGGAATGATCCCCAAAATAGATTTCATCTGCGTAATGTACACGTACACACATCATCCCAATGTTGCAACTGCATAGAAATAGTTTGAAAGAATAAAAGAAGTAGTCTTTAGAGGGTTGCGTTCACATGATTGCTTGTAAGTCATTTCAAATGTGCAGAAAAGTTGCAATTACACACACACACAAAGTCCACACACACTTTACCCAAATTCACGCATTTACATTTTGTCCCACTTGCTTTATTATTCTCTCTTTTTCTCTGAATGATTTATGGGAATGATTTAACCCCTAAGGGAATGATTTAACCCCTAAGCTTTTCAGTATGTATTTCCAAGAATAGTGTTATTCTCTTGCATAACCACAGTACAATGGTCAACTTCAGGAAACCCAACAGTGATCTAATATTTTCATCTAATATTTTATCTGCATTCCAATTTTATTAATTAACCCCCAAAGGCCTTTTATAGTATGTTCTTTTTCTCCGCCAGCACACGGACACAATCTAGGGTCAGATAGTACATTTAGCAGTCATTTCCCTTAGCTTCCCCTCTCCTGGAATATCTGCTCAGATTTTTTTTGCTTTTAGAGCATTGATGTTTTGAAGAATACAGTCACTATTCTAAAACAGTTGACATGTGGGGTTTGTCTGATATAACTTCATTGCTAGATTTAGATATTGCCATTGCAGCTTGCATGCTTCATAAGTGATGCTGTGTTCTTCTCTGGACCCTTCACCTGGAGACACAGGTATCTAGTTGCCCCTCATTAGTGGTATTAATTTTGATAATACCATGTGGTCAAGGTGCTGTCCAGTTTGTCCACTGTACAGTTACTGGTATAATGTCTTTGTTTTCCTTTTCCTTTCCAGCTAGTAAGCTGTCTGTGAGGAGACACCTTTAACGGATTGCAAAGCCCTGCTTCTCGTCAACGTTTCCCTCTGGAATGAACATCTATTGGTGAATCTTGCTTGATCCGCTCTGTGACATAGGAGCCAGAAAATGCTGACTTCCAGCTCCAGCACATTCCACAGTCAGCACTCGGGATTCCGCCCGACCGTCTCCCATGTGTTTGCTTATTTCTGCCCCTGTGACTCACGTGCTATTTCTTTTTCAATTGTTGATCATTTGTTGCTCCACTGAATTATGTTAAACAAACTTTGAAAAGTTATCTCCAGTGAGTCTGACATGGAGAAAGAGGACCATGTTAGCGTTTGACTCTGCATGTTACTCTGTCTGCATTGTGTTCACCAAGCGGTGATGCACTGGCTCCTTTTATTTGGAATCCAATGGGGAAAAAGTAAAAGAAAATTGTGAAAGAGAAAACGTCTTTGGACCAGTGCAGAGGCAGCATGAAGCAGTAACATTGTCTGAAGAAGGTGATCCTTCCTGATGCTCTGCTTTCCATATGAGATCTAACATGAGAAAGGCCAATGTTTGGACACAGGGAAATTGTATATGTAGATGTTATTGATGTGATCTTTGACTGTGTATACTTCCAAGCACGCTCCCCCAACTCCCCCCACCCCCACACATACAAACTATTTTAAAATTTGAGGAGCCTACAAGGGAGACTTCAAAAAGTTCATGGAAATATTTCATTTTCCTACTTTTTGAAGGCCCCTCTTATAATTTCACTAGTAGTAATAAATGTTCACTAATTGACTCAGAGCTTCTGACTTATTTCTCTTGTGATTAATGGGCTAGGTATAAAGACTCACTAAATGGGATTAGTTCTACAGTGAGGGGCTTGAGAAAATGGTAGATAGATATTATAACATCTCCTCTACCTATTAGGGAACTTGGTGAGGTTTCAAGATTTTGAGAAAATAATAATATGAGGACATGAATCTTTACAAACTCAGCTATATAAAACTGTGACATTGAATTACTTTCTTAAAACTAAATCCATCCTCTCATCCAACTGTTTGGTAAAGAATGCAATTTCACATTATATCTCAATACACGGTCCTAGGCCATTCCCTCTATCAATCCTTGCATCTCTGCCAAGATAATTTATCTCTACCCTGTTTCTCCTCACAGTATAAAAGCAAATAATCTTTAACGTGCGTGGAAGGTATTTCTAAGACAGGAACTGTCTGAGAAAGCAACGATGCCGGTACTACATTTTGGATAATCTTTTCCTTGAGTTCCCCCAGGAGCTGGATACGTGAACTAGACACGGGATATTTCTAGTCTCTCCTATCCAGAAACTTCATTTTAAAACATCTTTCTCTCAGAGCAGGCCCAGAGCAGGCCCATTGATCTCACTTTCAATATTAGCCTCAACAACTTAGAACAGAACAACTGTGTGAGACGTAATGCCCTAGTTTGCGCAGACATGAGAGTTGATTGGTGGGAAGCAGTGCAAAGTTGCTGACCCAGATCAAATGTTACCCCCCTTTATGCCGCTATCCCTTGGTTGGTCATGTTCTGTTCCCACCAATGCACATGTAGCGGAAGAGCAGGGCAGTGCTGGGTCTCGCCCTCCCCTTTGCCAGTTCCTCAGGAGATTCCGTAAACTTGGTCCCTAGCGTTTGATCAGGGACATAAAGTTAATCATGTAAAAGTGCTCAGTTGAGAGATTGTGAGTCAAGCAAAGAAGGGACCAATTGAATGTGGCTTCTACTGAGATGAGAGTGGTCCCCCTGAGGCTTCTCCCCCAGAGCCCTAAAGAACAACCCACTGGGATGACATCATCTTTGCGTGACCCCACAACGCTGTTATGGAAGGAAACCAGTTTCTTTTTCTTCTTCCACCAGCCTGACTAGATGGGAGAAGTGTAGAAAGGGATTAAGTTCAGACAGACTATGCTTTACACAGCGAAACATTTCAGCTTTGCTTCTGTTTCCACTCTTTCCCAAGCTGAGAAAAAAAAAAATCCTCTTGTTCTCGCCTCATATAAATATAGTGAGCTTTCCAACAAGATTTAGGAGGCCTACGGACCATATCCTCTGACTTTAAGCACCCTACCCCCGCTCTCAAGTGCCTTCAGCCAGAGTCGCCGCAGCATTTTACTTGCAGGCACTAATGGCATCTTCAAGTTCCGCATCTGGCTTTCCACAGGTCATGGTCTTCCTCTCAGCTACGTGTTGTCTCAATACCAACCCTGAATCATCATATCACTGTGTGCTCACCTCCATGATACAATCGCTGAAGACAAATGGGTGCTTAAACAAATGTGGTGATGAAAGCTGATGGTGCCCAGCTGTGAAAAGATAGTGTCTGGGGTCTAAAAAGACAGCGTCTGGGGTCTTAAAAGATGCTATCAAAAGATATAGCGTCTGGGGTCTTAAAAGATGCCATCAAAAGATATAGCGTCTGGGGTCTTAAAAGATGCTATCAAAAGATATAGCGTCTGGGGTCTTAAAAGCTTGAAGGAAAACAAGCAGCCATCTAGCTCAACCAACACAGCCCACATGGAAGAAGCACACCAGCCTGTGCGATAACGAGTTGTAGAAGGGATCAAGTATCAGGCATCATCAGAACAAAAAATCTTACCATAGTGAATGAGGGGGGGAGTGCGGAGTGGAGACCCAAAGCCCATTTGTAGACCACTGGACATCTCTTTACAGAAGGGTTTCAGGGAGGAGATGAGCCAGTCAGGCAGGGTGCGATGTAGCTGTGTTGAAAAATACAACTTTCCTCTAGTTCCTAAATGCTTCCTTACTCCCCCTCGCCCCCCCGCCCCCCCGCCCCTCCACCTATCGTGATCCAAAGTCTACCTTGCAAGTCTGGCTAGACCAGAGGATGTACACTGGTACAGATAGGAACTGGAAACACAGGGAATCCAGAGCGGATGATCCCTTCAGGACCAGTGGTGTGAGTGGTGATAATGGGAGCGTTGAGGGAGGGTGGGCTGGAGAGGGGGGACTGATTACAAGGATCTACATATGACCTCCTCCCTGGGGGACAGACAACAGAAAAGTGGGTGAAGGGAGATGTCAGACAGGGCAAAATATGACAAAATAATAATTTATAAATTATCAAAGGTTCAGGAGGGAGTGGGGAGCGGAGAGAGAGGTGAAAAAATGAGGACCTGA
Source organism: Echinops telfairi (assembly GCF_000313985.2). Taxonomy (NCBI): domain Eukaryota; kingdom Metazoa; phylum Chordata; class Mammalia; order Afrosoricida; family Tenrecidae; genus Echinops; species Echinops telfairi. The sequence goes on from NW_022105855.1 coordinate 3,686,444, forward strand.
TGCCAGGGGCTTAAGTGGAGGGCAAATGTTTTGAGAATGACGAGGGCAATGAATGTACAAATGTGCTTTACACAATTGATGTATGTATGGATTGTGATAAGAGTTGTTTGAGCCCCTAATAAAATGATAAAAAAAGAAAATAAAGATAGAAATGGGTTTTTTTCTTCAAAATATTCTCCTTTAAAATCACTGATGATTTCTCGTAGCCTATCCTTTCTACCACAAGCAAAATGGCCTTTTGAAGGAGTAGACTTCGAAATTAAACTGGTAAATCCAGTACCCCCTTTCAAATGCATGGGTCCGATGTGAGATGGAAGCTGCTCTTGACTCAAAGGTGCAGGGACTGACACGTAGCAAGCAGGAAGATGAAGGAGAAAGACCACACAGGCTGGTGGCTACAGAGCTGAAGGAATTCCAGCTGGTCAGTCTCACAAGAGCTCCTGAAATTTTCCAGATGATGTAACAGAAGGTTCACAAACCAGATGCAGGACCCAGAAGTGAGCTAGCTTCCACACAGTGTCAATCTATACTAAGGGTAGGTCACACCCCAAATGAACCCTCTCTCAATTGTATCAAGGCTATGAAGAGAAGATCCCCTCATGTAGTTGATTATAGTATATGTCACTACATTAAATCAGAATGTTTTATCATTTGATCTCCCCTTTGACCCATTGTAAAGCTGTTTTGGGTTGTTGTTTTTTAAGTGAAGAGGAAATACATGTGGAATAAGCCCCTGGTGAAGCCCCTCTAACCATGGACCAGTGTGGAATACTGAGAACCTAGAAGGGAGTGTATGCAGCCTAATCTCTGCACTCAGAACCACAGAGTCTGGAGACCTGCTCTAGTTAAAGATCTAGAGAGGATGTCAAATACACTTCCTCTGGACTGAAAAACAACCCCACTAGAGCCCTCCAAAAAGGGGTTACCATAACAGATGTCTCCTACTTGTGTCTGGCTGCTACTTATCTATAAGAACAATCAGATTCCTTTGTCCTTCCCCCCTAAAATGCTGACTCCCTTCTGACGTCGCCTTCTGATACCAGATTGTTCCCCTGTAGAGTGCTTAGGGACGATGACTCACTCTATTACTTGTCCTCTCTATTATGTGTGTGCTTACTGAAGGCCTGCAAGCCCCATGATACACCCATTGGAAAATCGACTAGCTTTCTTGATTCCAAGGTTGTGAGGCCCCTGTGCCTCGATGGTCTCTCTTATTTTCCAATGTTAGAATATGTGCTGCTGAAGCAAGCACACATCTATCTTATTTTCCATAATAACACACGTCCCTTCTAAGGACCCAATCGTTTGTGAGGCTGGATGCCACAGACCAAGGATGTGAGTAGCCTTGGTATCATGCAGAAGGCATTGGGAAGTGGATTGCTGTAGATATAGTTAGGTTAAAATTTACCTCTCCCTTTATGGTCCATTCAAATTTGTTCTAGTTTTTATTATTTTCTGCTTTCTTTTCCATTGAAGTTTTTCTGTTCCACTTGGTTATTATTGTCATGTTTTTAGTTAGTTTGCTTGTTTTATGTTTTTCTGTATATGAAATTCATTTAAGTCTAGGCACATCTCTAGAAAGAGTAACTGGATCAATGGTCCCTTGGGTGTATGGCAGAGGAGGTTGGGGGAAATGGAGAGCTAATAAGAGTGAGTGACCACCCAAGGGGAGGGTATTGTTTGTGTCTCCACAGGGAAAGAGGGACCAGGTTTAAACCCAGTGCCAGACAAATGCAGCTTGTTGGCAAGGAGTGGGGAGCCAGTGGAGGGGCCTGAGGGCTCGGCCCCCATGCCAGCTACGTGGACAACAGCCCCTCCCCCCAGAAGAAGCTACTTGAGAGGACAGCAATGAAGCTGCAGCTAGGGGAGAGGGGCATGTCTGATCAGAGCAAATGGGAGCACTTAGGGGGAGGAAGAGAGATTGGAGCACATCCTGACACACCAGGCCTGGAGAATGACATCCCCCCTCTGAACAGCCAATGGACAGAGTGGACAATATGACTGATCCCACCACAAGGCACGCCGTCCCTTGATGACCCCGGGCCCTAAGGGGGACAACACTGGAGACTCAGTGTCGGGACTGGCCCAGACTGACCCTGAGACACTGAGGCAAAC
>NW_022105855.1:3690477-3703081 GCF_000313985.2 Echinops telfairi
AAAATAGTCTAAAACTGATTATGGTGATGATTGTACAACTCTTCTCTATAGAATTTTATGATGCAGTAATTATATGCCAATGTAACTGTTGTGGGGGGTGGTAATTAACAGTCTTGGATATCCACAAAACAAAACCTATTGCAGTCAAGTTGATTCCAACTCACAATGATCCTGTAGGAGAGATTTTCCAAAGCTGTAAATCTTTACAGAATTGGACTGGTAAGTTTCTCTCCCATGGAGTGATTGGTGGGTTCCCAGGAGTGGCATTTTAGTGAGATGTTGAGTGCTTAACCACGATGCCACTAAATATCCTGAATGCGTGCTTAACCATGATGCCACCAAACATGTTACATGTGTGTGTGGAGAGAGAGAGAATCTCAATCAAATAGGTCACATAATTGTGGAGGCTGACAATTCCCAACTCCATGGGTCAGATCATGGGCTAGAGGTTTCTCCTGACTCACCTGGTTGCTTCAGCTGACAAACCCATAACTCCATGTCAGGTGGTCAGCTGCTAGCTCAGAGGTCAGAGAATGAGGAGTCAGTTTCAGGATGGAGAGAAAACAAGCTTTGCGAGATCATCCACACAGATTTAATGCAGGCCACACCCCCTAGGAAACGCCCTTCCAACTGGTTGCTCAGCATGGAGGATGGCTCTGTGATGTCTGTCCGTCCACTGAGAACCATGGCCAACCAAGTTGACACAGACCACTGATCACCAAAGCAACACCCCTGTAGAATTGTAAGAACATTTAAATCCATCACAGTCCACGAGAGACATGCAAATCAACACCCAGTTATGCTAGGGCCAGTGTATGGAAGTGTATGGGGAGGGAGGGGTGATCAGACCCAAAATGGAATAAGGGCATCTGGACAGTATTTACTGAGCCAGGAAACACAAAGGAAGAAGTGATTGGAAATAAATATTCCAATTGACTCTCTTCTCTCCCTCTCATCTCCTACCAGTGTCTTCGTTGGCTAGACCCAACTGTAAGTCAGAAAGCAAGGAAGCTGTAGAAGTCTTATGTGTTAGCCTCTGGGGCTCAGCGTAGGTGGGAAAATGGGAAAATGGGCTAAGGGGAAAGTAATAATATACAGCCCAGATTGTCTTCTTTAACTCAGAATTTATCTGATTTAAGAACCCCATCCTACTAAAGTGGTAAGACATGTAATTAACAGGGTTCCTCCCTCCTTTCTCCAACCATGACCTTTCCACCTAAGAGCCTTATAGTATTATAAAATGACTCACTGTGCTCCCATCTGCTGCTGCGATGACCACGCCCTAAAGAATGCTCCCATCAGATGGTTCTGTAGCCCTGGACCACAGGGTCATGGGGATTCCTACCAGAGAAGAGAGGCCTGAATAACAGAATGCCACTCAAATGTTTCCGCCATGCAGAAAGCCTACCACACTGCAAAATTCTTCCAGCGAACGCTAAGAGGGAGCAACCCATCATTCCGTTTACCCACGGTAGCCCGTGGTCCTTTCCCCAGGCTTAATAATCTTCTTGCCTCATCTTCTGTCTTGGCATAGCTCCTGTCAAAGCCACGATTTCCGCCTCTTCCACACTGGACTGGACACCGTGACATCATTTCCTCCGTGGCTGTGAGTCCTCATAAGGTAAAGAGAGGTTTTCTTAAATAGCGTCAGCTTTTAGCTCTGCAAAGTAAGAAATACCAAAACTTTGTGGGGTTTAAGGAATAATGAAATGGGAAATCACTGGAAACTAATACTACATGTCAAAGTTGTCTCTGATTCATCTATCAAAAGATAAATAATACAAACCGAATGAGTCCAAGGGGCAGTTGAGGGGTACATTAAAGAGACATGAGACAAGGCATGCAAGGGCTCACCTCTTCTATGGTGACCGGAACCAGAATGAGGTTCTCATGTATTCTCTCACGAGTTTACATAATCTCGGGCATGCAAACCCCAGTAAACACATACGTAATAGAAAGGGGTTGTATTAGAGCAGTGGTTCTCAACCTTCCTAACGCCGCGACCCTTTAATACAGTTCCTCATGTGGTGATGACCCCCAACCATAACATTATTTGCATTGCTACTTCATCACTGTAATTTTGCTACTGTTACGAATTAGGTGACCCCTGTGAAAGGGTCATTCGACCGCCTAAAGGGGTTGTAACCCACAGGTTGAGAACCGCTGTATTAGAGGGATGCACACAGCATAAGGGGGATAAGCTAGGGGTAAACACACAAAAGGAAGGGGAGGTTTTAGAGGCATACATGTGACAGGAAGTGTGGTAGTTACATAATTTCATGTCAACTTGATAAATAGGTTTTAGGGGTAAAGTCTAGCCTGTCAATCAGGTCACAGTCTGATTGTTGACTTTTGTGGACATGGCCTTCTCATGAAGATTCTGGGAGTTTTCCTCTCTTCCTCCCTGGAGGGGGGACACACTCTGTCTGCTTCACCTTCCTGTTGACAAGCCACACGGAGCCCCTCTGATGGCAACCAGAGCCCCGTATATGTGTCCACTGCCCCTGGATCTACAGGACTTTCCATCTACCAGCCGGTGACCTTCCTGCATTTGGAATCACTGCATGTGCCACGTGAGTCTGAAGAAGAATTCCTGAGCTAATATCAGACTTATGGGCTAATATCGAACTTAGGAACTTGATCTGTACTGGCCTGGGATGTTTTCTTAATATACAATTACTCTTTGATATAAAGCTCTCTGTACACACATATGTGTGTGTGTCCCTAGATGCATTTCTCTAGTCAACCCGGAACAACACAGGAAGGTACATAGGTAACAAGATGGGCAGATTCTAGAGTCAAGATGGCAGCCTAACCTTGGTCGTCTCTCTGCTGGCTTGCCCATTAGTGGCCCTGAGCTTTCTCCAGGGAAACCATCTATGATCCTTATCAAAAGGGAGTGGGTCCTACTAAGGGTGGGACAGACAATAGGTCTGATTGCTCTCAATGGCAGACAACCTTCAGGCAAGTAGCCTTCAAGCAGTTGACCTTCCAGCTGTATGGTAGCAACCATGTGCTTGCAAGTAGCACCTTAAAATTGACATTATTATGGGGGACAGCATGGGGAATAAGTTTTATATAGGAGAGTATGACTGAAGCCCCTGCCTCCCAGACTCCTTAACATATGAACTTCGAGAATTTCCAGCATACACTCTTTTCACACTTCTGTTTCCCCCAACACATAATCTACATGCATTAAATGGAAAACTTAATGGCACTGAGATAGCCTAGCAGAAGGGGAAATTGAGGTTACTTTTAGAATGTATTTTCAAACAAATAATAATTTAAGAACACAGAAACAATATAAAAAAGGAAAGAAAATCAATATATAAAAATATAGAAGACAAGAAGGAATAGCCTGCCACTTGCCTCACTCTGTGTCTTACTCCCTCCTTCCTTCACTTCCGTCTGTCTGACCCATGGAAACGAATAGAAATGGAGGGACGGGAGAGGATGAAAGAAACCAGGTAGTGATGTGACCTCACCTACAAATGTCAAGTGAACTTGCCTATGAATACACGCTTCACCGCTTTCCAGTCAATTGCTGTTGTTAGGGGCTATTGAGTTGGTTCTGACTCACAGTGACCCGATGTACAATAGAGGGAAACACACGGATTCCTGTACCATCCGCAGTTTTTCTTTCTCTTGAGCCCATTGCTGCAGCTACTGGACCAATCCATCTTGTCGAGGATCTAGGGCTGATAACATCACCTAATCTAAATGGATAAGGACCAGAGGAAAGAGTCAATGTCTAGCAGAAGAGATGGCCTTGGCTTGACAAACCTGAGTTTGAATTGTTGTTGTTTGACTTAAGCAGGTCACATGACCTCTCTGAGTTTTGGTTTCCTACCTTGAAGAGATGGTGAACATGTTCAAAATGATGAATACAAGACATCTGTTCAGTATCTAGACCAGCGGTTCTCAACCTGTGAGTCGCGACCCCTTTTGGGGTCGAATAACCCTTTCACAGGGGTCGCCTGATTCATGACAGTAGCAAAATTACAGTTATGAAGCAGCAACAAAAATAGTTTTATGGTTAGGGGCGGGGTCACCACAAAATGAGGAACTGTATTAAAGGTTCGTGGCATTAGGAAGGTTGAGAACCACTGCGCTAGACCATGGCCAGTATCAGACAAACGGAGCCACCTCCGATCAGTATCCAACTCATTCTATCACTCTCACTGACAGCAAGTAGAGATAAAAATCTGAAAATGTGGGTGGACAAAAAAGAAGCTGGGGTAAGAAAAGTCTACATGTCCGTGGATGGATGACTAGGTAAGCCAAGTGCAGTGCCTGTGTGCAATGGGCTGTTTGTTACTCAGCCATCAGGGAAATGCAGCCCTGTGCATGCTACAGCCTGGAAGAAACCTGGAAACATGGTGCAATGAAATACATCACCAAAGGGCAAATTTCATATGGTGCCATTTATGTAGACCACTTAAAATAGGCAAGTGCATAGGGAACACATATATCAGTAGTGACCAGGGCCAGGAGGGAGGGAGGGAGGGAGGGAGACACATTCTGCAGACAGCAGCGAGTACCTGTTCACTGTGATGGACAATTTGGCAACAGCTACTGGTGCTGGTTGCACAACATGCCGAATGTAACTGACGTCCCCAAACTGGACACATGGGGGAGGAACTCACTTTGGGGCAAGCATTGTGTTCCATATAATTTTACAACAATAGAATAATGAGCTGACCTGAAAGATAAGGGCAGATAACCTTATTAAAATGGCAAAGGGACAGGTTCAACTATAGGAAATAATGCAGCTTATCGAGAAGATCGTTTTGTCCCTTCAGTTTTATGCAGGGCGGGGAACTGCTCTTCCCCCCTCCCTCCTGGCCCGGTCACTACGAATACCCTTTGTTTTGGGGGTGTCTTTAAAAGGAAATCATTTTGTTCCTTCCAAAATTCATTACCAATATAGGTTTGGTCCCCATTTGGAAGAAAAGGCACCAGTCAACCCAATCCAGCATTTTCTTGAGAGAATTCTATCAGAAAATACCGTGGCCTATTTTTGTAGATTGTGGTCAGCTTGCTTAAGAGTTTCCACCATAATGCAGGTCTGGAAAGTACTAACTAGTCTTGAGGGACCGGAATGCACTGGGGATGGAAAGTCAGACTAAGGTGTGCCCAGTTCGACCTGTTCAACAGTCATAGTGCATCTTGTTTCCTAAGCTACAATTACTCTTGGATATAAAGCGCGCTCTTACACACATATGAGCTTCTCTGGATTTGTTTCTCTAGTCAACCCAGACTAACTACAGTGCCTCAGCTCAAACAGCACGAGGTGGGTGGTTTCATGAACATTTGTAGCAAGTTTGACTGTCATTGTAAAATACAATTATGTAAATGTAAAATACAAAAATGTAAAATACAAGCTTAGCTGTCGTAAAATAGGGACACAAGTGTCCAATCATAATACTTTTGCTCTAATTCAGCATCTCGTATGGATTAAAAGACCAATCGCAGCAAATGCAAACAATTCAAGTAAAGTCCGAATAAAAGGGGGAAATCCTAGAAATAGCTTATTGTGCAACACAAATATTTGGCAATCAAAACACTTGGTAATAATATCGTATATATTCTTGTAATATAGTATTATTCTTTATGTGTTATAGCTAGTGCATATTATCAAAATAAATATTTTAAATTTCTCAGACTCACACTAGCAAATAATATTCCTTACACACACTTTGTGTGCCATCAGGTTGACTGTGTGTGACTCACGGGGACCCTGTGTGACAGAGTCGTATACCTGCTCCTAAGGGGTTCCTGGGCTGAGTGGGGGCAGATTGCCAGGTCTTCTGTCCCCATAGAGTCACTTGGTGGGTTGGAATTGACGACCTTCAGGTTAGTAGCCAAGTGCTTCACCAGGGCTAGTGCCCTCTCTGTCTATCTGTCTGTCTATCTGTCTGTCTCGCTAAAGCATGCTCTGTGTGACTCTGGATGACAGGGGAGAGCTGTCCCCTAGCATTTCTATGGTGTAATCATCACAGAAGTCGATGGCCACATCCTTCTCTCTGGACTAGGTGGTCGGTTCAAACTGCTGGCCTTTCCATTAGAAGTCAAGCATTGAGTCAGCAGAATACTGACCACTGTGCCCTCAAAGCTCCTGCATATACTCCACCAGGCTTCCGAAAGTTTGTGGACAAATCCATTGTCTTCTAATTACATTTTCTTGAACTTTTTGAAGCCTCTTTTGTACATAAATGTACCAAAACAAACAAAAACTCCACTGCGGCCATTGAGTACCTTCATACTGATAGGGATCCTATATAGGGTTTCTGAGGCTGTAAATTTTTGCAGGAGCGGACAGCCTCATCTTTGTCCCACTCAGAGCCTGGTGGGTTTGAACTGCAGACCTTGCAGTCAGCCTAACCCACAGTGCCAGCTGGGCTCCGTGTGTGTGTGTGTGTGTGTGTGTGTGTGTGTGTGTGTGTAGACCGACCCCAAGCCCCATGCCATTGAAGTCCATTTTGATCCAGAGAGACCCTATATAGTGTTTCTGAGACTAAATCTTTATGGGAGCTTATAGTTTCATCTACCTCCTGAGGAGCTACTGGTGGGTTTGAACCATGAACCTTGTTAACAGTCCAACACTTACCTGACAGCACCATTAGTGCTCTTTATATGCATATATCTGTGTATAGATGTACATGGCAATGTGCATGTATGCACACCCTTGAGTGTAGAAATAGACACACACACACAAATCCCTAAGCCCTCTGCCAGTGTCCTGACCCTAAGTAGGATTTGAGACTGTGAATCTTGATGGACACAGGTAGCCTCATCCTCCTGTGGAGGGTCTGTTGACTTGGGATCTGTGACCTTGTGCTCAGCCGAACAATGCTTACCTGCCGGCACCACCAGGACTCCATGTATATATTCATATTCATATATGTCAGGATGCTGCCTGGAGGGGAAAGCTCTGCGGTGGAGCGGGGGAGGGATCCTTGTCTTAGCTTCTGTTCCTGTGCGCCTTGGGGATCTCCATGGAGCAGCTAGTTTCTTCCACGTTTTCTTGCTTCTGTGCCTAAGCTGCTGCTTTGATCATCTCACAGGCGATTGACTGAAGGCACAGCCGACACTGCTATGGCCTCCTGAACAAAACAAAGAAAATTCTATTCTCAAACAGTTACACTCACGCGCATAGAGATTTGAATTCCGATACATATTTTTAGGGGGACACAATTCTTTTAACAGGGAACATTAAAATCTAATTAAACAGGTGTTTCTCAGAAAAGCATACTAACAAGATCACTGCAGTGAGCAATTAGGGATGCTAATAGAAATCAAATGCAAGTCAAAGAGGAAGAATTCAATTAGAGAGGAGTGGAACAAATCACTCTGAAGGGCAAACGCTGGAGGGAGAACGGGGCGTTTCTCCTTTTTTCTTTTGCTGATGGAGGACATACTTCCAGAAGGATCTTGTCTACTGCAACACATGGAACAGGTACCGTCTAGAAGTCAAGACTCAAGGTTAGCTGTCCCATGAGCTTTCATTACTAAATGTGAGGACATTAAAAGACACGGTAAAGTGACAATGACTAGGGAAGACAGACTGGACCGGAAGACAAGAGATATGTGCAGGAGGAAGACGCTTCCCCAGCCCGAAGAACAACACACTGCACACACGGCTTCCGAGTTCCTTCCACGTGCTGCCCAATTGCACACAGCTGTTTGGCCTCTCCAAGGGCCCTGATTGGAAAGATCTGAACATCTTTGAGAGGCCAGACACCCTTGCACAGTTGACTCTCATTCTGAGGTGAGTTTAGGGTATTTGCGGATTTTCCTGCACCGTTCTGACATTTTATCAGATTCTAATTAGTCAGCAGATCTCTAGCGGAGAAAGATGAGGCTTTCTACTTCCATAAAGATAGAAAATCTCAGAAAGCCACAGGGTTTGCTACAGGGCCACTGTGAGGCAGAATCCACTCAACGGCAGTGTTTTGTTTTAGTAAGGCAGAGAGATGGAGGAGAGCGAGCTGCAGTACTCTCCGATTCAAGGGCACGACACCAGCATATTTTCTACCTGCGTGTGTGGTGGAAAGGGGACTGGAGTGGGCTTGGGGAGACCAGGACTTGGGCTCTCGCTTTGCCACTAAAAAATGAATTTGCTACACAGAATGTGCTCAACCCTCTGAGGCATGTTCTCTCCTTTGACTTCTCAGGTTTCCTTCCGGTTCTTATTTAAGTCACCATCTTTCCAAGTTCTTCCACCAAAAGTTTAGGAATTGGCTAGTTTTTAAGGATACATTAAAAACCTATCAAAATACTTCAGAAACAAAATAACTTCCACTGAAAATCAATATAAGCTGAAGTTACCAGCCTCCTTTCTGTGTTCCTCTTCTAGAACCCCTCAATAACTGTCTTTATTTTGCCTTAATAACTTCAAGTCTAAAAGTGTAATTCTCTCTGCATTCTGAATGCAACTTCGCATTGAAGTCAGTCCCCCATTCCACTCTCAGCACTCTTTAGAAAGAGAGAGGGGAACACGGCCCACATGATACTTGCACTTTGCTATGCCAATATGTGTTAGTGTTAACAAAGGGGGGTGCAGGCCTACAAATGTAGCAGTGGTAGCAAGAAAGGGAGATTATAAACAAATTGTGTTGTGTAGCCTCTCAACTTTATCAGTGATGCCATCATATATTATTCCGAACGAGGCAATTCTTTGGATTCCTTGCCTATCACATATCATAAAGGCAGATCGAGGCAGCCTGACCGGTAGCATTATCTTGATGAAGCTCAACAGACGGATGTGCAGGTCAGGACTTTTTCGCACTCAAAAATCTTTATTGGCTTCTGGAGAATTATTCAAGATAAGCTCTTATCTGTTTGGAAGGCTTGTGCTACTTCATATGATAGCTATAAGCATGTTGAAATGTGGTGAATCCAAATGAGATGTTGAAGACAGTACACACACATAGGCACACATGCAAAAAGAATGTCAACTAGAAAAAAAAAGAATGTAAACTAAACCATTAATATATTTATATTGATTAAATATGAAAAAGAGAATGAATATATTAAGTAAAATGTATTCAAATGCATACCATCTGTTTATTTTTTACTTTTTTAGTGTGGCTACAGGAAATTTAAATCTACATATGTGGCCCACCTTTGGGGCTCAAATTACATTTCAGTAGACGGTTATCCTTTGAATGCTAACCCCTTAAATACAGGTCCAATTCTCTAATTTTTTGCATGCTATCCTTAGCACGAGACAGAAGGATCAGTAAATGTATTGCGTGGATTTCAAGAGAACACCAGGCAGAGTGTAAGAATCCCAATGTCCTCTTGTCTGAACTTCTTAAAAAATTACTCTTTAATTCCTCTACTTTTTATTGCAGGCAGACCATTTACACCTGTGTTGTTTTAGCAGTCATCAGGTTGAGATGAATATTTCATTGCTTTCAAATATAGTATTAGATATGCTAATATATCGATGCTTCATTACTTCCATTCCAGTGTCTTGAATGATGGGTAATATGCTCGATAGTCTTTTGTCACCTCAGCATCATGGTTGGCCTCCTCTCAGGCAGGAGCTACCTCTTTAGAATCTCCTCCCCGTAGGATTCCAGGTTGGAATCTGCCAAGGGAAGCTATTTGCTCTAGATCCAGAAGGCAGATGAGGAGATCATTGTTTTTGCAGTCAGTTACTGAAAGATGCCCGGGCAGGTGGAGGCTCAACACAGTCTGCAGGTCACCTTCCGGAGGAGCCACCTCTATCTTGTCAATGGCATGAGCCTCAAAGTGAATGAGATTGAGCTGGATGGCTTCTCACGTACAGGGACCCTAACTCTGACAGTGACTCTAGCCATTTTGCATGGCTAGTTTTACGATTATTTCTAAAGCTGAGCTCTCTAAATTGCACACACGCTAGGCCTTTAAAAACCTGGACCTAGGGAGGACTCATCGGGAAGTTGGGCATTCTTGAGCACCACCAACGGTGCCACAGGACTGAGGTCATCAGGACAGCCTGTGTGACCTCCAGCCCCGGCAACCTGCTGTGGCTGTGGCAGCTCTGACCCTCTTCATCCTGGGAACAGAATGGATTTTCTTTTCATGACGGAAAAAATGATTGTTGTCAACTATCGGATTATGACTCTTTTATTCCACTTATTCTCACATTTAAGAAATGATTTTATTACAGTGGAAACGACACTGCCCTTTGTTAAAGAGCTGATCCCAGCTCACAGCGACCCTTTTCTAGAGTTTCTGAAACTTGGCAAACAACCTCATCTTTCTTCCCCACAGCACCTGGCGTCCGCAGCTTGAGGTCAGCAGTCCAGTACTTACCTCATGAGACTGCCAGGACTCAAAAAATAATGATGGCGGGTGTGTGAGAGATATTATTTAATATTACATCAGAAATATCTTCAAGCAAACTCCATCTTAACATTGAATACTCTTACTCTAGCACCTTGGCACAAAGTGTATGCTCAATATGTGCTAACGAGTGCCTGAATAAATGAGTGAACGAAGATGGATTTGTATGCATCTGTTTCAAAGTTGCTTTCTAGTTTTGAGTAATTGTTTGTTCCAATTAATTCTCTCTGAATGTATTTAACACAGTACCAAGAATTCCCAGATGCTCACTGCATTTATTTTATGAAAATGAGTAGCATTTCTGCATGAATCTAGGAAATCTAGGGTGCATTGGTTCTGTAATTATTTTAAGGCCTTGCAGAGATCGGTGATCACACTTGTTAGGTAGGAATTGTCTTTCAATGTAGATGTTGAAATATATGTGTTAAAAGGTGTTTGATTATTGGATGATTTGAAGAATTCAATTCCCCCCAGTTTTCTCCTTACAATCACATTCTGCATGTAAACAGCAATGATCTCACACACGTAAGAAAGCCAATAGTCTTCACCAGAATAAATCATAGTTTATTTTAACCAGAATCATAATTTAAAAACTGAGATCTAATTGATTTGATTTTGAACAGCAGCTATTTAATGGGTATTATGTTACTGCATGTTCCGTATTGAAATAAAATCAAAGACTAATCTTTGGGTGTTTGTAAAATACAGATGAATAAGAAAAAGCAAAAGAAATAAATCCACATTTTGCCATTTTTTCTCTGAATAAGTTATTTTCTTTAATTTGGATGGTTCGTGGATGGAATAAGAAAGTAAGCCCCCAGGCCAGGATAGTTCCGTAATAATTGATAACGAATGTGCAGATAAGTGAATTTGGAATAGTTGGTATTCACTCGGTTCTAGCTCCCTGGTAGGTACTGCGCTCCTGAAATTGGGTGGACTTCCAGGGCAACAGATACATTTCAGGGGGAAATAGATAAATTATTTGGGAGGCGCTCAGAAGGGGGAGGGGAGAAGAGATTTATTGAGAGTTTTTCTGGACCAGACACCAGTTACACGGTACCGCATCTCATCAAGAAGGCAACCAACGCTGGAGTCTTGAAATCTGGTCCAGTTAATTCCCTTACCGTGGTGCAGAGCCAGAAATGTAAACTCTGTCACCAGAGGGCCAGGCACCACCTACCCTATATCCCAAGCACGTGTCCAGCTGAATGCAGACCGGCCCCCAGTCACGTGAGCTCTTTAAACTGGGGCCACAGTTGTTTGGCGTTCTGTTTCCCCTGCCTTCTATCTCTGAGGTTAAGAGGGCCCAGTTGCTTAATTGTTCACCAGATGGTAGGCATCAGAGTCAATTGGAGAAGGTAAACTGTGAATTGACACTCCCCTCCCATACATCACTCCATACATAGAACAGCTCATCTTTGGTTTATAACTTGATGTGAGCTCTAATATGTGCATTCATCCTCTCGCGTCTGCTTCTCAATATTCACACCTGTGGGCCATAAGTGAAATGTTAGTCAGGCACAAGTTGCCCATTGATTTAAGATTTGATTGTACCAGCCCTTCACTGGTGTATCACAACTAACCCCGGAGGCTTGAAAAGTGTAGATCAATAAATCAATGGATTCAGGGCAAGCGTTTGAAAGTCTGAAGGGCAGCGTACTTTGGAAGTCCTATTTTAATAGACCGTTGCAGGTGTCAAGATGTCAGGAGGGCGAATGCCCTTCTGTCCCGCTCCAGTCCAAGGTCAAGTGCTCGTGTTCCTCCGAGAATCCAAATTGCAATCTAAATCTATTAAGATTACTTTTTGTGCCCTTTGAATTTCTTTGCTCTCCCAGCGGACCCCGGGCTCCCATCGCGGGCGGTGGCAGCGCTGGAAAGGGCTGCGGCGCCTTTAAATGCTAATGAGAGGCGGTGCCCCACTCGGGAGCCAAGTTTCCCCGCCCTCTTCCCCCGCCCGCCCTTCCCTCCCGGGCTGGTGCGCCGCCTAGAAAAACTTGTGCGGGGCCATTTTTGGGGCAGTAAGATCGAGCGAGGAGCCCGAGAGCCAGGGCGCAGCCCGAGAGCGCGAGCCGCCGCCGCCGCGAGACCCCACCTCGGCCGCCGCCTGCGCCGCGAGAGCCCTACCGGCCTCCCCGAGAACGAGCCCCGACCGCCGCGGGCGACCACCAGCCGCGCTAACCGCCGACCAACCGCCACCGAGGTGCCCGAGTGAGAGCAGAGGAGGCGGCATGAGCGAGGCGGGCGAGGCCACCACCCTCACGCAGGC
>NW_022105855.1:3704322-3726161 GCF_000313985.2 Echinops telfairi
CAGATACTGCGTAATAAAACGCTTGTATTAAGATTAAGAAGTAAAATAGCCCTTGCCTAGTTTTGTTTAGTCAATGTTGTATTGTGATTCTTGTTTCCAGCATGTGTTTCTGGGAACACTTGCCTGCATAGTGACCCAGAGGCAACCTAGGTTTTTTCAAAACGGCGTGAAAAGATGTAATTCGGACCGGTGCGCTTTATTTTTGCATAAAGGGATTTTGGTGGTGTTTCACTTGATCCTTTTCCTGAAATAAGGGAGATCGGATACCTTAAGATGATGAACACGGAAGAATTAGAGTCCATTGCCTCAGTCACCAACTGCTACCAAGCCTTACCAGATCTGGCCTTGACCCGCTAAACTCCTGACTCACAAAATGGACCACGGGACACTTCAACATTGCTTGTGCCCTGTTCTTCTCTTTGTGACGCATACACCTGCATACCTGAGAGGTGCTAGGCACGATCCTGACCGGTCTGTTCTCGGCTTCTCCCGTTTTAATTTTTACAAATGGGCCTTCATTTCAGTGTAGGTCAGAAAAAATGGATACGCATGAAACAAAGCATTCGTGTGGAGCCAATTCCAACCCATTATGACCCCTAGGAGTGTCCTAGGTGAAAGTTCTCCATCGGTTGCCCCACCACTGGTGATTTGGTTTTTTGAAAGCGGATTCCCAGTCTTTAACTCTGAAGTGCAGTCACACCTCTCACCTTTCAGTTTGCAGCCATTTGTGATGCTACCCAAGGACTGTTTTCCTAGCCCCCTCTTCCTTTGTGTGTGTGTGAAGTGAATTTATGGCTTCAAAGAAGCAATAAATGTGAGTGAATATATTTAACCATGTAAAGCCCTTGGAAATATATATGGAATTGGGATGTCTTAAAAACAGTACTAATCTTCCGCCTGAATAGAAATTAATTCTTTAAAAAAAACCACATTTCTCTCCACCCCCTCATTCCCCCCACTATTTAGTGTTGCCTTTCTAATCAAGATCAGCCTAGATCGTAGATACTGACTATATGAAATTAACAATAGCAGCCACTATTTTAAATTTTCTTAAGCTTAGTATTTGGGCAAATGAAAGACACACACACGTCTTTTTGGAATGATTCACTCTCCTGCCATGCAGTCCATTCCAAAGCGGCGACCCCACTGGTCACTGGCAGAGCTGCCCCCGTGGTTTCCCACACAGTAACTCTGGACAGGAGTAGAAAGCCTCATCTTTCTCCCAGAATGACTCCACACCAGATCTCCTCTGTGCACTGTTGGATCTAAAACATCACACTTTTTTCTTCCTTGGCCCCGCAGCTCTAATTAGAATCCCTTGGTTTGATCTTCTGTAATTGGAATTAAAGTTGGAGAATGTTTAGCCAATGTGGGATGAGTGACTGTGTTTAAAGACATGGGTCTTTTTTTTTTTTTTTAAAGCATTCAAGTACATTCAGTCTAGCAAAACTTAGAACTAATGCTACCCGTGTGAGCAACTCCTCATTACAATCTTAGCCCTGAATTAAAAAACCAAAGCCATACAATTTATGCTTGGAAATTATAAACTTTAGTTTAGAGAGTGGCAGTGTGGCTTCATGTTAATTGTAACTTTTCATTATCTGTTAAGCCGCCTCCCCCCACTCACCCAGAAGACTCTTGTCAGGTTTCCACTTTTACTGTCTTCTAATTGTTTTATGCATTTCCGGAATTTAGACATAGGTATTTCCTAGAAGTACTGAATGTGTCATTCATAATGGAGTCAAAGGACCATATTTGAGAGGGTGGAAATACAAAGTAAATATATGACCATATTATTTTGGATTCCTTTTGCAATTGTGTTACTGTTTTTGCAATTGTGTTACTGAATTGGTCCTGTTCGTGGCAGAAGTTAGGGACAACAAGCACATGAGAAGAGGGCCGATGTAAAGGAAAGCCTGAGTTTGGGTCTCGCCAACTGCAGAGGAGGGCAACAATGGAACAGAAGCCCAAATTCATCACTGTGCTTTAGAGAGGCGAGGCCTCTTACATCACATCTCAGGGTGTTTACATGCAAAACTGGATTGAGGCAGCATCAGTTCTATTATTACACTTGACTCCTGCTAGGCCCCCAGTTGGCAACTGGAAAAGTTACTTTGTCTTTGTAGATTGTCTATTAATAATGAGATAATGGGGTATTTACTAAAGTTTGTCTAATTCAACTTGTAAAAGTCACGGGCTTTAAGGCTTACCTTGGCCAACTTACCTACATTCTCTTTCATTGTGGCCTGCTTTTCCTATTAAAAATTTGAGTTAAAAATTTAGACCATTAATCAAATCCAGCCCCCGCCCCTTTAAGCAGTGTTTCTCAGTCCAACCTCCGCCCCCCAATAGTTTGTGCTTTTCTTCATTTTAATGATTGCAGAATCATATAGACTTTTGAAAAGCTTAATAAGGAAGAAATATTTAGTGTTCTCTGAAAAGTATTTCCTTAATAGGCTCAAACATAGTAGTAATTGTGAGGATGGTGCAGGTCCAGACAGTGTTTTGTTCTGTTGTGCGTGTGGGTACTATAAGTCAGAACTGACTGCTGGCATCTAACAGCAACATGAGATCTTAACTTGTTCCACCCTCTTTTCCTAATATATTTTGGGATTAAGTTTTTAATGGTTTCCTCAGGTATGTTGCGGCTTTGTATAATGCTATCAAGACCTTAGTAGTATGAGATTTATCTCTTTGTAGGTCAGATACTAATTTATCTGCTTAATCCTATTTTAGCCACCAAAGTCCTTGGCACTGTCAAATGGTTCAACGTCAGAAATGGATATGGATTTATAAATCGGTACGTGTGCATGTTTTAAATGCTTGTTGTAGAACCAGCAGTTAATAAGTCTTCCCATGTTAACATTCTCTTGTTTAAACGAGTCATTAGAACAGCCTTAGTTAAATGATCTTTCTAGAATGGTGTAATTGGTAACTTCATAAAGGTTTGAAAAAGTAAGATCAGAAATGGGGAAAGACTTCAGGATACCCAAAATATCACCTTTGAAGAAATGGAATCTTAGAGTGGTTAAGCAACTTGCTTAAATTAGTGAGTAATTGAGCTTGATTGGTAACCCAGTCTGGTCCACGTCCTGGATGGAAACGGTAATGTTTTCTTTAAGCCGTGGTAATGTGTAACCCTATAGGAATGAGAATACAAACTGCAAGCTGGTAGGAGTACTATGATGTTTTTAGATGATGTCATTTTTGCTGTTTGTTTGATTTTCCTCACTTGAGAGAATTCCTCCAATTTATTCTCTGTTTGTTTGGGTGTTGGTGGGGTGAAGGGAGATGTTTTAAGTTTCAGTGTAAGGAGAGCCTAGTTCACAGCTGTGCCCTGTCCTTCTAACTGTCTTGCTTTGCTTTTGCTGGGAGGAAGTCTCTGGCTCTGATTACATACCATGTGATTTAGAAAGGCCAGAGCAAAGAGATGTTTCTGTATGTTGACTCTAAGCACTGTGCTAATGTGAAAGGAGTAAGGTAGGTATCATGCAGGGTGAAAAATTTTTTTAAAGGATTGATTAGGTGTCTGAATTGAGCATAGAGGCGAAGCAGAAATAAATGTATGTTGTGTTTTGAGATTGTGGGATCCAAATAAATAGAACATCTGTTCTTTGAAGTTTTTCCCTTATCTGGTACCTTTAATCATGAGCCTTTCCCCCCTCCTTTCAACAGAAATGACACCAAAGAAGATGTGTTTGTTCATCAGGTAAGGGGAATGGTAATGGCTAACATTTGCTGTGTGTGAATGATGTCTGTCACCTGCTGGTGCCCCGTAACCAAAAAGAAGTGCTGTGAAAATTAGTACTCCGTGCGAGGTGTTTGCCGTTTTTCTTTTGGGACGATAGGGCAGTGCCACATTGTAAGATTAGCATCTGTCCCAGTAAAGGAGCTCTTCTCAAAGTTTCTTTTCTTTTATTAAAAAATCATTTTATTGGGGTCTCATACAGCTCTCATAACAATCCATCCATCCATTGTGTCAAGCACATTTGCACATATGTTGCCATTATCCTTTTCAAAACATTTTCTTTCTACTTGAGCCCTTGGTATCAGTTTTTTTCCCTTCCCTCCAACCCACGTGAACCCTTGATAAATTTTAATTATTATTTCCTTTAAAAAAAATCATTTTATTGGGTGCTCGTACCACTCATCGCAATCCATCCATTGTGTCAAGCACATTTGTGCATTTGTTGCCATCATCATTCTCAAAACATTTGATTTCTACTTGAGCCCTTGTTAGCAGCTCCTCATTTTGTTTTCTATCTTGCACCATCCGCTGTCTCCCTTCACCCACGTTTCTTTTTATTTTTGAAGTGGGATGAAGTGATAACTCAAACCGCTACTAATTTTCCAAGACCCTTGATCCCTTTTAAACAAAAGCCACCCTCTGCCTCCCGAGCGTCTTATTCTCCTGACTTGCCTTAGTACTTGGCTGGAAGCTAGCTGGTGGTGGGTATTGCTGATGATGTTTTTTGTCAGCTGCCCTTGAGTCAGCCTTCACTTGGTGACAACCCTGCCCTTCACCTGCCCCATCGTCAGTTGTCGATTGGACCTTGTGCACCGTAGGGTTTTCATTGGTGGCCTTTTCAAGTGGAGTTTCTAGTTCATCCTTGTCTAGAAAATTCTGAAACTTATTCGAAGCACAGCAACCTATTAACTAATGTCCATTGGCACATGGGTGGTGGCTGCACCTGGGGTGGCTTGGCCAGGAAACAAACTGTATAGACAATGAGAACTGTATCCTGAACCCACAGTACTTAATTAACTTGGATGCTGTTTGTTCTCTTATGTTTCCCAGCCTTGTGCAAAGGAGCCCTGGTGGTGCAAGTGGTTAGTGTGCTTGACTTCTAACCAAAAACCAGCCCCTCCGTAGAGGTGGCCTCGGAGGCCCTGTGGGCAGACCCTGTCTTGTGGGTCAGAATTGACTCGATGGCAGCAAACTTGTTTCATTTTTCCTTCTGTTTAAGTTGGGGTGGAGTTTGGGTAGCGATGTCTAAGAATAAACTCTAGTAGTTTCTACACTGTCCTAGAAATGGTGACTTTCTAGAAGTCACAATGGACCCAGGGGAGTGGGGAGTGTTTGGTTTTAAAAGCTGGGAGGTTGGGGGAGAACTCTTCTTCTGGTGACTGGTAGAGTGCAGGACCACATGTTGGTGGCCCGCTTTATTAGACTGTGAGCGGGTGACCTGATTCCAGCCCCAGGAGGTTGCATGCATGGTGAGTCACTGCAGTGTGTTGAGGCCTGCCCTGTTGAACAGGAAACTGGGAAGGAGCCGGCAGGGAGGGGCTGTTTTTGGAATGGCTGAGTGTTGGTGCTGCGTGCGCATATATCCTGCCCTGAACTGCCTTTTTTTCTTTCTTTCTCTCTGGGTGAGGTCTCTGTGCTATTGGCTCATTATTTTCCTCCTCTCTCCCACTCAGAGAAGGGAAGGGGAAGGGCTAGATTACACATGCCTAATCGCCTTATAAAGTTGACCTAGTTCCACAGAAACTCAGATCCCCTTTTAACTGTTTAGAGATAACCAGTCAAAAATGGAAATGAAGCAGGAATTAAATCTCCTGTATGTTGATGGTGAAAAAAGAGACTCTTCAGAGCCTTTAGGGGGATGTTCTTTAATGCAGGGTCGCATCTTCACTGCCCCTGTGTTACCACACAGGTAACAAGAAATGTGAATGGGCGAGTTGAATGGGATGAGTATCACTGAGGGTAGTGGGAGGAGCCAGGGTGGTAGAGTGGGGTGCTTAGAGTGGGAAGCAGCTTGATAGAGTGATTGTGGTTCTTGTTTTGTTTTAATAGTGCAGTGATGAGATCCGCCCCCCAAACACACGCACACAGTAGTAGTCTAGGCGCCCTGGTTGCAAACTGAAAGGTTGGTTCAAACCCACCAGTTGCTTTGTGGGAGAAAAGACTTGAGGACTGCTCCCATCCAGACCATAGCCTTGCAGCCTCTCCCCCCCACCCCCCAGGGGGCAGTGGGCATTTCTACCGGGAGTGGGCATCTAGCTGGTGGCACACAGCAACAGCAACCTCGAGGGTCGCTCCTCTCTTTGTGACCTCAAAGAAATCACATAGCTATCAACCTCACGTCGTAGCTGTCATTCATAGAAGTGAACCGGAGTTTTGATTGCCGAAATAGCTTTTTTTGTACACTTCCAGAAGTGGCTACCCACACCCTTGGTTTTCTTTTTCCTCCTCTTGTCCTCATTCCTTTTATCTGTGGTTTGTCGCAGCTTCTCTCACACAGTTTAATTCCTTTTCTGGTTAGCAGGGCCTCTTGTCCATGGACGCCTCTGTACTTCACATGTGTGTTTGGACGGAGTGAGGCCTGGATGGCCGCCCCTCCCGTCCCCACTGGTGGACCTGCGCTCCAAAGCTCAGAAGCTTAGGGGGCCCATCAATCTCCAATCTCGTATGTCCAATGTCGTGACTAGGTGATGAGGTCATAAAGAACCAGAATCATAACCACCCACCACATTTAGTCTGCCTGGCAAGGTGGATTTCAAAAGAATAGCATGCACCAAGAAAGTAATGTGGGACATAACATACTGCTTTTGTTTGGGTACTCCCTTCCCTTGGAAGTTCACATCATTGAAAAGCAACCATAGGGTGAACAGGTTTTTCAGGTTCTTTTAATAAACTTGAAATCGATGAACTATATGCCCATTACTGACTTGGAGCTTATTTTGAATTTTCTGTTCCTTTGGCAGACTGCCATCAAGAAGAATAATCCACGGAAGTATCTGCGCAGTGTGGGCGACGGAGAAACTGTGGAGTTCGATGTGGTTGAAGGAGAGAAGGTGCGAGCGGAGTGCGCAGACTGCCTTTGTCTTCCGTGTGCACCAGCATGGACTGGTGCCTGGCTTTGTTACACAGTCACCGGTGTTGTGAACCCTTGTGAATTAGGATTATTTTGGATATCTGTCTAATAGGGCATGATTTTTAAGCAAAAATAATGCTTTAGATTATCATGTCATTAGAAACAGTCTTCAGTATATTAAAAAATGCCATTTAATTTTTTAAGTTAAAGTACTTACATAGGGAAGAAAGGCACAACTTTCCTAGTTTTAAAATTTTGATGCCAAATGTATATTCAAATACTACAGGTTAAAACTTCATAAAAACATAAATAGATGAACGTTGCTCTTTGGGCTAAGACTCCCTTTGAAAAATGGTCAAGTTGCAATTTGTGAACACTTTGCTTGAGTAGGACGGAGTCGAATACTGATCTTGACTCAAAGAAGCTTCAAGTTGAGTGTTAGAGCATGTGTTTTCTGTCTGCTTGGCTTGGATTTTGATCACAAGTGAATGGAACCCCAGTATCTGCTGGGTTGTCTTGAAGCATAGCTATAGAATGATGCTATTACGATTACAGATATACTTTTGATAGCATAGTGTATCCTGTAGGAGTCCACAGTGGTGCAAACAGCTGAGTGCAAGGCTGCTAGCCAAAGGGGGTGGTTCGGGCCCACGCCAGGGGCTTCTGGAAAGTCACAGCCTCAAAGCCTGTGCAGCGTTTCTTTGCCCCACACGTGGCTTCTCCATGTGGAATGGACTGTCTGGCGCCTAACAATGACAGTCTCCTTTTTATGTGTTTATTTTTTTAACTGATTTTATACTATCCCTAAAAAGAACATAAACGATAAAGTAAGGTTGTATGTGGTCCCAGTGCCACGGCAGCAGGTGGTGGCTGTGAAGTGACTGAGCGGCAGCGACCAGGCAGTTCCTGTGCGCTTCCCAGAAAGGCACACGCTGCACGCCACACTCCACAGCCGGGTATTCTCGGGCCGCACACGGTTATTTCTTAAAAGAACAAGCATGCAGCTTACTTGGTTTGCTTTAGAATGTGAAGAGCTGCCTTTCCTGGTGTGATTCTCGGGGTACCATGCAAATCTCTTGAAGTTCATTTTAAGTAAGGAAGTGGCTGTTCTGTTGTGATCATCTCTGCCCCACCAGAATCTTCATCACTTGGTTTGGCCAGGTTAATTTTACCTCTGGGTGCAATCAAAACTTGAGATTTTTCAAATGGATTTAAAATGGGACGTGCTCTTGAATCTTGTAGTTCCAGTTGTTAAATACCTTTTGGAAGAAGTAGCATGGCTTGATCTATCTGAGAACCAGTTCAAGACTTGGGTTGTACTGTACAGTCCATTGTGGCTGACAGCACCTCTTCAGAAGGATGAAACACGTCACTAGATGCGTTAAAACTCTGCTTGTTCCTAAAGTCTGCTTTCTTCCCATTGCTGCCAACGTCGGGAACGTGGAACTCTCCGTCGTAAGGTGTGCTGTGCCCATGATGACGGAGTTTCTTCGTGATTTTTATACGTAACACAGCTCCACCAATTTCGGTTTTTTCCATCGAGGCGTTTTCTTTCTGGTCTCATAATACCTTTACTTCTACAGTTACATTCACCAGCTTATGTTCTGTAAAGAGAATGTAACACTTGAATTTATCTAATCGCACAAGAAGGCATGGTATGGATTGTATAGACACACTAGGAGCTGTGTACATTTAAATTAGAACATCCAGCACTTTCCTTTTTAAACTTGGGTGTGCTTTGGCGGTCGCAATAGGTGTTCTTTGTATGTTCTGCCAGCCGTACAGCCTGGGCAGTGGCAGTGTAAGGCTAGTTTGGTTTAACTTCTTTCTGACTTGGAGGCCATCCCTGTTTGTTCTCTTCCGCAGGGTGCAGAAGCAGCCAATGTGACTGGCCCGGATGGAGTTCCCGTAGAAGGGAGCCGCTACGCTGCGGACCGCCGCCGGTACAGACGTGGCTACTATGGCAGACGCCGTGGGCCTCCCCGTAATGTATGTTGGCTATGCTCCTAAGCACTGATTGGGTTTGTTTATTTTTTTAATTGTGTGTATATTTAAAGTGCACATCTCCCTCTTGATGGCCACAAGTACAAAAAATATATATTTTTAATTGTTCTTTAAAGAGAGATTTTCTCTGCCCAGAATTTATCTTTCAGCCACTGGTCTCATTGCTTTGGAAAGTTGCCTTTCAGAAGCTATATCCGTTAGAATGTATTTGGGTGCAAGTAACAGACATTTCATTATCTTGTAACCAGAAGGCGTCATGCAGGTCAGCAGTGCCAAGATAGCCAAAAAGGCTTGCTCTTCATTTGGCTCCGTTATCTGGCCAGAGCCCAGTCATGTGGTAGCCTCTGGCAAAGGAGAAAGGAATTACTTCGATGGGCTTAAACTTATTACTGAACCGAGTCTCTGGCACTGTTGACCTCTGAGAAACTCGGTGTCTGGGTAAGGAAGAATGAGGGACAGCTTTTTGGTGAGGCAATAACCTCTGCTGACCACTGAAGTAATAAACAATTTACCTGGATTAAGTAGCTCTATAACACAGAATTTTCCTGTTCTTTTAGAGTATAGAAGCAGCAAGTCATTCTCTGGAGTTTTAGTTTAGATTGTTCTGAATCCAGGTGAAAGGGTTTTAGAACAGGGGTCCTCAAACTATGGCCCGCCGAGGACATTTATCCAGCCCACCAGGTGTTTTTGCCCCGTTTGTTTTTTTACTTCAAGATAAGATGTGCAGTGTGCATAGGAATTTGTTCTTGTTTTTTTTTAAACTATAATCTGGCCCTCCAACGGGTTTGAGGGACAGTGAACTGGTCCCCTGTTTTAAAAGGTTGAGGACCCCTGTTTTAGAAGAATAAGTCAACCTCAAACTTCGCGCTGCAGTTGAGGTGCTGCCCAGTCGATCCAGACTCCTAGGGGACCCTGTGTGCAGGTGGATGGAAATGCCTAGCCCGACAGCCATCTGCACAATCATTCCTATGTTTGAGCCCATTGGTGCAGCCAATGTGTCAGTCCACCTTGTTGAGGGGTGTCTGTCCTCTTTTCGTGCTGACCCTTGACCGTCCACTATGTCCTTTTCCACTGGTCTCTCCTGATGACCAATCCAAAGTACGTAAGATGAAATCTTTCCAGCCACACTTGTAAGGCGCATCTGGTTTGACCTCCTCCAAGACAGATTTGGTTGTCCTTCTGGTAGTCAGCGGTACTCTTTGATGTAGTCCCCTGTGGTCATGATGAAGGACCCTCTGAGATGGAATTCGTTTTTGATGTTTTTAAAGTTAGTTCCAAGATAGCCATCCGGGAATGAAAATCTCAATGATTTGTAATCACAGGATTTAAAAACATTCCACCAGAATAAAACACAGAGTGAGAATTACTTGCCTCTATTTTTATTTATTGGATTCCTCAGGATATATCACTTACCTGCCTTCATCTTTTTCTTGCTCTTGTTTTGCATTTTATTTGTTCATAGAAAGGAAACCCTCGTGGCACAGTGGTTAAATGCTTGGCTGCTCACTGGAGGTGAGAATTTCAAAGGCCCCAGCAGTACGTCGGGAGAAAGGCCCTAGGAAGTGCTCCTGTAAAGATGTTAGCCCTGCAGGCAGCATGAGGCAGTTCCTCTCTGCCCAGTGGGGTTGTCAGGCATTGGAAAGAACTTGATGGTGGATTTGGTTATAAGCTGGGCGGCGGAGCATCTACCATGGTCATCAGATTGACAGAGCTCCCGTTGATTTTTTTTTCTACATCGATTCAGAAGTAAAAGTGTGACAAACTTGGGACAAATTTTCCTGTATAGTCTTTCCCTCCTTCCACTCAAAACCAACGTAAACCCACTGCTATGGAGTCAGTTCTCACAGAGGCCCTGTGGGACAGAGTAAAAACTCTTCCCCGGGTTTTCAAGCAGAGAGCCGGCGCCTCCTCCCATGGCGCGGCTGATGGGTTTGACTGACCCCTGTGATCAGCAGTCCTGGCACATAACCCATTCTGCTACCTACCACCTGGAAATTCTGAAGTCATACTCGTTAAAAAATGCTTAGCAATTAAATGGTAAAAACTAAATAAATGAAGGCTTTCTGTGATAAATGTCTGAGTCCTCATATGGTGGTAGTGGGTTATGTGTTAGGTGGCTGACCTCAAGGACAGCAGTTTGAACCCACCGGCTGCTGCTTGGGAGAAAGATGAGGCTTTTTGTTCCTGTAGAGATTTGTAACCTTGGAAACCCACTGGGGCACTTCCCCTCTGTCCTATAGCATCAATATGAGTCAGAATCGACTACAAGGCAGTGCATTTGTATGAGTTTTATGGGGGCACATTTCATGAGCATGCTTTGGGATGGGGGTCCTCTTGTTATTACTTTCAAAGACTCTTACCAAAGACAGCTGTAGAAAACTCAAGATATTTGGTAAGCCTATAAAGGAAAGCAATTATTGGGGTGGGGGTGGGGCTCCAAAAGTCCTTGGAAAATGGAATTAAAAGATACTGGAATTTTTCTAAGAACTTTTTTGAAGGTCCCTCACACTTTAGATTTTGTTAACATTACGTGTACATTTATCTGTATGGTTGGAGATCGCACCTCATGTTAATAGCTGTGTGAAGAATGGAATGGTGTGACTTGTGGCATTAAAACCCGTTATTACCGCTAAATCAATTTTTTGTTCATCCTGACTTGGCCCCGGTGAGCAGTGACTCTGGGGAGAAGCACACCTGGCTGAACGAAGTGTGCTGAGCCTTTAAACAGTGGTTGTCCCTCTGAAGTTCACCAGTTCTCATTAGATGAGTGTTAAATTTATACTAGATTGAATGCTCTTGCTTTTCTGCTTCTTGGTATTTATCTGCAAAGATCTACTTCAGTCTTAATGTCGTTTATCCCAGGTAATCAATTTTATGATAATCTGGGTTACAAATACATTCTGCATAACAAAAGGGATTATTCCTCTGGGAAGGTCCCCCCCATCCCCACCCCCTTTCGCGATATTCATCCTAAATGGTATTCTTTCGTTCTTCCCTTGCTAAAGCTTCTTCTGAATCTCTGTTTCTTTGCTTCGCTAGTACGCTGGGGAGGAGGAGGAGGAAGGGAGCGGCAGCAGTGAAGGATTTGACCCCCCTGCCACTGACGGGCAGTTCTTTGGGGCCCGGAATCAGCTGCGCCGCCCCCAGTATCGCCCTCAGTACCGGCAGCGGCGGTTCCCGCCTTACCACGTGGGACAGACTTTTGACCGTCGCACTCGGGTCTTTCCCCATCCCAACAGAATGCAGGTAACATTGCACCTGAGACTTCTCTTCAGCAGTCCTCACCCCTCGTCCTTCCTCTGCCTCCTCTTCCTCCTCCTCCTCCACCACCAGCTGCCGGATATAAGACCTTGCTTGTGGCTTGCTGATGCTACAAGAGTTGAGGCTAGGTCTTTTAGCCTACTTTCTCAGAGGACTCATTCTACTGACATATTTTTAAAGCTAGAACCACATGGGCTATGCATGCCTGCACTAGGCTTCTCTGGTAGATGGGGCAAATGCCCTAGATTATTTTTAAGGAAAAGAAAAGACAACATGAAGGAGCCTGGCGAGATATTAGTTTGGACTCAGAAGTCAGGTGGCCTGGATTTGTTCCTGCCTCTGCTACTCATTTCTGTAGGGTTTGAAAGCAAGCCAGGCTTGAGGTTTGTGTGGCTATGGCATGGGGATGCAGCGTGTGTCTCCTCCAGGGTTCTGAGTATTGCGTTCAGTGTCAACATCAAAGACTTTAGATGAGACAGTGCTGCTGTTCCTTGAGGAGTGTGTATGTAGAGTGGAAAATGCTATGCTTGCTGCTGTCTTGGACTTGACCTGTGATGAATAAGCTTTCTACAAACCTTGCAGATGCCAGGAAGCTTGAAGAACTAGGGCTAGGCCGTCATCGTTATCACTGGCTGCAAGTTCTTCCTCCTCACGCAGTGGTTTTTTTTTTAACACTGAATGCTTTGACTGAACACCGTGTTCAGCTCTGTACTTTGCTGCACTCGTGTCCCAGTGTGCATGACTGTGATCTTTTTACGCTGCTCTTGTTTTCCTTTTCCACTCTTCACCAGCTGCCCCTGACACAGATGCTAAAAATACCACATTGCCATACTTAGATGGAGGGCTGGGCATATGAGGCCGAGTGGGGGTCTCTAGGGCAGCTCTCTGCTTCTAGGAAAGGAAGGAAGGAAGGAGGGCGGGAGGAGTTGGGATGGTGGCGTACATTTGTTGTCAGTGAGTGCTCTCCTGCAAGACTTGTGTTAATAGTGAACATTCACCCATGTACAATTGGCTGAGACCCCGATGGCATCCTCGTTGGAAATAAAGGTATATCCCACTTTAGGAAATGAGGGTTCAGAACGTCAGAGCGAAGTAATTTGCAGAAATTGACAGGAAACCAATTTTGAAAATGTGTGCTTATTCTCATAACTGAGATGCATTTAGTGTTTTTATGCAGGCTTCGTGGCCAGTCCACCATGCTGGACAGACAGGACATTGGCTTTTACACAGTTGGTTGTTAGATTTCTTTTTGATGCACACTGCCTCCCAGTGTTCAATAACTGGAAAAGTCTGTTTAAGCAAATCAATAGTATCAAGTGCAAGTTTTTGAAACTTTGTTTCATGTCACTAGGCTACTTTAATTATTGGTGCAATGGTTTAAGGCTGTAAGTAGATAGGGGAAATGACCGAAGCCAAAGAGAAAAGTTTCTGCCAGTGTTTTCAGTATAAACAATATCAGAGACTTGTGGGGAATAAATATCAGGAGAAAGTGGCAGTATAGGGACCAATGATATTTCCCTGATGTCCCAATACCGTATTGTAGTGTGATTCTTGTTTCTTCAAAGACGATCAGTCGATCTATATATTTCAGAAAAAAATGCAGTTGATCACTGAGGTGAAAATTACATGCAACTTTTTGAGAAAGGCTGATCTGATAGAGGAGAGCAGCCTTGTTTGGCAACCACTAAATGGTAGCAACTTTAAGTTAATTATTTAATCCCCTCAACGACCTTTATAAAGTTGCTGGTGGCTTTCCATAGTTTTGTTGTTGTTACAGATGAACACAAATATTTAAAAGATAAATAGCTCTAGGTAACCTGAGCAGGAAGTGGGTAGAGCTTGATTAAAACGCTGGCTGGCTCCAACATGGGTGCTTGCCATTCTATCACCTTTAAACCTGTTAACCTGTGTCAGCCTTTTGTGTGTGTGAGATGATCATGTAAGTGAAGGGGGAAAGAAAGCAGGAGGTGAGATGAGTGATAGTTTAGGGCAGGGCAGTCAGGCCTTTGTAGACAGATAGGACATTTGGCCTTTTTCTAAATGTGATGGGGAAAGCTAGGGATGGAATCTGAATACGGAAGGAATTTTTAAAAGACGATTCTGGTTTTTGAGTAGACCGTAGGGCAGCAGGAGAAGTAGGAAGACCAGCGCTGGCATTTCCTGGTGGGAGGATCCGCATGCCTTAGACTAGAATGCTAGCCGTGGACGTCGTGTGAACTGGTTAGATCTGGGAAATGTTTAAATGTACAACTGACCGCATTGGATGATGTAGTGACTTAGGGGGTGGGGGTGATTGGGGAGCAAATTATACCACTAATGTTACTGGTTTAAGCCAAGATGGGGAAGGTCGAGGAGGAGGATAGGTTTTCCAGGAGGAGGTGGAAATCACTTGGGAGTTCTTTCTGCCATACTAGATTGCCGAAAATGGGAGAAAGCAGCCTCAAGAAGGAAGTGGTTGGAGGGGCAGGGCACGGTTATCTGGAGTGATGGTCCTTATCACAGATAGCGTTATGGCATAGTTGAGAGCGAATGAAGCCTCAGCAAGTCTTGTTGTTTTCTCCAAAGGGATGAACGGCTTAGTGGGGAAAGGCCAAAGCAGCCTGTCTGATGAGGAGAAACAGATGTAATTTTGAATCATCAAAACAGTATTGAAAGGCATAGTCCAAGCTGAGAGTAAATCTAGAATGTGCATAGAAAAGGATCCTGGGCCTGATCTTTGAGCACATTGACGAAGATGAAAAGCTGGTAAAGGGCCATGGGAAGGAACGGTCGGAGAATGTGTTTGTAGAAGAAAGTGCGGTCGATCCCTGGAAGACATCTGCTAGGTTGGAATGACGTCCTGGCTAGTGGGTGTGGTGAGGACAAAAGCCTGTTAGATTGAATTTAGGGGGAATACAAGTGGAGGCACTCTGTGCCCCTTCGAGGGCATTGATCGGGGTTGGGGGTGGTTTGTCTTTGGTGTGTATGTTTGTAAAGACGTTCAGAAAATGGGGGGAGGATGTTGATGGGTAGCAACCAGGCTTATGTTTGATTTGGTTAGGTTTTTCCAACAGGTGCATCCCTCCCCCCACCACCATTTCCCTTATCAGAAAGTGACTTGTGCCCCCATGAGGTGAGACTGTACTGGGGAAGGCTGGTCGGAGGAGAAATGGGAGATGGGTTGCATACAAAGAGATCACTGTGTGAAAGCGCATGAGCACGAGGCTTCTTGGCTGGAGAGGGAAACTGAAGGAACCCACGATCCTATTGTTGTTGGATTGGCATTACAGCTACTGATGAAAATTTAGTTGCCCGTATCTACACTTCTATCGAGCTCTTCCAGGGCAGGTAACCCTGCAAGAAGGGCCGGGTGTCCTGCTCCCGGTTGGTCTCGGGCACTCGGCTTTATACTGCCTTCAGGGTTGCTGTGAGTCGGAATTGACTAGGGAGCAGTGAGTTTGGGACATACACAGGCACATATACCTCTGTGCGTATTGTGTGTAAGGGGCTGCGTAATTGATGCACATCCCTAGCTTTCCCCATCGCATTTAGAATGGTTTGTGGAATTCTCCATGAGCTTTTTAAGTCCCCCTTGTGCATACATCCAGATGTACAATATAAACACACACACACATTAAAACTATATTAAGAATCTTCTGGGGATACACACACAACTGTGTAACTTATGGTGTGTGCATGTGTGCGCGTATGTGAAAGGACCCGAAAGCAGAAGCACCGTGAGAGCAATGGGCGTACTTGCTGTTAGTTGCTGCCAAGTTGATTCTGACTCCCAGTGGGTGACCCGGTGGGTGGAGAATACAACTGCCTCTCAGGTTTCAAGGCAGTGACCTTTCAGAAGCTGATTGGTTGCCAGATCAGTTTTCTGAGGTGCCTCTAGGTGGACCTGAACTAACAACCTTGCAGCTAATCATAGTTGAGCAGGTCACCTGTTGTGCGCACAACCTTTGGTTTCTCTGGCTCACTCGCCAGTAAACAGACCTTTGGAGGAAATGTCTGATACCTCACCCCACTCCACCCCGAGTTGGGGTAGAGAAAGTACCACCTGAACCTGGAACATCTTGTGCCAGAAAGCAAGGAACTATTCCAAGAATGTTGGAGACATGTCAGAAGGACATGCATGAGCCTGCTCAGCTCACAGGGTTTCCATTGGCCAGTAATGATCGTAACAGATTGTAACCCATTGAATAAAATAGAAAACTATGAGTCCATCCAGAAGGAAAGAAATGAATCAATATGGTAGAATTTGGACAAAGGAGGTACTTACCTGCTTACTTTGAAAACGACGTTGACACTTGAGTACCCATTCATGAGAGAGTACACTTCAAAGGAGAAGCCTGGCAGATACCCCCCAGAGCCAGTTTTCCAAGTGCACCTTGTATAGGTCCTAGTCAAAGACCAGGAACCAGGCAGTCGTTAGCTGGTGGGGACAAGAAAAATGCAGTGTCACTTTGGGGCCTTCCCTGCCAGAGTTGTATGATCTGCATGCCATCCTGAGGAAATTGCGGACCAACCCAGCATGAGGGGAGTTTTCAGAGCAACACGGCCACTACCACTACGTTGAGTCTCTGCTTCCTGACTGGACCTTGCTGCCCCCAAGGCCTTACTGGGACAGCTGGGGAAGCTTGGAAAGGTGTCTTTCGACTTTTTTTTCAAACATAATTTGAACATTTTCAATCAGGAGACAAGTGGGTAGTCTTTCATGATGTTTATATGCTAGGGTAGAGGTGATGGAGTGGAGGGGGGGATTTTTTTCCTAGGGACAGAAGGGAAGGGGCACAGGGTAGTTGGCTTTGAATCAGAAGATGACCATGTGCAAAAGAGGCAAGACTTGTTGCAAATGGAGAGAGGCTGGTAGATTTGCTATTTGATAGGAATTGTGATCTTCTGTTTAATAACTTTGATTTCCTTAGTGAAATAGAAAAGACAATAATCGGCTGTGAGGAAGAAGGGTGTCATTGAGAAGGGGGAAAAGGTTGGTTTGGGTTGTATTTTTTAGGTTGTCGATGGGCATTTTGCTGGTTTTTAGGTCTGCATGTTTCCTAGTTCATTTCACTTCCCCAATCAAAGGACACGTGTTAGCAAGAAGGCATATTGGTTTTGTTGTTATCATGGAACGAGTCATGTAAGCAGACAAAAGGAAATTGTGAAGGGGGAAACCGGGTGTGGTTCCGATTTAGATGCAGAGTTTAATGGCCAAGTGGAGGAGGAAGTTTGGAAGTAGAAAAGATGCATGATTTGTAGAATTACAGGGTTGAAGTTTGAAGATAGACCACATTTGAGCAACGAACTCTTTAGCTCTCATTCCATTTCCTGTATAGACTCTCTTTCAAGAGCTGCCTTGGAACACTTACATGTCCAAAAGTTAAGTTAGGCTGCGAAGTGGGGTTTGGCGCTTTGAGATAGGCAGGATGGTTGTTTTACGATGACTGCTTTTTCTCTTCCTGTCATTCACCAAGAGGTAATCAGTAAATATGAAGGGACTTCAAATGGCTTGTGGCAAGGGGAATTATAAGGTGGTGGAATTTTCTGCCTATCTTTTGGAACCCCTCGTAGTGCCCTGCTTTCTTAATAAAATATCTTAGATTTTGGTTCTCATGTTGTACACATCTGCATGCTGTGTCTCTTCCACACGCTGTAGCACACTTTCAGCTCTTTCTGCCCACTCCTGTTTAGGCTGGTGAGATTGGAGAGATGAAGGATGGGGTCCCAGAGGGAGCACAACTTCAGGGCCCGGTTCATCGAAATCCAACTTACCGCCCACGGTACCGTAGGTATGTAACCTTTCCTTCCAACCAATGGCCAGAAGAAGGGCATGTGAGTGCCCCCGGGATAAATCAGGATATGGTGGGTCTGCTTTTTTGAGTTTCTTGTATACTGAGAAGACGTGACTGGAAACTCATTGGAAAATTTCAAAGATAGTGGTACAAATGGAAGGGGAATTGGATGCCACAGTATTTTAATAACTGGCAGTCTAGCACTAGGGGTTAAATCAGATGGATCAAATTGCCTGCATTTAAATTCCTACTCTATTTAGTAGCTGTGTATCCACGGCCAAGTTTCTGGAATCTTTCAGCCCTAGTCGCCAGGTCTAGAGAATGGACATTAAGGTATTGTATACAGTTGCTAGTAGGAGGAGAGGTGTGCCTTTGCATCTAAGATAATTAGAATGGTGGCTATTATAATAAGGCCATGACATTAATATTAGTAAAGGAGTACGTGATACATGTTTTCATTCTGGCAAAGACTGAGGATGGAGCTGACTTCCTTGTGATTCTTTTTACACATCTGATGTTGTAAGTCTCTGTCTTGTAACCCTATCTTTGAGGAGCATTTTGCAAATTAAGAGCTGCTCCAGAGAAATATCTCGGTGAACCAGCAAGGTGACAGCACTGTATCTGACTCCCAGTCCTGTCGGTCCCTGGCTATGGGATCTTGGAAATGTCAGATCTGCCCTTTCCTGACTTACAAAAATAGCAATTCGTATGATTCGACAAAATGCTGACCGTTCTCCAAGCCTTTTGGTTATCTCCATAGAAACCTAATTCTCAGGGTGGCTATTGATTAGATTAAATATTGACTGTAAGCACAGACCCTGGTACATTATGAGGGATGATAGTTTCTGTTCTTGGCCCCGCTGGACTGTGTTTTAGAGAGCAGGTGTAAATAGGTGCGATCTTTGGATCTTTTTATCTTTGAAAAGGAAGGAAACGTTCAGTTTCGGGGGGCCCTGTTGTGCTGCACTTGTGCTTTTGTTTTGTGTTCTGTGCTGTATGTAGGGGACCTCCTCGCCCCCGAGCTCCTCCGGCTGTTGGAGAGGCCGAAGATAAAGAGAATCAACAAGCAGCCAATGGTCCAAACCAGCCATCGGCTCGCCGTGGTTACCGCCGCCCATACAACTACCGGCGCCGCCCCCGTCCACCCAATGCTCCTTCACAAGATGGCAAAGAGGTAAGATTAGCTAGTCGGAGGGGCTATAGCCAGATCACCCATCCTGGTGGACCTTCACAGTCTTGAGTGGTTTTATAATCTGAACTTGACACTTGAAGTCATACCACTTTGCCTGAGACCCAGACACTTATATGCAAAGTCTTCCTTAGAGAAAACACACTCCAAATACTTGAATTCAACAGATGAGCATCCACAGAGAGAGACTTGCCAGTGCTGATGTAGACTCGGCTGAAACACTTAGTGTTCTGCTAAATGAAAGGCAGCGTTTTAGAGAAACCTGCCTCTTTACTCATGTGAAAAAAACATCTGTTTTTCTTAGACATTTTGATACTGGGAGTAGTTTTATTTACTGTTTGGAAGCCATTCCTCTGTGGAATCGATTGAACTTGTACATAATGAATAGTCATACATCTCAATGAACTTCATAGGCAGGAGAATGTAAGTTTTGGGGACCTTTTCCGCTTGAACTTTCTGTTGCTCTCTTAAATCCTTGCTTCCTGGCCTTTTTGTTTCGTGTTTTAGGCCAAGACAGGTGAAGTCCCAACTGAGAACCCTGCTCCAGCCACCGAGCAGAGCAGTGCTGAGTAACAACACCTGGCTCCTCAGGCACCTCTACCATCTGCAGGTGAGGCAGGGCTCGGTGGCCAAGCGTGGGTCTGCTGTTTCTCTTTTGAGTATCACTGATTTCTCAGCAGGAGTTAAA
Organism: Echinops telfairi; assembly: GCF_000313985.2. Lineage (NCBI taxonomy): Eukaryota > Metazoa > Chordata > Mammalia > Afrosoricida > Tenrecidae > Echinops > Echinops telfairi. The sequence continues at coordinate 3,724,057 of NW_022105855.1, forward strand.
ACTGGTCTGAACTCACTGCAGTTCATCTGTGCAAACCCCTTAGCTGCTCTGTGATTCTGTGGCACAGGCCATTTTGACAGTTATGCTTTCTGCAGTCTGCCTTATTTTGCAACACTTTAGGGCCCTACACATTCAATGTTGATGACAATCAAATTCTTCTCTCGTGACCTGGCAGGGGCTCATTTAATACATTCAATCAGTCTATATGAATCGGAAAGTGGTACCTAACTGCCACTGTTACCTGTCAGGCAAACTGATGCTTCACTTCTGTGACATCTACTGGCCAACTTGATAATTTTAAAAAGTCTTTGCCATTGAATCCCCTCTACCTCGGTAAGGACTCTATAGGACAGGGTAGAAACTACTCCACAGGGTAGCTCAGGCTGTTTCTCCCATGGACCGCCTGTAGGATTAGAACCACCAGCCTTGCTGTTAATCTCTGCTACCAGTTAAACAGGGATACTGAGTATACTTACCTACTAGAGTCGATTCGATTTAAAGGAAATACTCAGTGTGAAGTGCTTAGCACGGGACTTGAACTTGGAAAGGTTAGCTCCCTAGCAGCATGATTATAGCTGTGAGTAAAATAGTATCATACAGACGAATTCTTAACTCCAAGTGGGTTTTCTCTGGCTGACTTAGAAGCTTAGACTCATTTTTCTTCAGGGGTGTGACTTTTTACTGGGTAGCATTATTTGTGTCTTCTAAGGAGAGCTGAGTGCTAGGAAGGAAATGATTCTCCTTGTGTCTACAATCCGATGTTGGGAAAAGTGGTTTCACAATTGTTTGTCCACATTAGGGGTTAGTGTGCGGCAGACACAGATAATTAGGACAGGTCAGTAATGCTCTCGTGTTGTTTATTTGCCTTGTAGCCGGAGGGTTGTTGAAAATTTTCGTATATGAATTTTTCAGTTTTAACTTTTTTCCCCCCGTCCCCCAAAGGAGGTGAGGTGTACCATCCATGGAGGTGTACTGCAGTAGCAGATCAATGTTTGGAATGGACGGAGCAAGTGCCTATATGTCTCACTGCCTCCGAAGTCCATTTAATATCGTTTCCTCAGCTAAGATTAAATGTAGCATCTGCGCTTGGAAGTTTTGACTAATTTTTATGGATCCACTTTTCTGGCTTAATGAAAACTTTATTAGGGAGTAAGAGTTTTAACTTAGGAGCCCTTGAGGTGCAGTAGTTATATGGTAGGCTGATAACAACCGAAAAAAGAAACCCACTGCCCTTGAGTTGACGCTGATAACCAAAATGTCAGCAATTTGAACCCCCCAAGCCCTCCCACTGGGGGAAAGCTGGTGATCGCCTGCTTCCATAAGGACATACGGTCCTGGGAAATACAGGCCGGAGGCAGTTCTGTCCTGTCCTGTCCTGAAGGGTTGCAATGAGACGGAATGAACTCTGGAAATTATGGATTGCTAAGAGTTAGTTTTGGGTTTAGTATGTTTCCGACGTCTATGTTGTTGTTAGGTGCTGTGTCACCCTCACGGTTTTTCTTACGTTTGAGCTCATTGATGCAGCCGTGGTGTCGCTCCGTCTTGTTGAAGATCGTCTTTGCTGCCCCTCTCCCTTGCCAGCCAGATGTCCTTCTCCAGGGACTGGATTTTCTTTATAACATTGTTAAATCGCCTTTTGAAATAATGAGTGCTTTCTATTATATGGAAAGAAAAAAAAACAACCAGGTAATTTTCCGCTCGTATCTTGCTCTCTGTGTCATTTTATCACTATTTGATTTCATTTTTTTCCAGGTGACCTAAAGAAATATTTGACTATCAGAAGATACAACAAAGAACAAAAGGAAAACCCACGACCTTAGCAACACCAAAGAAACACCCGAGCAATAAAGTGGAAGAAGAACTAAGATTCGGACTTTAGAATATTTATGTTATTTTTGTAAGAAACAAACAACTGCAAAAGGAAAATGTCAGCAATTTTTTTCAGCAAACAGATTCTAGGAATCCCTGCACGGAAGACAAGAGAGCCACCTCCCCAGTTTCAGCAGCCACTAGGTTTATATACTTTTTCCTGGTTTTTACTGTTTTGGTAATATGAATTGAAAGAAGAAATATTAATATCACATGGGGAAGAACCCCAACCAAAA
>NW_022105855.1:3726565-3727813 GCF_000313985.2 Echinops telfairi
GAGTATACTTTATCTGCCCCCTCATCCCCACCCCATTTGATTTACTTGACAAATGAAAAATAAGTTAAAACCTCAAACCTAAAGGTGGGCTGCCCAAGGAAATCAACCAGCTGGAGCAGCCCAATGTTTAGCCCACTGTGCTACCAGGAAGCCTCCACAGTGGGCTGGTGCTATGCAGTGAAGCGGGCATAAAACCCACTGCCTTTGAGTTGATTCCAGCTTAGAGATCCTATAGGGCAGGTTAGAACTGCCTCTCTGGGTTTCTGAGACTAACTTTATCGGAGTAGAAAGGCTCCTCTTTCTCATTCTGCATGTCTGGTGGTTTTGAACTGCTGTTCTTGTGATTAGCGGCCCAACAGTAATAACCACTAACGCCGCTAGGGCTGGGGAATGTAGGCTTATGAATTTGAAATAACCGAAAATGGAAGAAAAATATAACAAGTTTATGATTTGAGCTAGGAACTAGTTTTGGATCTCAGGGAGGGACGGGCTCTAGATGCTAATACAAGGGTATGTAGAAAGTATCGGTACTAGGTTTCTAGTTCACATAGGCACAGGTTTATTCCAAACAAAACATGCTTAACGCTAGGTTTATAGGACATTTCAATTACCTAAACAAAGGTTACAGAGACCGTTTACATTTTACCTGTCATTGGTGCTGACTTTTACCCATGTAACGAGACATATATATACAAATTCATTTTTTAATCACAAAGTACTGTGTGGTGTAGCTATTTCTGCAGATGCGTGTTAATTTGATGCAAACGTAAATTGAGTATTAATCCCAGTAAATCTGTTTCACTCGTGAAATCATTATTTCAGTAATATAAACATAGTGAAATAGTTCGTAGAAAACATCAAATGTAAAGACGAGACAATGCAGCAGATTGGTATACTGACTGACCCAAGAGACCCTTATGATACCTGAACCCAGTATCTCAAATGTTGTATTATGTTAAATATGACCAGTTTTATATAAATGTATAGTATCACATCATTTCATGTATGTTAATAGTGTGTAATTAGGTTGTTTTAAAATAAGTTTGTTTTCTTTTTAAAGAGAATGTGGTTTCATTCACTTACCAATTTGACATGTGTCCTTAGAGATAAGAATATAAGAAATGCCCATAAACTTAATGTTTAACATGTTTGTGATCAGTAGATGACTGTAGTAATTTAGTGTACTTGCCTTCCTTGGGCTTGAGAAAAGTGATGCTATTTCGTGCCATGGGGAAAAAAAATGATTTT
>NW_022105855.1:3729655-3731276 GCF_000313985.2 Echinops telfairi
CATTTTCCCCCTCCCTCTCCGCTCCCCCCTCCCTCATAAGCCCTTGATAGTTTATAAATTGTTATTTTGTCATATCTTGCCCTGTCTGACATCTCCCTTCACCCACTTTTCTGTTGTCCGTCCCCCAGGGAGGAGGTCACATATAGTATAGTTCCTTGTAACCGGTAAGGAAGACCTTAATGATGAAATTTAGCTTAAAAGATCATGGTGTGGTCTAACAGTTTTATTGGCTTATAGTTTGCATATCATAAAATTCAAGAGTTTAATCATAGTAAAATTTGCAATTACTACTATAATCAATTTTAGAACATTTTCTTCCTGTATTCATTGTTATTAGCTCCTCAATTCCTCCCAACCTCTCCTACCACCCCCAAGAATCCATTAGTCCAGTTACTGTCTGTAGATTCACCTGTCTTGGGTTTCATGTACTGAAAAACAAAAAATGTAAAGCAGAAACTACCAAAAAAATAGAATAAATCTAAAGTGGGTCAAAAGAGATCAAATGTTGCTGAAGGCAAAGTGGGTGCATAAGGAAATGTGAAGAAAGCTGATGGTGCCCGGCTATCAAAAGATAGAGCACCTAGGGTCTTAAAGGCTTGGAGATAAAACAAGCAACCATCCAGCTCAGAAGCAACAAAAGCCACGTGGAAGAAGTACACCAGCCTGTGTGAACCTGAGGTGTCAAAGGGATCAGGTATCAGGCATCAAAGACCCAGAGCAAAAAATGAATGAGAGGGGGAGTGTGGAGTGGGGACCAAAGCCAATCTGTAAGCAATTGGACATCCCTTTACAGAAGGGTTGTGGGGAGAAGATGGGCCAGTCAGGGTGCAGTATAGCACCAATGAAACATACAGCTTTCCTCTGGTTCTTTAATGCTTCCCCCCCACCACTATCATGACCCTATTTCTACCTTACAAATCTGGCTAGATCAGAGCATGTACACGGGTACAGATAAGAGCTGGGAATACAGAACAGATAAACTCCGGACCAATATTGAGAGTAGCTGTATCAGGAGGGTAAGGGGAAGGTTGGGGGAGAAAGTGGGAATGGATCACGATGAACTACCTATAACCCCCTTCAAGAGGGATGGAAAGCAGATACAGGGGTAAAGGGAGATATCGGACAGTGCAAGACATGAAAAAAAATATAAATTATCAAGTGTTCATGAGGGAGGCAGGGGAAATGAGCTGATAACCAAGGGCTCAAGTAGAAAAAAAATGCATTGAAAACGACTATGGCCAACATGTACAAATGTGCTTGACACGATGTATGCATGGATTGTGATGAGTTGTACGAGCTCCCGATAAAATGATTTTTTAAAAGAAGATCAAATGATAGCATGTTAAATTTGAATCTAACTACATCTGTAATCACTTTCCAACACTGATGACAGCAAGACTGTTCAACATCCAGAGGCTCACTCCATGTGTATTTCCCCTTTTTTTAAAAACTGAACCACTATAAAATGAGTAAAGAGGGAGATTAAGTGGTAAGATGATTACATTTTAACCTAACTACATCGACTTTACAATGGTTTTTCTGTCTGGTAACAAGGCTATTCATATCCTTTGACTATAGTCAGAGGGGATGAGCTGGAGGCTTAAGGATTTGGGGCTTCCAC
>NW_022105855.1:3731997-3733497 GCF_000313985.2 Echinops telfairi
GAGGGCACTCAAGGAGTCACTGAGGGGGAGCTGATTTCTTAGAGAGGAGTTGACCAGGGAGATGTGATTGGTGTAAAGCTCGTGAGAGTGGGATCTTCGGGACCGTCAAAGCTGCAAAAGATCTGTTAATGATTGGCTTGGAATTTGCAAAGTTTGAATTTAGGAAAATTGGACATCACCAAGAATTAAATGGAACATGTAAAGATCAATATCCTAGCCATTGGTGAGCTCAAATGGACCGGGATTGGCCACTTTGAATCAGAAAATCATGCTTTAACTATGCAAGGAATAACACAAGAAGAATGGTATGACATTCATTGTCAAAATTAGTCAAGAAGCACAGGTCTGTGATACTATTGTCCAAATGTATGCACTGATCACAAAAGGTAGGGATGAAGAAATTGAATTCTACTAAAGACTTCTGTTGGAAATTGATCAAACACGCAATCAAGATGCATTGATCATTATTGGCAATGGAAATGCAAAAGTTGGAAGCAAAGAGTAAGGAACAGTTGGAAAATATGGACTTGGTAAACAAAGCTGGAAATCTCACGGTAGAATTTTGCAAAACCGACTGGTTCATAGCAAATACCTTTTCTTAACAACATAAAAGGCAGCTGTGCACATGGACTTCTCTATATGCAATACACAGACATCAAAGTGACTACATCTGTGAGAAGGCCACGGTGGAAGAGCTCAAGATCAGCGGCTAAAACCAGGTCAGGGGTGACTGGAACAGGCCATCAATGGCTCACAGCTATGTTCAGGACAAAGCTAAAAAAATTAAATCAGGTCCATGAGAGCCAAAATAATGACCTTGAGCCTGTCCCACCTGGATTTTGAGAACATCTCAAGAACAGAGTTGACACATTGAACAGAAGAAGTGATGAACTGTGGGAGGACATCATGAACATCACACATGAAGAAAGCAAACAGGTCATTGAAATGATCAAAAGACAGGTCAATATCGATGTCAGAAGAGACTCTGAAACTCGCTTTTGATCACAGAGCAGCTAAAGCAAATGGAAGAAATTAAATCAAAGAGCTGAATAGAGCACAGATGAGTTGCATTGGATAAATCTTCTGCACAAGACCTCTTTAGAGTATTGAAAAGCAAGAATGTTCCATAGAGGACTAAGGTGCGCCTGGCCTAAGCCATGGTATTCTCCATTGCCTCAGATGTATGTGAAAGATGCTAAACAAAGAAGACTTGAGGAGAGTTGATATGTTTGAATTCTGCTGGCGAAGAATATTTAAAGTACCATGGATTCCGTAAAGAACAAACCAGTCTGTCTTGGGAGAAGTATGTCCAGAGTGCTCCTTAGAGGAAAGGGTGACAAGACTTCTTTTGACATGCTTACATAAGACAGGCATGGTGAAATAGTTTATTGTGCCAGCCTGGCCGATAAACACAAGTGGGATTAACTGAAGGGCAGAGAGATAAATGCCTTGGTGAGTCTCGCCTTTCTTGTCTCTCACTCTTTGATCATCGGACCAGTG
>NW_022105855.1:3740069-3747122 GCF_000313985.2 Echinops telfairi
CAACAAGGAGGACATAGAGATCCTGGGCATGTTGGAGCAACAGAAATCTAGCTGAGAGGAATTACTAAAAGGCAGAGAAGCGAGCATGATGGTGGGTCAGGAGGAAGGTAAATGGAAACAGGAAAGATCTAGGAAGCAAAGCTATGGCTAGAGGTATAGGCATAGGTGTGTGCATATATAAATACATTAATTCATATAAATAGAGATATTGGCTTATGTGCATACTTTTATATGGCAATGCATTGAGGTAGTAGTGGATGGACTATGGTCTCTGCTGATGCTCGCTCAGCGCAAGAACGCCCTACCTATCTTGACCTGAATTCTCAGGAATGTTCACTTACCACTTTGGTAGGAGTGTCTGTTGATTTGGGGTGACCTCCACAATTTTATGGAACCCTGGTAGTATAGTGGTTATCAGTTGGGCTGTGAGCCATATCATTGGCAGTTCAAAACCACCAGCCGCTCCAAGAGAGAAAGACTGGGCTTCCTACTCCTGTAAAAGTTACAGTCTCAGAATCCCACAGAGGGTCACTATGAGTCAGCATTGTCTCGATGGCAGTGCTTGGGTTTATGGAGCACAAGTTTATATGGCAGATCTGAATGGTCTTCCTCTCCCCCCATTTTGAAAACAGTGACTCCAAATTGGGTCAGATCTTCTCTGTTGATCTGTGTTTTAAAATGTACAAATGGAGGGGGTATTGTATGGCTCACAGATGCTAAGCAGACTCTTTGTTGCTTATGAGACTGGATTAGAAGATTACATGGCCTGGGAGCAGAACCTACCCTCATCTTGGTGTTATTCCTTACAGCAATGGGCTGATCGAACATTTTTCCTTTTGTGATAGGCTCACTTCACTCAGCACGATGGTTTCCAGGTACCTCTATGTCATGAGGTGTCTCCTGGTTTCATCACTCTTTGGGGGGGGGGCACATAGTATTTCATTGTGTGTATGTACCCCACTTTCTTTATCCATTCTGTTACTGATGGGCGTTTGGGCTGTTCCCAGCTTCTTGCAATTGTGAACCGTTCTGCACAGAACCTGGGAGAGCATGTCTGTCCGTGTCCTGTCCTACTTCTTATTACACATAACTTAAAATTCTATGGGGAATTTTACTGTGCTACAGTTCACTCCTTTCTCTTCTGACACATTTAAAAACAAGTTTATGGGACATTTCCAACATACTTAAATGTTTTAAAATGTGTCATATACTTTTTGGCATTGGTACTTGTTTTACCTAATATCTTTACTTCTATTCCATTATATATGTTCCATTACTATATTGTGTAGTTTAAAAATTCAAACATCTCACTGCCATTGAGCCGATTCTGACTCACAGTGACCCTGTAAGACAGTATAGAACTACCCATGACATTTTGAAGGCCATAAATCTTTAACAGAATAGACGGCCACATCTGTCTGTGGTGGAGAAGCTGGTGGATTTGAACTACTGATTTTTGCGGATAGCTGAGTGTTTTAACCGTTGTAACACTAAGGCTCCTTGTTGTGAAGAGCCCTCATTTTTCCTGGATTTGTAACAAGTTCAAGCTGCGCTTGAAACATTAACCAAAAGCAAGGCTCCGGGAATTGATGGAATTCTAATTAAAAATGTTTCAAGAAGCAGATGAAACACTGGAAGCACCTCCTCATCTATGCCAGAAAATTTGGAAGGCAGCTACTTGACCAATTGACTGGAAGAGGTCCATATTTGTATCCATTCCACAGAAAGGTGACCCAATTGAATGCTCAAATTATACAACAAAATCATTGATGTTACATGCAAGTGAGGTTTACTGAAGATCGTCTGACACCAGTCGCAGCAGTCCAACAGGAAGCTGTCAGACGTTCAGAAGAAGCCTTACAACCAGGGGTATCATTCCTGCTGACAGACAGATCTTGGATCAAAGCAGAGAATACCAGAAAGACATGTTTCATTGATTATGCAAAGACATTTGACTGTGTGGATCATAACAAAAGATGGCGCCTAAGAACAACAAGAGAAAGGAAACAGAGTGATATTATACCTCGCTGAAAACCGAGAGTTCTTCAGTGCCTAGACTTCTGCGTTGCGATTTTTCCCAGGGTTACCGATGGGTCATTCAGAGTTTCAGAATGGGCATGGGAAGCTGTAATGGAACTGAGCACGACGTTGGTCACATGACACAGCGAACCTGGGAGATCCTTCTCAATATCTCTGTAGCTTGGATAGTCTTTTATTCAAGGAGGTATAAAGGGGAGGTATATAATAAGAGAATAGAAGTTGCTGCTCTCTTGTTATGGAGCTCTGGTGACACAGTGACTACCTGCTCAACTGCTACCTGAAAGGTCGGAGGTTCAAACCCACAAACCTCTCTGTAGAAGAATGATGTTGCATTTTGCTTCCATAAAAATTATAGCGTTGGCCCTTAGTCACCCTTCATGTCGGAACTGAATCCTGTGGGAGAATCATCAACCGTTGTAGTCACACGGGCAGCATTTATTCAATGACAGTTCAGAGCGTTAGGAGAGAAAGAAGAACTGAAGCAAACCCCAGGGAGAAATCGGGAGAAATGATTGTCCACTAAGGGCAATGCAATGGATGAGTTGAAACAAAATGTATATGAATTTTTGAATCTAAGACTGATAATCTGCTCTGTAAACTGGAAAAATAAAAAGTTTTTTTTAATTTTTAAAAAAGGATGCAAAAAAATTACACTTAGAAATCCTATGTGGCTGTTCTGCTCCGTCCTACAGGATCTCTGTGAGCCAGAATCGACTGGCTGGCATGTGTACTCACTTGTCACTTACTGTGGGGGTAGAGCTGTGTGTCAACTGTCTGGGCTGTGATTCTCGGTAATTTGGCAGTTTTCCTTGTAGTCGTCCCGATGCTGCTTTTGTTGCCAGAGGCCAGCAGGCCGGGTTTGACTTATACGGACCCCAGGATCAGCAGAACGACACACGAATTGATCCTGCATCGTCCTCGCATTTGTTGCGTGTGAGTCCATTGGCACAATCGGTGTGTCAGTCCATCTCCTTGAAGGCCTTCCTCTTTTTCACTGCCCCTCTGTTTCCTCGAATATACACACTGCAAAACACAGCCCAACTGACATGGAGGCCATCATAGCTGATGGCAACACTACAGGACAAAGAACACCTCATGAGATCTCGAAGCCTCTAGTCTTTTTTTTTATTGATTCAACTTTAACAGTTTTATTGATTTACAATTCATATACTGTACATTTCAGTGACTCAAGTATATTCAAAAGAGTTATGCAATATTACCACAGTCAATTTTAGAGCATTTTATTCATTCTTGTACTCATTATTATTTGCTCTCTATTTACACCCAACCTTCCTTGCTGTGACCTTCAGAAATTATTTACTTATTTCCTGTGTCTATAGAGTGACCTAGCCTTGGCTTCCTATAAAGAAAATCATACAACTAATTGGCTCTTCCTGCCGTACTTTCTTTTTTTGTTGTTGTTGTTTTTTCTTTCTGAAAATATGCTAATGGTTGAGCATTTTCTTTTTTTCTTCTTCTTTTTTAAACATTTTATTAGGGGCTCATACAACTGTTATCGCAATCCATACACACATCAATTGTGTAAAGTGCATTTGTACATCATTTCTCAAAACATTTTCTCTCCACTTAAACCCCCAACATTAGGTCCTCATTTTTCCCCTCCCTCCCAGCTCCTCCCTCCCTCATGAGCCCTTGATAGTTTATAAATGGGTATTTTGTCATATCTTGCCCTGTCCAACGTCTCCCTTCACCCACTTTTCGGTTGTCTGTCCCCCAGGGAGGAGGTCACACACAGTTCCATGTAATCGGTTCCCTCTTTCCTACCCATTCTCCCTTTACCCTCCCTGTTTTGCCGCTCACACCACTGGTCCTATAGGGCTCATCCGTCCTGGATTCCCTGTATTTTCAGTTCCTATCTGTACCAGTGTACCTCCTCTGGTCTAGCCTGACTTGTAAGATCGAATTCGAGTCGTAGTGGGAGCGGGGAGGAAACATTTAGGAACTAGAGGAAAGTTGTATTTCTCATCATTGTTACATCGCACCCTGGCTGGCTCATCTCCTCCCCGAGACCCCTCTGCAAGGGGATCTCCAGTGGCCTACTAATGGGCTTTGGATCTCCACTCCGCACTCCCCCCATCATTCACTATGGTAAGATTTTTTGTTCTGATGATGCCTTATACCTGATCCCTTCGACACCTCCTGGTTGCATAGGCTGGTGTGCTTCTTCCATGTGGGCTTTGTTGCTTCTGAGCTTGATGACCGCTTGATTACCTTCAAGCCTTTAAGACCCCCCAGCCGTACTTTCTAAGGTGGACTCCAGATGAAAGAGGATCTGCGTTTCACTTTTGCCCATTCATAAACCTTTGATTTGTTTAATAGTATGCTGAGAGGTATGATTTGTTAGACATGACATTTTAGTAATCTAAATTTTAAAATAACTCAGGAGTCATTATAATTTTTCAAGCCACAACAATTGGTCAGAATTTGTCTGGTGGCACAGAACAAGGAGACTCAGGAATAGTAGGGAGAAGTGGAAAGTGTGGTGTATTGCCATCAGGCAAGGACTGGTTCATGCCTGACCACCATGACTGAACATCTTGATCAAATATTCCATAGACTAACCCTGATCAAGAGGGGAGGAAATGCAGAATGCAATATCAAATTCTCATTGAGTCCAAATAGTCTGCAGTTTTGGAGGCTGGATGAATTCCCCAAACTATTGCCCTGACACAGTCTTTAAATCATAAAACAGAATTATCACCTGGAGTCATCTTTAAACAATGCACTGTTTTTGATTCCTAGTTAAGACTGTTCACCCTGAGTATTGTACTCTTTTCAGATCATCTTCATGGAATTGAATTAACAACAGTAACTCAAAAGATGATATAGAAACCCCAGAAACAGTGAGTTTCTGTTCATGAGGCGGAAACACAAGGAGGGTCAGAATGGCTACAGAACACAAACAATGTATGCAGTACCACTAAGTCGTACTTGTAGAGACTATTCAATTGGTGCAGGTTTTGTGTGTGTGTATGTGTATGTTATCAACAGAGTTTTTTTTTTTACATTATAAAAGAATAAATAGCTCAGAGTTCATTTAATTTTTTTCTTCCTTATTCTAGAAAGATATAAGATGACTTACACTAATATGTATGATACAAAAAGATAATATGTGTGAAAACTTGATAAGAAAATGCGGGTAAGGGCAGCTACGTTGGAGCCACTAGTCAGGTAGAACGCAATCTGCTAGCCTTGCAATCCTGGATGTAGGAAAGTGGGCACTTAATTGGCTCTGAGATTTAAAGAAAATTGGGCTCTAAGATGGAAACACAAAAAGTTGTAAAGTGCACTGCACCCTATTTCTCAAAAAAATGTATGGTTATACTTAAAACCAGGAGGAAAGATCGCCTCTGAAGCATTGATTCATTTATTTATACATTTCACAAATATTGACAGAACGATTACTATGTGCCAGATACTAGTTTACATTCCAGGGTTCTATCTGGGAACCAAACAATGTCCTGTCCTGATGAACGAAAGAGAGATGACAAACAAGCAATTAATTGTTTCTGATGTGCGCGAGTGGGAAGTGCATGGGAGAACAATGGGCAGAGTGGTAGATTTGCCAGATGGAGTGAGTAAGGGGGTTGGGAAAAGCCTTCCCGGATATAAAAACATTTTATCAGATTCTGGAAGAAAATGAGGAAATACATTGTGCAGAAATCTGGAATGTCCTAGGAATAGTAAATGAGGACATTAGGGTGGAAGCGCATTTAGAGTTTTGAAAGATGTGGAAGATGCCTGAGCAGGACAGAGGCTGAGGAGCCCTTTGTCTGAGAGACCTGTAAGAGGTTTGTTGCAGGCAGGACTGGGAAGAGGCTGTCCTGGTTGAAGAAATTTGTCGTGCGCATTTCTGATGCCAAATTGTTACCTATTCACCCCACAAAAAAATGAAGGTGAAAAAGAAAAAGAAAAAAAAGACATTCAGAAGCCAGTGTAATTGTAGCCAGGGAGTTGAGGTGCGAGAGTAAGAGAAGTCTCAGGGATCTTGCATGATGATATCATAACATCAACCTCATGCTACACAGAGACAGCGTGCTCTTGTTATCTGACCAAGGCACATTCTCCATTGGATAATGTTAACTATACTTACCATATATGCTGGTGTATAAGCCGAGGTTTTCAACACATTTTTAATGCAGTTTCTGTGGTAAAATTAGGTGCCTCGGCTGATATGTGGGTCAGTTTATACTCGAGTATATACGGTAAATTTCTCTCTTTGACTTTTATTTCTCAGGACAAACTGAACAAGGAGATGCTGCATGGTTTAAAGTTAGGGAGGATTTGCATTAAGATTCTATCACCCCACCATACTTGTTTCATCTGTATGGTGAACAAATAATCTGAGAACCTACATGAAGAAGAACATAGCATCAGTATTAGAGGAAGACATTTTTGGCCTGTGATGTGCAGCTGATACAATTTTTCTTGCTGAAGTAAAGAGGACTTATTTATTTGACAGCAATGCTCACTAGGTTTATTTGTGTAGACAACACAGGAGGACACCATGCAGATGGCAGCCCAGTGGGCTGCATTCCAGACAGCTGCTGGCTGCTCACAGTGTGATTACAGTTATGTTATATCGCATCATGGAGGATTACTGATAAGCTACTCACACCCTGGTGCAGCCAAGTTGACACAAAACCTAACCCTTGAGTTAACCATCAAGTCTCCATGTTTTATAGTAAACAGACTAAACGGGTCCTTCACAATATCTGTCCTCCCTGACTCACAAAGTAAGTCATTGCTGGGATCAAACCAGCTGGTGAATCTGAAAGTATTTTGAGAGAGAAGTTTAAGGCCATTGCTTTTTCTCACCTTTTTCTATATTTGACCAATATGGACCAGATATTGTGCTAGTGTCTAGATAGAAAGATAAATTGTAGTCTCTGCCTTCAGAAAGATCATTACATAATAGAATGAACAGACTAGCAAACTATTGTAAATAGGAAGAGCTCTGGGTGCTGAGAAGACAAAGAAGAGAAGAGTAGT
>NW_022105855.1:3748362-3754092 GCF_000313985.2 Echinops telfairi
AGTAGAAAGAAAATGTTTTGAAAATGATGGCAACAAATGTACAAATGTGCTTGACACAATGGATGGATGTATGGATGTATTGTGATCAGAGTTATATAAGTCCCAAATAAAATGATTTTAAAAAGAAAAGAAAACAAGGAGAGGAAAGACATTACAGACAGAAGAAGCAGAGCCTTGTGGAATGAGAAACCAAAATTAAAATCCGAACTCACTGCCATTAAGTCAATTCCGACTCATTGTGACCCTACAGGACAGGCTAGGTCTGCCCCTGGGGGTTTCTGAGACTGTAAATCTTTATGGGGCGTAGCAAGCCTCGTTTTTCTCCTGTGAAGCAGCTAGTAGTTTCAAACTGCTGACCTTGCAGTTCACAGTCCCAAGACATAGTGGAAAGAGAAAGCTTAATATTTATTTTTGGTAGGGAGTATGAGTAGGGGGTTTACAAATAATAGTATAAGATTAGTACTTACGGAGATTCATAACCATGGAGAGATTCCACTCTAATAATTTAAATATTTTAAATGGGGGAGAAATGGTAAGATTTCTTTCTGGAAAGATTTCTGCTAACAAATGTGAAAGATTAAATGAACTCAAGTTTCATTTCAACTGAGACTGAGGAAAAGAGGACAGTTAGGAGATTCAGGCAAAAACAAAACACAACAAAAATGATATGAACCCCGACAACAAAAGAGGAAGAAAAAAACAAGATAAATCTGAAAATGTTAGGGGAGTAAGGCTGAAGGAAATGGTAAGCCTCTAAGGTAGTTCCCAGTTTACTTAGTAAGTGGAAGTGGTGCTCCTAATTAGGTGCTTAAAGATCCTTAGGGAGGGGAATAACCATATGGGAAATCATAGGGAAAGACTGTTTTATTAGTAATTACCTGTAGAAAATTATTTAATGACATCTATTAAAATCTGTTCTTTTCACTGTTATCAATGAATTTAGGTAGAGCTATAGGATTTTTTTTTCAATTTAAAAAATTTATTTATTTATTTGCTATAGGATGTTTTGTTTATTATTGTTCCCTAAATCAATTTGTTGTTGACCAAATCTCAAATACATAACCAACCATTTGCTCTGAGTCGGGATTGATTTGATGACAGCGAGTAAGTATGATATATGTCAGAATTTTGATTCATGATTTTTTTTTGTTTTAACTGAAGAAGGTGGAAATAAACAAGATTAAATCTTTGAAATGGAAATATATAACTCACTATAGAGTTATATATTTTTAATTATTTAAAAGTTATACATTTTAAGATTGTTAATATTCTCATTCATAGAAACCTAGATTGTTATTATTGTTACTATTGTTACTATTACTTAAAAATGTTTGCTAATCAGAGCTGTTAGGAATAGAACAAGTTACCCGCTGGCAGGACTTCAGTACGGAGAGACTATAGAACTGGGTGGCCACTTGCCATAGATGCTTTGCTGTAGAAAACGGCGCCCGCAGTTGGGAGTTTGGACTGAATCAGTTTTCTCTGCTCAGAGCGGAGAGAATCATACAATACAAAATTTGACCAGGAGTTGATGTAGTCCAATGCCAGTGAGAAGTCGAGGCATGGATAGGTCAACATTCCCAGCTCAGCCCACTTTGTGGACCCCAGGTTTAGCTCCATGATCTGTAGATCACACTAAACGATTCTGTATGAATCTTGGGAAATAGAAGAAAAGGGGAAGAGAGGAGTGGAAGTAAGTGGCTGGCAAAATCTCCAATCTTCACATTATTCCCCAGAAGGAGCAGAGATACTCTTTGCCTGAATAAATAATTGGCCAATGGGGTAGTTCTTTTATAATTAGCAGTATTTATTGATCACTTACTAGCTGTAGGAATACAAAGCGGTGTGGGATGCCATTACTAATTGCTATCACGCATGATGTCTCCATGTGTCTCAGCGCAGGGCTGTGTGCCCCAGAGTTTTGAAAGGCTAGTTTTCTATAAGTAGATTGCCAGTCGTTCTTTTGATGCATGTCTGCATAAACTTGGACCTCCAACTTTTTGGGGAGCAGCCAAGTTTCTTAACTGTTTGTACCCCTAGGGAATCCATCTTATAGTGGAAATTCTCAAAAACCAATGAAAAAGCTATGAAAACGTCTTAGCCATAACTAAACACCTTTGGGGAATGAATCATTGGGCTTAGGAGCCTACGGACCAGTCTTGGAGGACAAGTAAGTCAGGTCCTCAAAACCTCACTGCCATTGAGTCGATTTCGATTCATAGTCATCCTAGAGGACAAAGTAGGCCACTCCTCTGGCTTTCTGAGACAGTAAATCTTCATGGGAGTAGAACGCCTCATCTTTCTTCCTGCGGGAAGCTGGACGTTTCAAACTGCTGACCTTGCAGTTAGCATCCCAGTGAGTAATCCGCTACAGCACCAGAGTATAACAAAGGCACCGCTGACTAATGGTGGCAATCACAACAACTTATGAGCAGCCGTCTAAGATGCATGTGGGTCTCTTCCCCGCTGGAGGAAAGAAGAGTGAAGAAAAGGAAACACTCGAGGAAATAAATGGTCCTAAGGACAAATGGACCACAGATCTGCAGCCTCCACTACCCCAAACCCTAAAGAGAGCCACGGTGACCAGCTTCTACTACCAACTCCTCTGAGCAGCATCATAGAGAGCCAGGACAGACGAGGAGAAGAAAATGTAGAAAATTTTTAAATAATAATAATAATAAAAATAAAATCCATCTTACTAGTGTGCTAGAGATTGGTGGAAGCCCTGAGATTGTAACCCTCAGTTATCCTTCTCTCCTGCGATGAAGCCCTCCCCTGGGGACCGCCGTGCAGTCAACACTGGACAGGCCTATGCAGTGCACACTAACAGCAGGAAGAAATGCACTCCTCACATATAATCAACCGGACTGCACCCCAAGGCAGCATGTCCCAAAGCTCAGAGGGAGGAAGAGACAGGAAAGAAGGCCACATGGAAGTGGGGAACCCAGGGAGGAAGTGGGAAGAGTGCTCTGACACCCGAGGGAACTGCAAATTAGACGATGACATTCCATGTGTAAATTGTGAGTGGAAAGCGAATTTTCTCTGTAAACTTTCACCCCAACTACAATACAAACATTCAGAAAGATATGTTAGGCAACTGTGGCTATGTTGCCTTACATGGTAAAGTAGACGTTGCAGAGAGGACAAAGGTTGCAGACTTTGAGAGAGAGAGAGAGCGATTACCTTGGAAGATATCTGTGGGCGCCATCTAATCACACAAAGCCTTAAAAGCAGAGAAAGTGGCCCAGCTGGGGCCAGAGGAAGAGAGAGGGAGAGCAATGCAGAGACATCGTGCCAGAGGGCTTCCATCCTCCACTGATTTGAAGATGGTGAACATGCGGTCACGAGCCGAACAATGTGGGTGACTTCTAGAAGTTGGGAAAGAGAAGGAAATGGATTCTCTTTTACAGCTTCCAGAATGAAATGCAGCCCTGCCCACGTCTTGACTTTAGGCCTCGATCCCATGTTGAACTTCTGAACTGTAAGCTAACAACAGACTTCCGTGGTTTAAACCACCACGTTTGTGGTGCTTTGCTACAGCAGCAATAGAAAATAAATATACAACATGAGCAGAAACAACATAGAGGCAGAAAATGTAGTACCCGCAATTCATATTCCCTGAAACATATGGGGATCAAGTTAAACTGACAGAAATGACTCGGGTTCTTTGAGGTTGGCTACAGAATCTGTTATCTTTCTTCAAAAAACTCCTTTCTTAGCTTCTCTGAGCATTCTCAAGTTGGGGGAGACCTTACAAATCAACTCAACCCTCCACGCACTACCACTCAAGAGCCCACCGTTGCTGTCTCTAAAATAGGTTTCCTCTGGTGATGTTCACGCTTCTCTCCGTTGGGATGTCAGGTGTTGCTGCAGAGACTCTTACAGCAAACTCAACAGCTTCCATTAAAATTCCCTGTTCCTCTGTCAGTGCCAACATCGCAGGTAAGCCACAGGGACCTGTGAAGATGGCCACTGCTGCCCTCCTGTGGTGAAGTGGGGCTGTGTTTTTGAGATACAAAGGAAAGAATCCAAGTGCCTCACTTCTTTCTGCAATTCCCGGGCCAAAGCAGTCCTACCTGGGAAGGTTGCTGTGAGTTGGAATCAACTCGATGGCAGTCAGCTGTCAATCACATTAGAGGCCTGGTGATACTGCAGGAGGGTTCTATGCGTTGGGCTGTTAACCTAGTTTAAAAGCACCAGCGGCTGTCTGGGGGAAACAGGAGCTTTCTTCTGCTGTGGAGATTGACAGCCTCAGCTCCCCGGGAAGCTCTGCTCTGCTGAGTGTCAAATGGACTCCAGGCCAGTGAGGTTTTTGTTACTGTTGTGTTAACATCAAGAAGCAAAATTTTAAAACAAAATGATGCGCATCGTCTTTATTAGTAACTCCTGAGTATCCAGCAATTCAGGGCATCCAGAAAGTTTGTGGGGAAATGGTATTGACAGATAATGGTATTTTTTTCCATAAGCATTTGGAAGCTCCCTCATATGGCAGAGTGCTGTGGGAGTTTTTTTTTTTTATTTAATGAGCAAGTAACAGGCTCCTCTCTAAGGGGGATGAGGGTGCATCCAGAGGTCGAATAAGAGATTAAAAATATAAAGCTTGGGTAAATTCCTTTGGCCTTTATCCATCAGTGTTGACCTACAAAAATGCAACACCTCCCAAATATCATGATTTCAAGGGTGGGCAATCTAGAGAAGAGAAAAATCTCAGTCTCTGAATACCTCACATTACATGTCATGCAAATTCTGCCTTAGTGCCGGCCAGTTTCTGCTTGGTAGGTTTATCATGCCGAACAGGTGGGTCACTTCATGACCTACACGTTAATAGAACTCGTATAGACGTTCATTCCTAATTTCCTCCAAGGCTTCTCATCACTGTGAATTCCATGCGGGCTGGCAACATCACTACCTCGGTTATTACTGTGTGCTCAGAGGAGACTAGCACAAAATGGGTATTTTGAATAGCATATTGTAAATGAAGGGATGGGGAATAACTTCCTGGGGTTTTTATTTCCATTTATTCTCCTAGGCGCCCCAAGCAGCCACACGTGTATACCTAGCCAAGGCATGGCGTGGACGATGGCCCTCCGAGGGCCGAGCCAAACCTATCATTGAGTCCATTCCTTTTCACTGCGACCCCCTTTGGCCACGGCCATGGCTGGGGCGTGAGGTGGCGCTGTCGTCCTTGGTGACGGCTTCCCATTTTCACCTGGCCCGAGTCTCCTTTGCACTTGACCATCTAGCAACCACGAAGGTAGAAAACGAGTGTCTAGATCAGTCCCAAGGGCAGCTTTTCTCGTTTCAGCAAAGATGTCCCTCTGGCCAGTCCAGGGAGCCTGGAACCCCTCCTGCTCTCAGACTTCCCTTTGTGGGGAGCCCGCCCAAACCCCATCCTTTCCCGGCGGCCACACCCCGCCGCGGGGAGGAGGCGGGACCGAAAACCATTTCCTTGAGGCTGGCACACCTGGCCCTGCCCAAATCGGGGATGCATTTTTATGTTCCCGGGCCGTGCCAGTTCCATCCACAGCGGCGTGGCCGGAGGAGGGAGTGACCGTGAACATGGAGTGAGGGGGTATGAGGACGTGGGCAGGGGGCCAGCAGCGACGGGGCGGTCGGGCCGACCCGGGCAGCTGCGAGGGGGCACAGGGAGGAAGCTGGGAGCAGGGCGGATGGGATCCGCTCGGGGCGTTTGAGAAGCACCAGGTGACTTAACCTGCGTCCCTCAGAGTC
>NW_022105855.1:3754679-3756636 GCF_000313985.2 Echinops telfairi
TGGTGATCTGTGACAGAGATAAAACTGTGTCCGTGTCTTAAAGCTGTTCTTCGTGGATCGAGATTGCGGATTTCTCCCCAGCCTTCTCTTTTTCTATACTCTTAGTTCCTCCTGCCCGCCCCCCACCATCAGTCTCTTGAACCCCGGTTGGGGAGCGATTAATGTTGGGCTGCAATCCGCAGGGTGGCCCTGGGACACCACCGCGGGTCGCGGGTCGGCGGGGCAAAGACTGGGTGTTCGGCTGCTCGGACCTGCAGGGCAGAGGGTGAGATCCATCCCTCAGCCGCACCTCCATTTTGCCTCTGGTCTTGCCTGCCATCGCGCTTGCTCCCTTCTCTGCTGGTCTCTTCCCGTTGTGTTGGATTCCGTCCCGGTTGGCTTTCTCATCCGTTACAGACCAAGCTCTGTCCCCACTGCCCACAGCTAACCATCAGGGCTTGTTGGGGTTGGGTGCCGTCCCGTCTGTTCCGACGCAGAGTGACCCAGGTACAGCAGGAAGCAGCACTGCCGGTCCTGGGCCAGCCTCATCGTGGTGCTCATCTTTGCGTCCGTGGTTGTCGCCACTGTGTCAGTCCATCTCCGTTTCGCTTCTGTGTGACCACGCGCCCACAGCGTGGGGGGGCAGGTCTTGCCATCTTAGCTTCTAAGGAGCGTTCTCCACGTACTTCTTCCAGGGCAGATGTGTTCGCTCTTTTGCCAATTGGTGGTGTGTTCAATATTCGTCCCCAGCACCGTCATTCAAAGGCATCGTCCTTCTCTAGTCTTCCTTAGTCAAAGATGAGGCGTTCGACTCCCGTAAAGATGTCTTCCAGAAACCCCCAGGGGGCAGCTCTACCCTGTCCTATAATGGGGTCACCGCCAGTCAGAAGCGACTCTCTGGGTCTGGGACTGAGTTTGGCTCTCTCTCTCTCTCTCTCTCTCTCTCTCTCTCTCTCTCTCCCTCTCTCTCCCTCCCTCCCTCCCTCCCTTCCTTCCTTTCTTTCTTTTGGCTTGTTTGTGTATTCAATGTCTAGTCAGTAGTTGTGGAAATTAAGGAGGTGAGCTTGGATACTGTGCCCACCCACTACTGTCCAGGGGGCTCTGACTCATAGCAGGCCCTATAGGACTGAGCAGAACTGCTCCTTGTGAATTGGGCTGCAATCTGCAAGGGCCAGCCGTTTGAGACCTCCGGCCAGTCTGCGGGAGAAAGATGGAGCTTTCTAAAGAGTCTTGGAAACTCACAGGGCCAGTTCCACCTTGTCCTATAGGGTCATGACGAGCCAGCATTGACTCAACAGTAGATAGTCTGGTTTAGTTTAGGGTTTCTAAGACTGAAACTTTATAGACGCAGCCTGCCTCACCTCTCTCTCAAGGAGTGAATACGAATCACGAACCTGAGGCGAGCACTTCAGTGTTTAATTCACTCTACCAGTAGATCTCCTGTATCTCACTCAAAATGGAAACCCACCTGGAAATGGACTTTGTAAGAAATATCGCAGACCTCATTTGTCTTTAACAGTTTTATTAGCATTTCATCCACATGTCATATAATTCAACAATTCAGTCATATCAAGAAGAGTTGTACAATCATCACCACATTCCATTTTAGAGCATTTCCTTTTCCTGGTAGTCATTGTTATTCATGTAATTATTTCTAATTGTGGCAAGAATATAAAACAAAACATTCTCAAATTCCATAACTTCTACATGTATAATTCAGTGCCATTGAGAACACTCTTCGTGTTGTACATTATTTCTTCTGTGATTGTGTTACATTCGTGGTACATATTCGTTACAATTGCTTAACCTGTATGGATATATTATTATTAACTGAAGTGTATAGTCCATTAGAGTTCACTTTCCAATGGGCCTCGACAAATGATATGTAGCAGCAATGACAGTACCCGACAGAACAGACTGCCCTGGCCAAGCCCCTGCTTCAGCTATTCATCCCTTCCCCTTTCGGATGGTTTGTTTT
>NW_022105855.1:3757183-3796012 GCF_000313985.2 Echinops telfairi
TTTGACAACTCACTTCTTTTTATTATTGAGTAAAACCCCCTTGTTTGGATTTATCATAGTTTATTCATCCGTTCCCTATTGCGGGGCATTTTGATTGCCTCCAAGTTTTAGCAGTTATGAATGAAGCTAGCCTAAAAATTCCTGTGTCGATGAGTGTGCATACACACACACACACACACACATATATATTTATATATAACTCATTTGAGTTAGTATCGAGGAGGGTGATCACCAGACTCTGGGAAAACTGCATTTGGCTTTGTGAGAAGGTGTCAGACCACCGTGCGCTGGACCATTCAGGCTTCCCTCCAGCCATAGGCGAGAGTTCCCATTGCTCCATCTCCTCTCACCTCTCCTGTCTTTGGTAATATCAACGTTTCAAATGTTGGCTATTCTAATAGTTGTATAGCAGTTTCTAATTCTTGTTTCCATTTGCTACTGTCTAATGACCTGATAGCAAAGACTTTGTCCTCATGCTTAGTTCTTACTTGTGTGCCTCTTTCAGTGGTGTGCCTGCCTCTGGCCAGCTGGAGGTTACAGCGGCAAGACGAGACTTGACTAATGCAAGTGGCAGGCTTGCTGCTGGTTCAAAGATGGAGGAAAGGGGGCTATGGCATGTGGCAATTCTACCGTGATCACCTTGTTTTCATCAAATTTATTACGTGAGGCAACAAATAGAGTTCCGCTTGACGTTTTGAGTTTATATCTATAATAATCTACTTTCTAATGCACTCTTTCTGAGAGCAAGACTAATCACATCGCTAGTCCATGGTCTGAGGAATTCCAATGGGGGCTTAATCCAGTGGGGACTCTGCAAATGGATTTGGGGCCTTCACTGCCACCCACAGCTTTCTGAAACCTGGGCGCTCAAAAGGCCCTCTAGTGTCAGCAGTGAAAACACAGCTGGTAGGTTCCGTTTCTCACCTTATAAAATTATGAATGGTGGGAAATTGTAGTGGAAAGAGTCCCAAGTGGAGATGCAAGGTAAGCAATGCTTGTCTTAATTTACAAGCTTATTAACTCTTGAAAGGTACCTAAAGGTCATGCCTCAGTTTCCTTATCTGTAAGTTACCGAGGTTGGGTTTGCTAGTTTGTAGTTGTTGTTTTCAACCTCTCCGGGTTCTCCAGGCCCAGAGCTCGATGGTACTTGTGAGGTGTGTGTGCTGGTGGTGCAGTTGTTAGGAGCTGGGCTGGGATCTGAAAGGTCAGCAGTTCAAAAGCACCTGCTCTGTAAAAAGACTGGGCTTTCTACTCCCCTCAAGTGTTACAAGGCACGTTTTAAAAAGCGCTACATTCTTACAAGCTCTTACAAGTCTCATAAGTCTCTTCTTGCTCTGTCCACTACAGTTTTGAAACTCCAGGGGCACCCAGACGGTCCCACCCTGCTCTCTAGGGTGGCTGTGAGGCATCAACTTTGGTTTGTTTTTGGGGTTAATTTGCATAGTGTGCTTGTCAGGGGGTACCAGGAATAAAAAGCAAGACTGCTAGCTTTGTTTTTGTTTCTTAGCAGGGAAACGTGACCTCGGTGGCGCTGGGTGGGGCTGGGGGCTGGGGTGGTGGGGGAGTTCTGACATTTTAAAGGCAGGAACACACTAACACTCGGGGTTGAGCGTGCTACGTCTGCACCTTTGAAAATCTTGTAGCCCCTCATCACGTTGAATTTACTCCTTACCTTTCTGTTCCATACCCCCATGCCATTTTAAAGCTTGATTTAATAATGAAACTGAGAGGAGATGTTTTTGCTCCTGTAAAGGTTTACAGCCTAGGAAACCCAGAGAGGGAGTTCTATTCTGTCACTATCAGTCAGAATCAAGTCAATAGCAGGGAGGGTTTTTTTTTTTTTTTTGCTTTGATTTGGTAATAATGGATACATGATCAAGAATTGCTACAATCTGATTAGATCACTGATTTACTTATTTATTTTCCAAAACCATTTTATTGGGAGCTAATACAGATACCATATCCTTCCGTAGTTCAATCACATCAAGCAGTATGGTACAATTGCTATCACAATCAGCTTCAAAGGATTCTTTTCCTTCTTGAACTCCTTGATGTCAACTTCCTTCCCCACCCCCAACCCCAAATTGATTTTTCAATCTTAGGAAAATCTGTGACCTTAGTTTCCACATGTACTGTGAAGTTGGTAAAACAGCCATGAACTATTCTGAAAAGGATGTTCTATTATAAAATGGAGATAATTTTGAAAAATATTCCAATTTGGTGGGATATAGCTAGAACAAATGTGATTTATATTAACTACACACCACTTACTTTTTATCACTGCAACATTCATGTTCCTGAACTGACTTTTCTTGGGCTAAGGTTAAAATGAGCTCTTTTTAATTCATTGAGTAAACTTTGGCTGGGAGCAGAGGCAAGCTGACTTGAAAATAAAAGTATGAGCTTTGGCTGATGGTGCTGGATATCAAAAGATATAGCACCTGGGGTCTTAAAGGCTTGAAGATAAACAAGCAGCCATCTAGCTGAGAAACAACAAAGCCCCATGGAAGAAGCACACCAGCCTGTGTGATCATGAGGTGTTGACGGGATCAGGTACTAAGCATCTAAGACCCAGAACAAAATCATACCTATTGGGGGGAGGAGGGGGCATGGAGTGGAGACCCAATGCCCACCTGTAGACAATTAGACATCCCATTACAGAGGGGTCACAGAGAAGAAATGAGTCAGTCAGGGTGCAGTACAGCACTGATGAAACACACAACTTTCCTTTCTTTGGTGCTTCCTTCCCCCCACTATCATGACCTCAATTCTACCTTACAAATCGGATTAGACCAGAGCATACACAGTGCCACAGACAAGAGCCCGCAACACAGGGAATCCAGGATAGATAACCCCCAGGGCCAACAAGGAGAGTAGAGATACCAGGAGAATTAGGGGAGGGTGGGGGTAGAAAGAGGGAACCAATCACAAGGATTAACCTATAACCCCCTCTCAGGGGGATGAACAATGGAAAAGTGGGTGAGGGATGATGGAGGATGATGTAAGATATGAAAATAATAATCTATAACTTATAAAGGGTTCATGAGGGACAGCGGGTGGGGAGGGAAGGGAAGAAATGGGGAGCTGATATCAGGGGCTCAAGTGGGAAGAGAATGCTTTGAAAATGATGATGGCAGCATATGTGCAAATGCGCTTGACACGCTGGATGAATGTATGGATTGTGATAAGAGTTGTAAGAGCCCCCAATAAAAGTATTTAATTAAAAAAAAAGTATGAGCCTTGGCTATCTGACCACAGATAGGCAATAATGTTGGACAGATTGTGTATTTATAGATATTCAGATAGTGTGTGAGATAAACATTTACCAGGAAGTTCATTGAGCCTTGGAACAGAACTCTTTGTGCTAGAAGGACATCCCTGAATCTGCCAACCCGAGTGATAGGTTTAAGAACAGATTCAGTGACTGGAGCCCTGGGACTTTCCTGTAAATATCTATAGAAGAAATCCTTGCTGAGTGTTAGGACGCCATGGTCACTGTAGGCGCTTGGCGAAGTAGAGGAACTGATGTTAGCAAGTGAGGGATGTAGAGTCTTTGAATATCCCCTTAGTCTCATCGATGAGTGGTAACCAGAGACACTGAGATGACTTCACGGCTGTCATACATAATCAACTGGTTTCTGACAGCAAGACAATGACATCACTTGGTGTCGCCTGGTCTGTGTGTGGAGCCTAGTGGCACAGTGGGTTACAGGTTAGGTTGTTAACCACAAAGGCAGCAGCTGGCACCACTAGCTGCTCTATGTCAGAAAGAGGAGGCTCTTCCACCCGCATGAAGATGTACAGTCTCAGAAACAAAAGGAGGCCAGTTCTCCTCTGTTCTGTCGGGTCCATTTGGGTTGGAATCAGTTCCGTGGCAGTAGGTCTGTGTCAGTTATAACTCGGTGTACGTATTTATGCGTGAGAAGAGGCATTAGTCTTGGGCACTCAGTCTAGATGGCGTGTTTGTTCAGCCTTTTGCAGCCGTACATTGTCCAGCCTGTTCCAGGACTGTGTCTCTCAGAGACAGAACATTCTGTGGTCTTGCCAAATCACCCATAAATTCTGGTTTAACTTCTTCAGGCCAGAGAGCTACACCGGTTATCATGATCCACAAATAAGACTTCAGAATCGAAAAGTATGGAACCTCCCTGAAATTAAAAATGGAATATGATCCAAATAAATAGACAGACAGATGGTTAAGGTGGTGGTCTCAGTTCATTTGTGCTCCTGTCACAGAAAGGCTACACATAGGTGACTTTAATGAGCAGAAATGCCTTTTCTTGTGGTTTAAAGGCCTAGAGATCTGAATTCTAGGCACTGGTTCAAGGGAAGGTTCTCTGAGGGAAAACCTTGTGTGTGCGTGTGTGGCGTGCGTCAGCTTGTTATGAGTTAGAATTGACTTGATGGCAGTGAGGTAATTTTTTGTAGTTCCTCAGTTCCTTGCCAATCTCTGGATGGCCCCTCTCTTCGCCCATTTGGGCTTGCTTCTGTGTCTAATCAAAAGCGACTAGGTGTAACATGTGCCCTACATGACTGCCGCTGTGGTTCTGACACCTAGGGATCCTAGGTCCAACCAAACGAAACACTGCCTGGTCTTGTGGCAACCTCACAGAGGTTCCTTATGTGTGAGCCTATTGATACAGCCACTGTATCAATCCACCTTGTTGACAGGTTTCCTTTTCCCCCTCCACAGCTACTTGACCAATCATGATGTCCTTTTCCAGGGACAAGTCTCTCCTGACAACATGTCCAAAATATGAGAGACAAAGCCCAGCATCCTTGCCCCTGAGGAGCATTCTGGCTGGACAGGCAAACATAGAATTGTCTGTCCTTTTGGCAGTGCATGCTACTTTCAATAGTCTTCACCAGCACTATAACTCAAATGCATCACTGCCTCACTAAAATAACAATGAGACCCTATACCCACATGGGAGTATATCCCCAGGTATGGAGTTAGGGTTTCAACACATACCTCTTGGGGATGCATTTCAATTAAAACAGTGGTTATACTACCCCAAATTGCAGTTCTTCAATTGCATATTCAACATGTTCAATGCAATTCTCATGAAAATTGTAGCTGCCATTTCCCCCCAGAAATTCACAAGTAAAATACCAGGGACACCAAACATGAAAACAATGCTGAAAATCCATGTTTCTGGATTTCAGAGCATGTGACAAAGTTGTAGTCATCAAGATTGTGTGGTGCTGCATGAGGATAGATTGGCGAGTCTTCCACAAGTGGAACCCATTTGAAAGTCTAGATATTAGCTTGTCCATCTATAGTCAATTGATTTTTTTTTTCAAATAAGAGTGCCAATACAATCCAATGAAGGAAATAATAATCTTTTTAGAAAATGGCCCTTGTACAAATAAATATCGATATGCAAAAGAACGAGGTTAAACCTCAACTCTAAAATTCAGAGAAGAAAACATAGGTGTAAAACTTCATAATCTTGAATTAGGCAGTGGTTTCTTAAATAAGACATAGAAAGTACAAGGAAACAAAGAGAAACAGATACATTGGACTTCATCAGCATTAGAAATTTTGTACTTCAAAAGATACCTAGCAAAAGCGAAAAGAAGGACTGCCTAATGGGAGAAATTATTTACAAGCCACGTGTCTAATAAGGATCTAGTATTTAGTATATATATATATATATATCCTAAAAAAACGGATTTTTTCCCTACACTATGAACTTAAATTTTTTACAAAAGAACCTTATCACCTTCAAAGTACTCTCCATTACACTTAATACATTTGTCAAATCTGTGATTTCATTCTTGGAAACATTTTTCAAACTCATCCAGCTGACAGCACCTTCCTCATTTTTTTTTCTTCACCTCTTTTATGTCACCAAATGGCTGCCATTTTGTGTCCCTCTTCATTTACGGAAACAAAAAGAAGGCACCCGGAGTGAGGGCTGGTGAGTAAGGTGTGTGGGGCAAGAGTGCCATGTTGTTTTTTGCCCCAAAACTGGGACACTGAAATGGCTGCATTAGCAGGCACGTTGTCATGGTGGCAAAGCCAGTCCCCCATCTGCCACAAATCAGGCCTTTTGTGCCACACAGTTTCACAATGTTTTCAGAACCTCTAAATAAAAAGCTTGATTAACAGACTGACCTGAACTCCAAATGCACGATCCCCCTCACATAAAAACAACAACAAAAACAAATGAGCATCATCTTGAGGTTTGATTGCACTTGACTAGCTTTTTGTGGGTGAGGTGACAATGGCATCTGCCACTGGCTTGACTAATATTTGCTTGCCGCTTCGTAAGAATAGCACCATGGCTCCTTACCTTGGAAAAAAATGTCTGGGTCGAGTCAGAGCCGTTCTTTCAAAGCATGGCATGTTTCCACTTGATGCTCTTTTTGCTGGTCAGTCATAACTTGAGGCACAAATTACACAGGGACCCTTCCCATTCCCAAACCTTGTGTTACAATTCCCCGAACTGAGCTCCAATGTAGTCCAGATAACGTCCCCATCGCCTCAATGGTCTCTTGCAGTTCTTTGAGCACAGATGCATGAATTTTGTTGATAGTTTTGCCTCTTTGGGAATTTGCAGGACGTCCAGAATGAGGTTTGTCAGCAATCGACATTTCACCTTTTTTGAAACAAGAAAATCACTCATACACTTCAGTTTTTCCCATAGCGTTGTCATTATAAGCTGTGTTCAACATCACAACCGTTTCTGCAGCATTTTCCCAGAGCAGGAAACAGAATTTCACAGCCACATGCTGTTCTCTTAAATAGGCCATCACCAAAAACAAGGTTTGAGTAAAATTGCTTTTATGAAAATTTCCCTGTGACCAGAGAGGATCTTCCCAGGCAATGTCAATGGGTGCAGGAACTCAGAGCCAGTTGCTCAGTGCTCCCCTAGTGGGAGAAGCGCCCAGCGGAGCTTTTCCCATTTTGGAGGGGTGGTTTGTTATGGGTACTTATATGATTACCTGATTGATATAGTATCGTGTCTACCTCTCAGTCTGGGAGGGAGAGAGAGAGAAGGAAGGGAAGAAGAGCGAGTCTAATATATACTGGTTATCTGTAATAGGCATCCTACTTTCCTAGATATTTAAATAAATATCCAAAATATGAGGCAGCTTCAGAAAGTTTGTGGGAGAATGGAATTAAAAGATGATGAAATTCTTCCACGAAACTTCTGGAAGCTCCCTTATAATTCTCCACAATTCTGATGGGAAGACAGAGACACACAAAGTTAACATACCTTATGCAAAGTCATCATGAATGGTAGAACTGTCATTCAAATAGAAGCCCAACTGCAACGCTCCCTCCCTTTCCATGACACCATTGGCACTTACAAGGAGAGGAATGGAAACCTGAGAGACCCTGAGACTTACATGATAGAACAGAGGCCGGAGAAGGCAGTCAAAGCCAGTCTTTGGAATGTGAGAGCTCTTATGGGGAAGAAGGGGGAGAAGGGATAACCCAGTAAGAAAGATTTATTGCTCAGCCTACCCTCTTCGGGTGGGGATCATTTCCTCTGCAGTTCTTCACTGTCCCCAGGAGGGACAGGTTTCCTATTCCTCATAGAAGCTCGGTCAGCTACCTAGAACTAAAATAAACCCCAGCCCTCCGACTTCCCTCTGGATGGCCCCAACTCGGAGCTGACTCTGTTTCTCTAGCTCCTAGACAGACCCCTCAGCTCAGAACCGCGCATACCTGCCTTCTAAGGTGAGGGAATTTGCTCTTTTGTCCTAGCGGTGAACAAGGTGGGGGTTAGCTGTCCTTCCCAAATGTGGGCCTTGCTCTGGCTATGCATTTGCTATTGTTTACCTGGGATAACATTCTATGTATAGACTCCACAGTGACCCGCCCTGTATGACTGTAAATGATTTCCGGATTGCCAAATCTCCTGCCCATCTGTCTCTGTGCCTGGCTGGGTTGAGGGCTGGTGTGCCTTCCCGCTGCCCTCCTCGGCTCAGGCCCTCCTCTCTCTTTCAGAGGGCAGGCGGTGAGGATTGGCCAGCAAAGGAAAGGAATCTCTTCATTTGGGAAGCAGAACTGCCAGGAGACCTTGAAAGAACTGGGAGTCTCCTTAGAAGCAGAAGCCCAGCAGGATGAATTGCAAAGAGGGGGGCTGATTCTTGGAAACACAATGTGACTGACCACTGCAGGACCCAGGTGCTTGAAGAGCCCTGAGAAGCAACTGCAGGGTGGACTCACCAGGTAGGAGAAGGAAGACACAGGTGTGTCAGAGGTAATTTTGTATTTAATTTTGGGAAGGGGACGTGAGGTAATCTGCTTTTCCCTCTCCTAGATGGCTCTCATTTCCTCAATTGGGACAATTGTTCTTGAGTAATAATCCAGTGTGTGTGTGTGTGTGTGTGTGTGTGTGTGTGTGTAGGGTGGGTGGTGGGTGGGGGCTGTGTGTATGTCAGCAAAAGAATATTTATTTTGAGACAGCTTATTTCTGTGTCTTTGGGTTTGAATATGGCAGATTATGGATGGAACTGGGGTTATGAAAAATAGAACGGTAATTATAATTCAAAGATTTTCGATAACACCTCGAAGGAAAACGTTGTGTTCACACTGTAGTCACATTCACATCCCTTGTAGTTTATGGAGGCCGTGAGTGTTATCCTGCTTCCCCAGATGGAGCTGTCTGTTCAGCAATCATTTGTCCTCTAAGACAGCAGACTTTTTGTGAGATGCCAGTACACAAAGTACTTCACTGCATGCCCCAGGGGTTTTAAGAATTCTTGAAAATAGATAAAATAAGAGGCAAGGAACGTTGATACCCCCCTGTCTTATTATCAACTCATCTTTGAGTTAGGATTCATAGTGGAGCCTCTTTTCAAAAGGTTTCAAAGTACATTTTAGGTCCAGAGTCTCTGGGAAGGTAGGGAGAGGGTAGAGATCCAAAAATAGGTCACAATCCCTTGGTGTCTGAGGGAGCTGGAGAAAAGGCTTCCTTCTAGTAACCCCGCCCCCTTTGAGCCAGGAGATAGCAGAGGGCACAAGGCAAGTTACCTACCCAAACCCAACGCTCTTCGGGGTCTCCATGTAGTCACGTCTTGTCTTCTCACACGTTTGTTCTGGTGGAAAGGTAGGATCCTGGGATCCTGATTCCTAGCCCAGCGCTCTTGGAGATTTCTGCCTTCATCCTGACCCCTTCCCATAGGATGCACATGGTGACAGGTATCTTTTCCCTCCAAGAGAAGAAACTAGAAATAGGATTCGAGTTCAGATGGTGACCAAATAAAGCTTGGCAGGATTTGGCGAACACGAGGCAAATTTTTTTTAATTTGACTTTTATTTTCAGGATGTATTTTAAAGGCAGTCTTTGCTCCATAGCATTAAAAAAACTTCACAGGTAGAGTCTCCATTCATTTTTTTCTCCCAAATTGTAGTGTGTGTGTTGGCAAAATTTGGTTCAGCATCATATAGTTTCCATGATTCTCTGGAATTCCAAACACAACTTTTTGTATTTTTGTTCAGTCTTAAGTTTTTGAATATACAGTACTTTTAAAAACATTGATTTTTGTAGTTAGAAAACCAGGGTATGAAAATATGCTCTGCTGACTTGCCTTTAAAACAAACAAGTTTAATCTACATCTGAATCTAATCTCTCTGAACTTTAGTCTTCTTTGAGGGAAAGTGCCTCCCATAGCACCTGGCACACTGGATGCTCAATCTATGTTTATTGGGCCTGAGAGCAGACAGCAGTGACTTTCTTTCAGAATGTCGGAGATAAATACATCTGGAATCCTCTAGAGCTAAGCAGTTCTCCGCTACCTGGCTTCTCATTTGGCATCTTCTCTCTCTTTAGGGAGTTTTTGCTTGGCAACTCCAAGGTAAGGATTCAGGGTAAGAAAAGAGGGTGGGTGACTCGGAGCCAAGGCAGATGTCTCTGTCCTGGGCCTTCTACGTCACGTTACCCCCTTTATGTCCAGGCTTTGGGCATCTTGCCCCACAGACCAGCTCTTGATAATGCTCTTAACCCCAGTGTGCTCTCAGGATAGGTCAATTATCTACGGAAGAAAAACAAGGCTGGAAAAATGACTTTTTAAAACTTGTAGTTTGGGTGACAGTTTACAGAGCATATTCCTTCTCCATACAACCGTTCATATGTCTCTCGTGGCGGTGGCTGGAGTCACCTCAGTGGGGTAGCGTTTTCCCTTCTCTCCCCAGGCTCGGCATGTCCACTTAACATTCTTTTTGGAAACTCCCGGCCCCTTCCTGTCCTCTGAGCTTGTTTGGGGGCAACAGCTTCCCGTTTAGTCTGGTTTGGTTGAGGAATACATTCTTCCCTGGTGCTCACTGTGCAGCCTGTCTAGTTTTCTACAGAAAGGGGATCCCTCCAGGTGACTT
Source organism: Echinops telfairi (assembly GCF_000313985.2). Classification (NCBI taxonomy): domain Eukaryota; kingdom Metazoa; phylum Chordata; class Mammalia; order Afrosoricida; family Tenrecidae; genus Echinops; species Echinops telfairi. The sequence goes on from NW_022105855.1 coordinate 3,767,517, forward strand.
TAGTTCCAGGTTTGGAGGGTGTGCAAGTGGGAAGGTTAAGGGTGAGGCGAGGCGAACAGACTTAATCAACTTCATTGGAATGGAGCCAGATGTTATCAGCGGTCAATCGAGACATGTCTCATAACACATAGGCAGATGGGTTCCAGGAGAACAAATCTGAATTTTTAATCAGTCCTCTTTGCAGTTGTATTTTGGCACAGGGCGTTTTTGTTTTTGTTTTTGACCCTCATGGAGAAATTGCTGGTAGTTTTTGGAAAGGGGTGTTGTATAAACTGAATAGAAATGTTACTAGTAATGGTTCATGTCACAATTTCAAAGAGAACTGTCTTTGTGTGTTCATAGACTAGACACAGAGATGCAGTGTGACTTGTGCTTGTGTCATGAAAGTGTATCTAAACGTTCACAGACTTGATGTTCATATTTGATTCAATGTTAGTCGTAATGATGAATTTCTTTTAGCTTTGAAAAATATTTGTGATGGATTTCACTTTCTACTCACTGTCCTTTTTCCTGTTTGTGTTGCCTTCATTGTGCTATTTCTTACAGTCAGTCTTAATTCAAGGAGGGAGCTAAACATTTCAAGATGCTCAGAGAAAGTCAGAAGCAACTGCGAAGACGTTAAAGTAAGACAATACTATTGCTCTCATTAGAATGTTTTCTTTTCTTTTAGAATGTTTTCTAAACTTTAGTCAGGTTATATAAAACCATATTTTGCAACCTTCAACTGTTGCCGTGAAAACAGAATTTCACAACTTCAGTAGACCTTTGACGGCAGTGCTGACTTTAGTTATGCTATGGAGTATTAAAAGATAACTGTAGCACAATGGTTTGTGTGTGTGATCCTACGTTTTACAGTTAACAAGTTTACAGTCTGGCTAAGAGAAGACGGCATCAGGAAGATGATATGGCTGAAGGAGTATTAGTCATATTGTTGTAATACCCATTCTTGTAATGGTCAGATAGGTTAGAATGCAACCATTGGAAGAATGATGCTAGCTAGCAATGTGGCAAAAAAGCATGGTTTTCTCCACATGGAGTGCACAGCTAAAATCACGTGGGAACCACAATCCAAATTCACCATCAAGTGGATTCTGACTTACACTCACGGTGCCTAGTGAATTACATGTTGGGGGGGCAATCCTCAAGGCCAGTAGTTCGAAACATCCAGCCATTCAGAGGGAGAACGGCAAGGTTTTCTACTCTTGTAAAGAGTTCAAGTCTCAAAAACTTACAGAGGGCAGTTCTACCCTGTCCTAGAGGGTTCCAATGAGTCAAAAAACATGTGGAATTATGTATCATTTGCAAGGAGAATGTGATTTAGAAAGAAGTATTGTTGTTATAAAGGAATATGAGAATCTAATGGTATAAGAACTTGGGAGGGTCCAGTAAGTAGTTTTCCATGTGGGCTTTCCTGGATAAGTCACTATGTGTAGTGTATTTACTTCTAAAATCCTAACTCATATGGAGTGTTCTATATGTCTCTAGAAATATTACAATTATTAGAAAAATGTTATTGTACAGACATCTAGAAAATAATTTCATTGAGTGGGCCCCGGCACTGTGTACCTCGGGCGGGCTTCTCATTCCAGCTTTTAATTTCATTGAGCCATAGGTGTAGCTGATTCAAACCACTAAAGGCACCAATACAACAGAGGATGGCTCAGGAAATGCAGTAAATGGTTACAGTGTATTAAAGGACAGCTTCTCTGCCAACAGTTGAATTCTCTGTTAGTAACTAAGTAACCATAGGCAAGGTTATAAGCTTGGTCCTGAGTCATTGGGTGTAGGTGCTTGGCTTTGTGCCTGTAGTTAAGTGCGGCGCACTATGAGCAGTTCTAATTGGAGATATATGTACATATCGACTTCAAATTACTTCCTTCAGTATGTTTCACAAGCCCTGGTAGCAAAGTACTTAAGCCCTGAGCGGCTAAGAGAAAGGTCAGTGGCTTAAACCCACTAGATAGTGCCCCAAGGGATAACAATGTGGCAGTTTGCACTCATAAAGCTTTGTCAGCTTGAGCACCCTACGGGGCAGCTTTACTCTGTCTTGTAGGGGCGCCCTGATCCAGACTCCGCTGGCAGGGCAGTTGGTTTGATTGGGTCGGTATGTGTTAGTGGGTTTGTAGTTTGATTTCTGGGCAGAGCTTGCCAGGCGGAGCTGACTTCTGACCGACCCTTTCTTCACGTGTGCTTTGGGGAGAGAGATTATGATCATGGACCTACTCCCCAGAGAGCCAAGCTTGTTAAACTGGCTGGTTTCCAAATGGAAATAATGATATCTGATAATGTGTTGCAGGGGCTCAAGAAGCGAGAAGAATAAAAATGGCGGAAAGAGATGTGCAAATAGCTCTGTATTCTCTTGGTGGAACTAATGCTGTATTTCCCAGGCGTCCTTTCACTCAAGGGCCCTGTTGTTGCTGGGGGTTAGTTAATGGACTGCCAGCCACAATTCCAACCCATCGGCCACTCCCTGGGAGGAGCACAAGGCTGTGGGTGCTTATGAAGAAGATCCCCAATCTCAGAAACCCACTCGAGGCCTGCTGTAGTCGGAATGACTTGATGGCAGTGGGTTTGGGGTGGGCGTCTGGTTCACCTTTTCATAGTTTCTCAGCATGTAATCTTTCTCTCTCTCTTTGTCCATAAGATTATGGATACTTTCTCCTGGCTGTCTTGATGTATAAATTAGAGAAGATGAACTTTGCTGTTTCACGATTTGCGGGCTTGTCCTTGATTGTGTGCACACCTCTAGATCAGAATTTTTCTCTCTCCTCCATAATTTTTCTTCTCTAGGCAGCTGCTCTGTTTACTTGAGCTTCTGTCAGCTGACAACATACTAGTCCCTCTTCTGGGTGGTAAGGGGGTTGTTTTTAATAAGCACCATGTGCAAGATCACAAAGCTTCAGGAAGAAAGGGAAATGGGATGAGGCTAGAGTTTTTAATATGTTAAATCTTTTTTAACCTATTTATGGTATGCACAGGCTCTGCCCCAAGAACCAACCCTGAGGCTTTTAGTACCAATAGTTAGTACCAATGATTACTAGTATCTATCAACAATTACTAGTACAATATAGTATGATATCATAGAAGCTGGTGTTTTATTTTATCTTTATATCAAATTACTAAGAAACCAATTCACATATTTAGTATCACCTCCAGAAAACTCAACTCAACCCACTGCCACCGAGTTGCCTCCACTCACAGTGACCCTACATGATAGGATGAAACTGCCCCTGTGGTTTTCTGAGATGGTAACTCTTTATAGGGGCAGAAAGCCTCACCTTTGTCCCACAGAATGGCTGATGGATTTGAATGCTGACCTTGTAGTTATCAGCCCAACATGCATCCACTATACCACCTTGTATACATATTATTATACCTTTATTATATTGAGATAATGCGATGAGGAGTGCTGGTGGCATAGTGGTTACACGTTGGGCTGTTAACCACAAGGTCAACAGTTCAAAACTGAGGCAGCAGAAAATCATTGTATTTTATTTTAGGTCCATTAAATTACAGAAGGAAACTCTGAAGATCCCAGAACTAGGGGACAATTTCATCAAGCAAGGATGAAATATGGAGTCAACAGCTAAGTGGAGGAGCAATAACTGCCAGTCCTCTTCAGAGAGGAAGAACCAGATTTCCTTTCAAATTCATTTCACTTCAAATCCCATTTCAGCGATCTCGCCGATTATATAGACTTAACATGTGATGCCCATAAAAGATATAGGGCCAGATATGGAGAAAGCTAGTAATACAGTCTCTCAGAGAAAAATGGGAACTAGATAGCTATAGAAGGATGTAATAGGAGAAAGATCTAAAAATATATATGCTGATCCAAAAATTTAAAACTTGAATAGATAATGATTTATTTTGTCACTTTCTATGGATAAAGAATCTTTGGTATGTATACACAATGGAATACTATGTATCACTAAAAATAATGCTGATCCTATGAAGTACCTCATAACATAGATGGACTTTGAGGATAGTATGTTGAGTGAAAGTGGTCAAAAATAAAAGGCCAAAACAGTAGGAGATCACTGTTATTAAAAAAAAATCAAGAACAGGTTTCCATGCCAAAGGGAACAAAATTTTTAAAATTGTACATTAGATGGGGGTTTACATATCTGATCAACATTTTTGCATTCACTATTTTAAATAACTCAGCAACCTCCCAATGGCTTGCTTGGTGTCCCTTCACCTGCTCTCCACCACATCTCTCACTTACTTGTAGTATATTATTTTCCTCTTCCCCGAACTTTAACACCTGTCCGACCTCTGGCCTATTGCTTTGCCCCATCTTCCATTCTGTCCTGGTAACCAACAACGTCTGTTTTTTAATTTTTTTGCATGGAAAATTTTATATTACTGGTCTCCAGTAATATAAATTTGGCTTTTTGGTTTAGACTAAGTTCACTCAGCACAATATCCTCAAAGTCCATCTAAATTATCAGGTGCTTCATAGTTTCATCATTATTCTTTAGCGATGTGTAGTATTCCAGTGTGTGTATGTACCAAAGAGTCTTTATCTATGCTTCCATCCAGAGGCAGGTAGATTGTTATCTTCTTTTTGCTATTGTGAATAGCCCTGCAGAAAACATATAGGTGTGTGTATAGCGACTGGTGCTGTGTTCTTATTTTGGTTGGGAACCAAGCAGTCTTGCCTGGTCCGATGGTTCTTCTACTCCTAGTTGTCTGAGGAAGCACCATATCACTTTCCACAGTGAGTGCTGATGAGCCATCTCACAAGCACTCTCTCCTGCATTTGCTGCCTTTTGCTCTTTTGAACTTTGCCATCAGTGCTGGGGTGAGGTGCTAGCTCCATGTGGTTTTGATTTGCATCTCTTGGATGGCTCGTGATCATGAGCATTTCTTCATATGATTGGCTGCCTCCCAAATGGCAATCTGTCTGTTCATGTCCTCTGCCCCCTTTAAAAATTGGGTTATTCACCATTTTCTTGTGGAAGTGTTGTAGTTTTCCAGGGATGGCAGAGATTAGTCCCTTGTCTATTATGTCATTGCCAAAAAAGTTGTTCCCTGTCTGCCAGCTTCCTTTTTGCATTTTTGGTGAAATCTTTTGTGTGTATTGTATGTGTGTGGGTATGTATCAAAACACTTTTGATATATGTGTATATATGCTTGATGGTGTGTTAATGCTTGTGTTAGGGCCCTTATGTGTGTCCCTACTGTTTTGGTTCATGATCTTTATAGTACTAGGGTTTATATTCAGGCCTTTCAGCCACTCTGTGTTCATTTCTTCATCTGGAATAAGGTACAGATTCTGTCTTCCTTCCACAAAAAGAAATCCAGTCATGCCAGCACCATTTGGTGGGCTATGTCTTCCCCATTTAATATGTTTTGATCCTTTGTGGAAAACTGGCTGAGTATATTTGGATGGGTTTTATTTCTAGATTCTCTATTCTGTTCCATTGGTCTCTGTGTCTCTCATTGCACCAGTAAAGAGAACGATTTTTTTTTTTTTTTTTTGTGGTTCTGCACTGGGAAAAATTTTGCCCTGTCCCCCCTACGCAGGAAGATTTGGTCATGTCTGGAAACAGTTGTCACAACTGGGATGAGGGTGTAAAGACCAGGGATGCTGTTCAACATACTATCATGCACAGCACAGGAATTATCTGCCTCAAAATGTCAGTCATGACCAGGTTAAGAAACCCTGAGCTGATAAACCACTGGCCCGACCCAAATAAATATTTCTCTCGAAGTGTGTTTTTTAATAGTTCTGTTCTTTCTAGAAGTTTTTCCTCTATGCATCGATCCCCTCAAACTTTCTAATCACAGGTCTTTTATATACCTTTTGCCTCCACTGCCCACGGCATTGAACTGTTTCAGACAATCTGTAGGTAAGCACTGGGTGGAACTGAACTGTGGCCAGGGCCCATGCCCCTATGGAAAAGGTCTTCAGAGGACAGAAACAGAAAGAAAACTGTTTTCTCCAGAAAAGGTGCAACTGGAAAGGGGTGCTGAGTAAAGACCCACCGGTGATTTCCATTCTAATCCAGTTTGCTTGTCGGTTATGGCCTGAGCACCACTCAAGAGGAAGTACTCCTAAGTCTACTGATAGGCCAACTCAAGAGAACGATTTTTATGGCGCGCCTTTTTGTGACTAGATTTTGAAACCATTATTATACATTGTCTTTTTACTTAAAAGAGACAAAGGGAAGATCGTTTGTTCCCGATACTCCTTTCAATCCAAAAACGTGTTGTATGTCTACGTGTGGTTTGCAGGGGCAGCGCCTCAACCTCAGAGCTACCTAACTAGATGGTTTTATTGAGGAGTGGGGTTGTCCATTGGCTGAGGGTGTAGAGGAGAGATGCTTCGCAGGAAGAAAGCAGAGGCACAACTTGCCCCTCTTGAAGTCTGCCAACTATTTATCCCTTACTTGACTTTGTATAAAAATGAAAATTAAATGTTTGTCTAACCCATAAGTGGGTACACCCAAACAAAAACAATCTCACTGCCATCAGGCCAATTCTGAGCCAGGCAAAGCTATCAAACAGAGTAGAACTGCCCCTGTGAGTTTCTGAGGCTGAAATTCTTTCTTTCTTTCTTTTCTTCTAAAAGAATTTTGTTGAGATACAATTCACATAACATACATGTTGCCCATTTAAAATATACAATTGTTTTTTAGTATAGTCACAGACTATATGCCACCATCGTTGCAGTTGATTTACAACATTTCATCATCTCCAGAAGAAATCCCAGTCTCTCACCGTCTAACGTGGGCAGACAGACACAACTTCTCAAACTTCCCTGCGAGCTTCGGCCTTCCCACCCACACCAGTGCTCAGGCTGAAGTACTAAGTGCCTACTTCTCCGTTCCTCTGACTCCTCTTTCAGACCTTTACTTTTCCAGATCCTTCTGTACTTATAGGAGATCTAATTCTGACATTAAACTCTTTATTCCAGAAATATTTAAATGGCTCTGTTTTCATGACAAAGTCAGATGGATGCACTATTGGACGTCTCCGTCTCCCACTGCTGCCAACGGAAGCGTCATTGCCTCAGAAGGATTCCATGACTCTCAGGCAGGATTTAGTCCCCCTTGTATATATTTTTCTTTCTTTCTTAAAAAAAAATCATTTTATTGGGGGTTGTTATGACTTTTATCACAATCCATATATACATCAATTGTGTCAAGCATATTTGTACATATGTTGCCATCATCCTTTTCAAAATATTTTCTTTCTACTTGAGCCCTTGGCATCAGCTCCTCATTTTCTCCCTCCCTTCCCCTCCGTCCTTCTCTCATGAACCCTTGATACATTATAAATTATTATTATTTTCATGTCTTACATATTCCGCTGTCTCCCGTCACCCACTTTTCTGTTGTTCATCCCCCTGGGGGGGGAGGGGGTGTTATATGTCAATCACTGTGATCGGTTGCCCCATTCTCCACTTTCCCCTTATGCTCCTGGTATCACTACTTTCATTATTGGTCCTGAGGGGTTTATCTGTCCTGGATTCCCTTTGTTGTGAGCTCTTCTTATCTGTACCAGTGTACATGCTCTGGTCTAGCCAGATTTGTAAGGTAGAATTGGGGTCATGATAGTGTGGGGGAGGAAGCATTAAAGGACTAGAGGAAAGTTGTATGTTTCATCGGTGCTATACTGCACTCTGACTGGCTCATCTCTTCCTTGTGACCCTTCTGTAAGGGGATGTCCAATTGTCTGACTCTCCCTCATTCACATTGATATGATTTTTTGATCTGGTTCTATGATGCCTGATACCTGGTCCCACCGACACCTCATGATCACACAGGGTGGTGTGCTTCTTCCATGTGGGCTTTGTTGATTCTCAGCTAGATGGTTGCTTGTTTATCTTCAAGCCTTTAAGACTCCAGATGCTATATCTTTTGATAGCTGGGCACCATCAGCTTTCTTCACCACATTTGCTTATGCATCCATTTTATCTTCAGTGATCCTGTTGGGAAGGTGAGCATAACAGAATGCCAGGTTATTAGAAAAAAAAAAGTTCTTGTGCTGAGGGAGTACTTGACTAGATGCCCAATGTCCATCTGCTACCTTAATACTTAGCATATAAATATATGTACATAGATCCACATCCTTATCATTATTATAAATATATTTACATTTGTACATGCCTGTATTTAGACCTCTATAAATGCCCTTTGCTTCCTAGTTCTTTCCTCTATTTGCTTTTATTCTCCTCTTGTCCCACTTTCATATTCAATATTCATTCAGCTTTCATTAGTTCCTCTTGGCTACATTGCACTTGATCAAGCTCCATCAGGCATCCCATGCCCTCCTAAGGGCTGGAAAGGAAGCGGGAGCCGATGAGCCCAGGGACAATAGAACAATAAGTGACCTAAAACTGATGGTGAGGAGGGCATAGGATGTAGCTCTTTACCAGAGTAGAAAGCCTTGTCTTTCTCCCACCGAGGTACTGGTGGTTTCAAACTGCTTATCTTGCGGTTAGCAGCCCAAAGAGTAACCACTACATCAGCAGGGTCTTCTCAAGTCATGCACAGCTGAAGAAAATTAAGAAAAACTATCTCAAAGACTGTGGTGAATGCTACAAAAGTGCAATATTAGACACCAGCTAGTTAGTACTACTGCCTCATGTAATTCCAAAGAGAAAATGGGATTTGATTAAGTGCACATATTTTTTTTTAAGTTACTCAATTGTTCTTTGCTTGGATGCAATGCGATGCATATTTCTGTGGCTGCTATTTTCACTTAGTTAGCATTCTTTTTGATGAACACCTCGAGTGGAGAGCCAAACATTGCCCTCTTCAGCTGACTTGCAGTGGCCCTTCCTCTAACTTCATTAGGGAAGACAAAAAGCAAAAAGAAAACCATTTGTGTAAAAATGGCACTTAAGATCAGAAAGAAATTCTTTATATGTGATGCCTCTAAGTGCTATCTGCCTGAAGCTCTGCTAGGCAGTAATACTTCCTACAATACTACTGAATTTTTGTAGAATTGTTACATTTGATAATAAAACTTGCCTGTTTAATCTCAAAAAAAAAAAAGACTGTGGTGAAAGAAGAGGTAGCCATATGAACTAAGGGAGTGTAGTTAGTCAAGCAGTTGAAAAATATGTACTTCAGTATAGGTGCAAGAGCCCTGGATGTGGGGGTGGGGAGCAGGTAGATATTGGTTTTACAATAATTTTCTAACAATGGAATGAATGGGTCAGATCACATAAGTCCTCTACTTGCTGAATAGTACAGAAGAGTCAAGGCTGGGGTGTGGGAGGTGGGTAGTGGGGAAATCTCCCAGCCTGAATATCAAGTAGATGGATAGAAATGAATGAATGGTTCAGAGAGTCCAGACAGCAATGTACTTAATGACTAGTTTGTACAGGCATTTAAACATGCTATGCATTCCACTTTGATTGTTTTCAGAACCACTCAAGCCCTGGGAATCACTCAGCCGGTGCCGTCTCCGTGCGTCTAGTGGGGAAGCAGGCAGCCCTGCAGCAATAGGAGATGAAAAGGGGATGGCACGGGTGCTTCTGGAATGCAGTCTCAGTGACAAACTGTGTGGTAAGTACAGACCCTCCAAATGGCTGTGCATTTAAGGATATAGATCCTGGAATACTGTCATGAAAGGTGCTGGAAAGAGGATTATTTTATTTCTCCTAAAAATGTAATAGTAGTGATTTAAAAGAATGGGATCTAGGGGCCATTGTCCTTAAAGGAAGGAGCAAGTAACAACCAGAGATTCGGCAGCTGCCCCGTCTGTCTCAGTCAGACAAGTCATCTCAGAGCTACACGGTTAAGGAAAGCGATCTGGGGGCTAAGAAACAAGGGCACTGTAGAGTTGCTTCCCACAGTGGCTCATGACACGGAAGTAGAGCGGAAGAGGTGTAAATTGTGTGAGCTGTATGTCAGGTGTTTTAATGCTCTGAAAAAAAAAATCTTTCCTGCCTACCTAGTTGTCCGGGAACAGCAATATGAGGTTATCATTGTCCCCACCCTCCTGGTTGGTGTCTTCCTCATCCTTCTTGGGGTCATCCTGTGGCTCTATATCAGAGGACAAAGAGCGCAACAAGATACCTCTGGACTCCAAGGTACAGCTCCCAGTTCGGACAGGAGCATAAGCTCCTACACGGCCTTCCTTGCTCATTCTCAAATCTACCAAGTTTACCAATCCTTTCTCCAAGTCTTTGTGATTCTTGCTCCCTTTTGCACAGTTTCCTTCCTGGTACCAGCATGACTGTCACTTTATCATAGTAGCCTTTTCTGACCTTCAAAGATAAAACAGTATCACCGCCACTTCTTATCCACTTATCCTGTGCTATTTCTTCCATAACACGAGTTGCCTAATATATTATCTGCTTCCTCTCTCATATCATCATGAGTAATCATCATGAGAATCTGGACTTTGCCTATTCCTCTACCTGGAACAGTGCCTGGCATGGAGTAGGTAATATTTGTTGAAAGAATGAACGAATGAATGGCAATTCAATAGGAATTAGACTTTCTTTCCTGATTCAAGAAGAGTCCGTTCTGATTTAGAATGTGGAAATTAGCCAAAGACTTTGTTGACTGCAACCTTACAAAAGAAATAGTTTGGCTTTGGGGACCACTTGAAGGACCAAGAATAAATAACCACAGCTTGGAGCTGACTACCTTTCCATAACTCCTCTCTCGCAGTGGAAGCCATTTCATTGACATAAATGATGATACCCACTGGTAGCTACCATCATCTTCAGGGACATATGGTTTGGATAGCTATTCAGCAATTTCTTTAAATATCTCCATACTATAGTCATGAAATATATGGAAAAATAATCCCGAGGAAGACTAAAAGAAAATGCCATTACTACCTTCTAAAGCCCATCTTGTGTTAGTCTAGAAGTAATGGGAATGTTACAAGGTTGGGATGGAGTTTGTTCACATGGAACCATGGAAAGCCATTTTCTTATTGGCCAGAAAAGAGATTGCTGAAGGATGGAACTCCTTTGGAAGGTAGTTCTGGCTCTGCTTTCTTGGAGTTCCAAGGACAGGGAGACACTGGTTGGTTTCATCTCTTTATTCTAGGCACTAGCCCCATGCCTCCTCCATCGAGGGGCCTAAGCTGGGAAGCAGAAGGTCGGGGAAGAAATGAGTTTGTGCGACTTGAGACGTCAGTGGAAGGCCTCTTACGAGTCACCACACCTGCTCTGGCTAAGCTGCAGGTGCCCAGGGAACACCTCTCTGATGTGCTGGAGCAGATCCACCATGGTAGCTGTGGAGCCATCTATCGAGCCCAGATGCACACTGGGGACCCCGCTAAGTCCAAGAGGGTTGTACTCAAGGCCTTACGAGGTAAAACAAGAAGAGCAAGACTCCCCTTCCCTCTTTTGCTCTGTAACTCTGAGCCTCTGTCAGTAAATGCTAAACGGTTTGGTGACCATGAAGATGCCAATCAACAAAGAGTTGTCGTCACAATTACATACAGGGGAAGCGAACAGTGTGTGGACAGAAATGCCCTTCTTGGGTTTTTGTCTTTTAGCTCACCCTGGCATGCTAGTTTTCTCTGTAATAATCTCCATCTGATGCATTGTTGCCTGCTTACTATTCCATACTACTGGAAAGTAATCTTCATGGAAATTCAGATTTCACCTATTCTTCATGCCTAGAAAAATACTTGGAATGAAGTGGGTGATATTTGTTGTTAGAACTGAGTTCTCCATATTGAACACTATTTGAAATAGGATCTTGAAGTTGTGTATTTTTCTTCATCACTTACTAGCTTTTCCCTAATACTACATTTCTTGCCGATCCCATGATGTGGATCAGTAATTGTGGGAGATAAGGATAGATAAGAATATTCATCAAAAATGCTAGACAGTGATGATGATATTTTAATGTCAATTTACCATGTATGTAGGCAGACGCAGGTCTGCCCAGTTCTAAGATCTATGATTCTTTGCAATCTCTGACACAGGATCAGTGGAATTTGGGATATGATCTTCTTATAATTGGTGCCTTTTCTATGAACTCTATTTTCCCATACTTGGCTTCTTCTGGAAATTCCCATCTCCTTGAGAATTCCCATCAGAGGTTCCTTCCAGCTCCATGTCTCTCGCTCTTTGGTGGTGCTTTGATTGCTCACGGCCCCATGCCTCTCCTGTCTTCCGCAGAATCAGCTGGGCTCCAGGAGGTGCAGGACTTCTTAGGGCGAATCCAGTTCCATCAGTACCTAGGGCATCACCAGCACCTGGTGCAGCTGGAGGGCTGCTGCACTGAAAGGCTGCCACTTTACATGGTGCTCGAAGACGTGGCCCAGGGAGACCTGCTCAGCTTTCTCTGGACTTGTCGCCGGGTGAGATGTCGAGGGGTTAGGGTTAGGGATAGAGTGGACTTCACTGTCTATAAGCCTGGCAAGTAATGTGAGCAGTGAATGTCTAATATAATGTGTGGAGTCAATGTCTAATATAATTTCTGGGATGACAGAGATGTTCTATATTTGCTCTTTCCAAATAGTAGCCACTAGTCACATGTGACTGTTGACCACTTAAGTGGTCTGAGAAACTGAATTTTAAAATGTATTTGATTTTTGATCACAATGTTCAACAGATACCTCCCTTCCCCACCCCTCCTGGGGACAAACAACAGAAAAGTGGGTGAAGAGAGACAGCGGATGATGTAAGATATGAAAATAACAATAATTTAAAAATTATCAAGGGTTAATGAGGAAGGGAGGGAGGGAGGGAAGGCGGGAGGAAGGGAGGAAAAAATGAGCTGATATCAAGGGCTCAAGTAGAAAGAAAATGCTTTGAAAATGATGATAGCAACATATGTACAAATGTGCTTGACACGATATATGTATGCACGGATTGTGAAAAGAATGGTAAAAGCCCCCAATAAAATGACTGAAAAATGTATTTGATTTGAAATAGTCCATTGGCAAGCTACTGGCTACTGTATTGGGTAAGACAGATTTATAGCATGGACCATTAGCTCGATCTACTAGTTATGTCGCCTTGGCTAATGCCCTTTCTGAATCTGTATAACACTAATAATACAGACATTAAAAATGAAAAGGAACTATGCACATTAAAACATAATAGTGATTGGTTCGCAATATGAACTCATAAAAGGGTAGCTGCTAACCCTGGTGACATAATGGTTTACTCCTTGGGCTGCTAACAACAAGGTCAGAAGTTTGAAACCACCAGGTCCTTCTCAAAAGAAAGATGATATTTTCTTTTCCTAGAAAGAGCTACACTCTCAGAAACCCAGAGGGGCAGCTCTCTGCTGTCCTACCGGGTTACTGCGATCAGAATCGACTCGATGGCTCTGAGTTCATGCTAATCATGCACAGCATAACTGCTGTTACAATCACCCTGCTTCTGTTGTCGTAGCTACTGGTAGTGTATCGTCCACCCTGTAACAAACATAACCCTACTATCACAGAGCTAATTCCATTATTAAAGTTTTGTACTACAAATGTGCGTTTACATATTTATTTTAAAATTCTAAGTTTCTTTGACACATGATTCACATATCATACAGACCAACAGTTTAAAGACATTAAAAAGAGTTGTGCGATCAGCACCATAATCAATTTTAGAACATTTGTATCTTCCTGTACTCATTATTATTCACTCCCAATTTCTCCCCAACCTCCCCTGCCACAACCCCAAGAAACTGAATCCTATTCCTTTCTCCATCGATTTATCTCTCCTGGATTTCATCTAAAGAAAATCATACAAAAACAAAACAAAACAAAAAACGAACAATAACAAAACAAAATATAGAAAAACCTCAGTTAAAAAGATAACAGAAAATAATAAAAACTGGAACAAATTTAAAATGTGTCAAAAGGGAGAAGAAGTGATAAGGTATTAAATTTCAACCTAACTACAACTACATTAGTTCACTGTCTGAAAACCGGGCACCATCTGATTTCTCTACCATGCTTTACTATAGCACCCATATCTTTAGTGGTCTCTTTATCAGGGCAATTATCAAGTAGAGCCACCCCACAAGAACGAAACGTTCTTAAATTCGGACTACAGTTGAGTGAAAGCTCACAATCCATTTATACATCTATAGTTTACATATATCCCTGGGCCATTTTAGAGATGTCATGATCCTCTCACGGGGGAACATTAGAAATCAACTCAGGGACATGTGGTCATTCTATCCATTAGAAACAACAGAAACCCTCCCTTTCATCGAGGCAATGCCAACTCATAGAGAGCCTATGAAGGACAACTTTTAGGACCAAAATAAATGGATTGCTGACCTGTACGGATCCAAACCTTAAATGACTGGCTGGATACTACTTACACAAACAATGAGGGTTGGCGATAAGACAAAACTTTCAATAATGCTTATTCACAAAGGCAGAATCATGTCTGCGAGACTATGACCTTTTATTGAAAAGTAAAGAGAGAATAGCAACTATATGATAGTCCCAAGCCACCATTCACTGGGCACTCTCAAAGCTGGGATCCGAACCGAAGAGCCGTGACCTCCAAATTTGGTCTGCTTCTTCGCACTCTGGGGCAGTTCAACCTTTCAAATGTACATTTAAAATTTTTTAAATGTACAGAAAGTTATAGTCTCTAGTGCAAGTCTTGTTCCTAACAGTTTTCCTTGACTCACTTTCAAAGTGAGTCAAGTTGATTTTGACTCTTCGCATCCACATTTTTTGAGACTAAATATTCATGGAAGCAGACAGCCTCATCCATCTCTGAAGGAGTGGCTGGTGGGTTTGAACTGCTGACTTTGCAGTTAGCAGCCCAATGCCTAACCCACAGCAGCACTGGGGCTCCTATAATTATTGTTGTTTGGTGCCATCAAATCAATTCCTTTTACTAAAGTGCTACCTGTTTCCTAGTTCGCTTCTCACTTGCTCACAGGCCAGCTTAATATTCATTAAGCCTCCTCAACACACTGATTATTGTAATGCCTGGAAAGGGGGCCTTGCTGTTATCGTTGATTCAGTGACACCAATAGGAGGGCATGTGAGTCTTTCGGCATTTAAACCCATTTCAAGAGGTTGTTCTTCTGTAATGGGTTCTGTGTGCCAATTATAGTAACTTCCTTCAGATTCTCAAAACAAGTTTTCTGTTTCAGATCATTTCAACAAACCTCTCGAGATACACCAAACTCTTCTCTCGTTCTTCTTTTCATCGTTAGTGCCTTCTCATCTTTAAGAACTCATCAACAGCGTTGTTTCTCCAAAATGACAACCCTCCTCCTCCATCGGGCGCTCTCTGAGTACTCTCACATGCACCTTCGTGACATCACATACTGATGTGTGCTAATTTGATGCTGTCACACGAGTCGACCACATTGTAAGCTCCAGATGGAAGCAGCCCTGCTTATTTTGCTCACTCAGGCATAGATACTACTACTACTGTAGAGACTCTAACTGTTTATGGGAGTAGAAAGCCCGGAGCTGCTGGTGGTTTTGAACTGGTGACCATGCAGATCGTAGCCCAACATGTAGCTACTACATTAGCAGGACTCCTTCAGCATCGCTAGGCGTTTAGTAAAGACATGTTGAGTTTATGTGCTCATCTTTTCCTTTGTGTATGCCACACACACATACATACACACAGGAAAAATTGCTGGTTTATCAAGTGGATAGTCTTGTTATATACTTGTCTTTCTTAGCCACTGTTCTGTTTATTTCACTTATTCTGCTATTCGTCCACATCTTTGTACATCCTCCAGTCCAGTGATTCATTATCCTTTCCATATCTAACCTGGTGTCCCTGAACATCAGTCCTTATTTCTTTATATTCATGTTTTAGCTTTTAAGTCTACCTTTCAGATGGTCATGGGATTTGTTTACTTATATCTTGAAACTCTCTGTATCACTTTGATATGATGTTGTGTTCTTCTTTCTGCTCAGGATGTGATGACCATGGATGGCCTTCTTTATGACCTCACAGAAAGACAAGTGTATCACATTGGGAAGCAAGTCCTTCTGGCTCTGGTAAAGCTGGGGGAAATGGCAGTATGTGGAGGGGAGTTTTCTTGGTAGCCTGTAACACAATGCCACATTTCAAATATTTGTATCCTTCTATGCTGAAGATAGGATAAAGAAAATGAACAGAGGTTAGCAGGCAGAAACTCAAGCCTGATGAATTGCTTTTAGTTATGGTTTAGATAGCATATGTGGTTGGTCATGTCAAGCAGAAACAAGTCTATGTGCGGCTTTTAGAAGGAATACTATGGTTTGCTTTTGTTTTTTGAAGTTTCTTCAATCTTATAGGTCAAAAGTCAGTGTCGAGAACTATATATCCAGCTACCTGGCATCCCAAACTTCCCAGTATGCTAATACAAGCAGGGATAAGTAGAAGAGCAAACACAGAAGGAGCTTGGATCAAGATATGGGAAAAATGACATGGATGAAAGGCTACAGACACATAAGGCATAATATTTTATACTTGAAAAAAAGCAAAACAAGAAAAACCAGTTCAGCACATGTTTGGTTGGAGACTTGTTTTGATACTGAATGTGATAGGAAATAGCTCTCTATATGAATAAGTAGTAAGTGGAGAGAAATGAGAAGGGGCAAGTGAGTGATCCTTCCTTCCTTTGAAAATAAAACAAAAAGGCAGGAGAAAGAGCTCAGGGTTTAAGAAGGAAAAGAAACAAACCTTTGCCAGAACGATGTAGGAATTCAAATGGCTATTTCTATAGAAAACCCAGCCTCGGTGAAGCTGCCACTTTAGGTTTCTGAGAGAGCTTGCCATTTTGAAGTGTGAAATATTCCGAGAATCTAAATGGAATTGGGAAAAGTGTACCCTACCCCCTTCAAAAAAAAAAAAGTTTGGGAAGTGAGCAAAGGACAGTGTTAGCAGAAGTTCCAATGGGGCACAGAAGGGAGCACGGTGAATATGAGTATTCTTTATGTGATCTGGAGGGTCTGGTTGGTGCGTTCTTTTATCAGGTGAGGGTATCAGAATGCAATCTATTTAATTGTCTTCTGAACTATATCACAGAGGTGCCCTGTTTATGATCCTTGATCAGGCGACCTGTTACAAAGGCACTTCAGACCATTTTCCTTACTTTCAACAACCTCAGAGTCAGTACCTTCCTGAATTCTTCTCATTAAGGTTTAATTCCTTTGATCTAAAACAGTGGGTAAATAAGTGCACTAGTCACTGGTTCCTCTTACATCTTCAATGATTGGAAAATAATATCACCTTTACCCTTTCAAGCAAGAATAAAAATGAATTTATTAATCATAGACCATAATTTATAAAGTTCTAATTACATGCAGTGTTACGCTTCTCCATATGTCTTAAAAAGCTTGATATTGGGGAAAAAACCAAAAAACCAAACTCACTGCCATTGAGTCAATGTCAACATATAGTGGTCCTATAGGACAGGGTAGAAGTGCCCCTGTGAGTTTCTGAGATGGTACCTCTTTACAGGAGTAGAAAGCTCTGTCTTTCTCTCACTCCAGTAAATCAGTGTCTTCCACTCACAGTCACTCTCAAATGTTGGTTGGTTCTTCTTGAAAATATATAGATCACTTGGTTATTCTCCCTAAATTTTTGTTAGTAAACCCAGGGCAAATAACTTATGTTTTTAAAAAGTTATGAATGAATCTGACTTGCAGCCTGGTTTGAGAATTACTAGTAGTTTTTAAAAGTACTTCCTGTCAATTAAAATATACCTCCTCCTCACTTCTTGACTATCTTTTGATCTGACATTTCACATTTATGATGAGTAAAACAATCCACTATCCAGCTTTTCAGTGCATTGACAACATACATCTGGTAGTGATGACCACCAAGGTATTAGGAGAGAGTAACATTGGCTGCAGTGGTTAAGGTTCTGTATCAACATGGCTAGAGTAGGATTCTCAGTGATTTGGCAGTTATGCAATGATGTAATCATCCTCCAATTAGAGATCTGAGGTGGCCATTCTCCATTTTCACCCATGTCCTAAAGGATAGCCTCAGACAGGTGATCTATCAGACAGGTGATCTATCAGACAGGTAATCTATCGTTGATTTTATCTTAACAGGAATACCTCCAGGATAAGCATTTATTCCATGGGGATGTGGCAGCCAGGAATATCCTGATCCAGTGTGATCTCACGGCCAAGCTCTGCGGGCTAGGCCTGGCTTATGAAGTCCATGCCCGAGGGGCCATCTCCCCTACTCGAACCATAGCTCTCAAATGGCTTGCCCCAGAACGCCTTCTCTTGAGACCTGCTGGCATCAGAGGCGATGTGTACGGTTTGTCCCAGCCCTTTGGACTTCCTCCCTTCGTGATCTGGGCGTCTTCTGGTTGGAAAACATGATTGCGTTTATTGTCAATTAAACCTACCAATTAATTTTTTTTTATGTAAAAGTCAGACATACTTTCAAGCTGAAATTTTGTGTGACAGAATTGATATTCAGTATGTGATCCCAGTTCTCTTTAGGGCCTTTTAAAACTATTCCTTCTTTGTTAGATGAGTAGCCTTTAATAGGTGCGCTAGTTTCTTAGTGCTACCATAATGGAATACCACAAATGGGTGACTATAAGGACAAATATTTATTTTCTCACAGTGTGGGAGGTTAGAAGTCCAAATTCAGGGCACTGGCTCCAAGGAAAGCCTTTCTTGGTCTGTCCTTGCCTCAGCATCTGTAGCCTGTTTCCTTGGTGCTGTTCCTATGATATCTGCCTTCCCCCCATTGTGCTTGCTTGTCTCTATCTAGGCTGCTCTTTATAGCTAAAGAGTGCTTAGGTTTAGAACCCAACCTACACTGGCATGACTTAATAAACATAAGAAAGAAAGCTGTTCCCAAACAAAATTACATCCATATGTATAGGGCTAGAATTTCAACACACAGGAGAAAGGAGAGCACAACTTGATCCATAACAATAGAAAAGCAAAAGCAAGCATCAGTCATCCTGATACTTGGCAACTGAGTTCAGTCGAGGTCCTCTTATTTAAGTAGGTTGGCCCACTTAATCAAAAGGTCAACTAAGTCAAATTTATTAACAGAAAAATAAATATACATAACTTCAATATTTTATTTTTACTTAGAATATGTTGATGTACACTTACTTACCTACCTTTTGAGTAAGTAGTGGCCTGCAAAACAGTTATATGTGGTATTTCTTGTGTAAATACCATCCATAGTGCATTTTATTTTTACCCAAGTTTAGGATGATTCTAAGTAGAGTTGGAAAGTTAGAGTGGGAAAGAGTACTCCATGCCCATGAATGTCCCAGGCCACAGAGGAAATATAGGAGGTACTTAATATGGTCAATCACTTAAGAGACTTCCACTGCTGTTGCTTTACTTCACTGATACTGGTTTTTCAATAGAAATCTGAGAGTGATAAACCTCATTAGAAAATATTACTCACTAATGCTGAGATTACACAAGAAATATACATATCTCCCAAATATATTGCTATATATGTAATGATTTATAAAGCTTGTTCTGTTCCTATTTCTCCACTCCCCTTCACCCCTCCTCCCCCAATCTAGATTTGGGCAATTGGATATTCTGAAGATATAGTCAATAAATGATAAGCTTATTTGCCTTTCTGCTAAAAATAAAGGCTAGGAATTTAGCAAGGAAGAATTATCATGAAATATAGAAGAAAGGAGACATAGATCTTGTTCGCAAAGAGATTATAGTCTAAGGAGATTGGCTGAAAATTCATCTAATGGGCTTTACTTATTTTATCAGACACTTAACGTTCAATTTTCCATCTTTATGCGGCACTTGCCAAAAGACTCCTTAAGGAGGACTATATGTATTTGTTTCTTTTTCAGCTGGTCCTTTGGCATCCTCCTCTATGAGATGGTGACTTTAGGTAAGGATGACCCCAAAAAGAGTGTGTTCCAAAACCCAAACCAATCGTTACTGAGTTGATTCTGGTAAATTCTGATAGATTCTGAAAGACCTACCCCATGGGGTTTCCAAAACTTTAAATCTTCCATAGAAGCAGACTACCACATCTTTCCTCCATGGAGTGGCTGGTGGCTTTGAACCACTAACTTTTCAGTTAGCAATTGAGCACTCCACACACTGTGCCACCAGGGCTCCAACACAGGCTGTACTTTGTCTACAAATACGCAAATAGGTTTATCTGGGAAGGGCTGTTAATACCCTCTGTGAAGTTTGAATTGAACTGACATGAAATCCAAGCCTGATTCCCGAGATAAGTCTGATAAAGTGATGATTCCCTTTCTAACTTGTTATTCTTACTGTCTGCCTTCCTTTTTTATTTTCTACTTCTTTCCTTTCCCCCTCAAACTACCAAGGGATGTTGGCCAACCCAAGTAATAATCCCCAGAGTGGTTTTTCACTGAAAAAAAAAGCTCAGGCTTGGTACCTAACAATGTTGTCTACAGACTAAATGATGCATTTGACTGAGAAACCACTGTACCTATCCACATTTGGGGCTTGGGGGCAGATTTTCTTCCTCCCTTTATGTTTTTTCATTATTTTTCCAAAGACCCAGAATTTCCCTAATTTATCATTCTCCATGTACCCATCACCAGATCATTTTTATTTTAAATCCTCCAAGTACCATATGTCCAAAACTTATTTACCCTACCACCCCTTCTCAGGAAAAACAAAAACAAAACCAAAAAATCCCAGCATTCCCCTAGCAATGGAAAACACCAATACTCTCCATAGCTCACCATCCAGGATAAAAATGGAGGTCTCTGCTCTTGCAGTCACCTGGGTAGTTCCAGGGCCAAACAAGAGGTAGTATCTCTCACTTTGGGAAAACACTCTCTAGACCACACCTGCAGGCAGTAGCCACACTATTTCTAGTGTATTTCCCGTGGCTGGATCTTTTGAAGGCACTTACCCCAGGAGGATGGAGTGTCGTGTTAAGTTGTAGTTTCAGTCTAATGGCCTTGCTGATCCTTTCGTCCTTTCCTTACTGGCAGGTGCCCCGCCGTATCCTGAAGTCCCTCCTACCAGGATCCTGCAGTACCTCCAGAGAAGGAAAATCATGAAGAGACCCAGCAGCTGTACACATGCCATGTAAGTGACTTTGAATGGCCTGCTCTGTTCTCATATCACGACTGTTTTTGCACCTTTAGCAATCTTGCTTTTTTAAAACGGTCTGGATGACCCCATAGGTGAATGGACAGCCATACAGTAACATATGTGCTTTTATATCATATTTGATACGCACAACACACACATACATACATTGTCGGGGCAACCACTGAACTTGTATCAGGAATCTACGTTTGATACCGTCAAGTTCCTCAGGACACTTCTAAAGTCAGTCCTCCATGCAGCTCCCAACACTCAAAGCAAACTCATTGTCATTGGCTTGGGTCCAGTTCAAAGCAACCCTGTAGGAGAGGGTAGAATGCCCCTGTTAGACTGTGATTCTCTATGGGAGTAGAAAGCCTGACCATGCATTTTGAGATCGAAGTGTTAATTAGGTGATATTAAGAAGACGATAAAGGAATGCCCTTAGTATCCGAGAGACGCTGCAGAAAGAAGTAGTGAAAGAACTGGACTTGCAGGCTTTTTTCGGTTAACATTTGTTGGGAGAGGAGGAATGCTACTCAGGTATTTGCCTTGGTGAGTCAGTCAGTTTCTCTGGTTTCCCATCCAGGTATAATCTTATGAAATCCTGCTGGCGCTGGAGTGAGGACAGCCGTCCCTCACCTAGAGAGCTGCGCTTGCGCCTAGAAGCTGTGGCAAGAACTGCAGATGACAAGGCTGTGTTGCAAGTACCAGAGTTAGTGGTGCCTGCACTGTATGCAGCTGTGGCTGGCATCAGTGTGGAGAGCCTCCCCTACGGCTATACGATCTTCTGAGAACCCCAAGTCAAGAATATCTATATATTCTTGGAATCAACTTCTTCCAGGACTGAGAATGGATTTTCTAAGGGGACATGAAGGGAGAGATGGAACATGGATACTGGACCTTCTCCTACTAATTCCCCTAGATACCTGAGATGATGTTGGCTCAGGCGCTACATATCAGAGCCTTGAGGCTGAGAAATACTTTGAGTCTCATTTCTGATGCTCCAATCCTCAAGATTATCTTCAAGACTCAAAACCTTGGTGATAAAAGTTGTCTTGGAAATATGCAACGCTTGTTGGGGCACAGTACAGATTAGCTGGCGTTCTGCCCTCCAAGAGCCATCCTCCTGTGGAAGTTTGATTCACACTTGTTGGATGAGTGTTGGGTTGCTAACCACGAGGTGAGGGTTCAGAGTCACCAATCACTTCACAGGCTAAATATGAGGTCATCTGCTATAAAAATATTTGGCCTCAAAAACCCTCTATATACTCACTGTGAGGCAGAATGGACTACTCGCTGTGAGTCAGAATGGACTGGTGGCAATGGGCTTTTTTATAAGGTCTAGAGACATGGAGGGAATTGGAAGTCAATAAAGCAGTTGATGAGAAAGAGAGACAATTGAAGTGTGTTTAGCAGTGTACATATGGACCAACTGCATCTTTCAAAGAGATAGTGGAAGAAGGGCATAACATCCCTGGACTTGTGATCTAGGGATGGAAAAGAAGTATTAGGGGAAATGTCCAGTACAGCCAATCTCTTTTTATCTGAGATTGGTGAAACCTGTTGGCATTGCTTTTAACTAGAGGTTGAAGAAATTGATTCGTGCATAAGAACATGGTCTATACATTGCTCATCAGGCTAGCTTCCCAGTCCCTATAAGACTAAGGAGGCTGAGCGTAGAGACTCAAAGTTCAAAGTAATGAAAATGCTGTGTGTATGTGTTTATTTTGTAAACATGGAAACCCAACATGAAAGGTTAGTATTTTAAATAAGGGATAGAAATAGATGTAGTCTGAGAAGGGAAGATTGCAGCTTCTAACTTTGAACCATTCATTTATATGCTGTAAAATTTATTTTATTTAATATTTATTGAGGGATTATAGACTTTTCTAGCACATAGCTGTCTTATCTCTACAATAAAACCAAAACCCATTGCCGTCTAGTTGATGCTAACTCATAGCAACCCTGTATGACAGGGAAGAACTGCCCCCATGAGTTTCTGAGACTGTACTTCTTTATGAGAGTGGAAAGCCCCATCTTTTCCCCTCAGAGTGGCTGGTGGTTTCAAACTGCTGACCTTGTGGTTAGCAGCCCAATAGAACTTAATGTCAATGACTTCCAGCAAAATGGCAAACTAGGTAGATATGCCACATAGACCCTCTGCTACAAAGAAACCAGAAAACTACTGAAACAGATACAGATAATAATCCTGCAACTCTCAGCTTTGGAGGAAAGGCTAGATAAGTGGATTAAATAGCAATTAAGAAAAGAAGCCCCGCCACTCCACTCCACCCCTCCAAAAAAGAAAAGAAGTCAATCAGATGTGGACAGAGGGGAGACAGACAGATGAATAGACAGCTTGCCTGGCTGACATGATCATCTTAATCTTAAACTTTCAAAGCATGCCTCAATTCATTAAAAAAATTTAAGATATCACAAAGCATCTTCTTAGATCACAATGCTGTAAAGTTAGAAATCTATAATAGGAAGATTATGAAAAAAATCAAATACATGGAAATAACAGGTTTGTTTAAAGCTACATAGTAGTTGAAGGAATTAAAAAAAAAGAAATTACAAATGTCTTTGAAATTTCCTTGAATCAGATGAGGATGGGAAAACAATATACCCACCTCTGTGGGACACAGCAAAAGTAGTTCTCAGAGAGACATTTCTATCAATAAGCACATCATGAAATAAGAAAGGGCCAAAATCAACACCTTAACCCAACATTTCCAGCAAGTAGAAAAAGAGCCCTGAAAGACACCCACAGCACCAGAAGAAAAGAAACAATAAAGATTAAAGCAGAACTAAGTGAAAATAGAAATCCATAGGAAGAATCAGCAAGCCAAGAAGTTGGGTATTTGAAAGTATTGACTAAATTAACAAACCACTTGCAAATTTAACAAAGGATAAGAAAAAGGTGCAAATAACAAGAAAAAACGGAAAACATTCATTCATTGAACACATTATGGGTCGGGTATAATGAGAAAATAAAAAGAATCTTTTTTGTAAAAAATAAAAGGGGTGATGTCATAACAAAACCAATGGAAATAAAAGGGATGGGCAAATTTCTAGAAACACACTACCTACCTAAACATGGACTGTCAGAAAACCTGGACAGATACCAACGTCAATTGGCAGAACACAGTTCAGACAATTTCTACATCTTACTTTAGTGAATAGCAACTTGTGTCTTAAAAGCTCACGAGCAGCCATTTAAGGTGCAACTATGGGTTTCTCTCCGGAGGCAAGAAGCCCGAATGAAAAGAAAACAATATAGACCAGTCCAATGTAGACCATGCAAACACCAGTCTCCACAACCACGAGAGCACAAGGACTAAATGGTGCATGACTGTAACTGCCAATTGCTCTGAAAAGAATCACATTAGGAGATCCTGGATGTAGTGGGGAAAAGTGTAGAACAGAACCCAATATTGTAAAGCAGGTCAGTCCGATTGGTTAATGGACACGGGAAACCCCACAAGCCTATGGTCCTTAGTGGCCCTTGAGGTCTGAAAGTAAACTCAGCCCTGTGTTAGGAAAACCAACCATTGAAGATAAAAAGAACAGAGGGTTAGGTAAGTAGAAATAGAAACAGGAAAAATAGGCAAGAAGTGTGATAAGAGTTGGTCCATTGAGGGGATTACAATGGAGCAGTTGAAACAAAATGTGCATAAATTCTTGAATGTAAAACTGATTATCTGCTCTGTAAACCTTCACATGTTTCACAAGAAAAGCTTTTTAAAAAGGGAGACCTGAAGTTAGAACACAAAAAAGGTAAATGAGTTGAAGGGAAAAAATGTAAGCCTCAAGTTGCAATATTGAAAAAATTAAGGAGTAATCCCAGGACCATTGGAAATGGAGCAAGCAGGTTCAAGAGCTTTGGGTGAAGTGGTGGGGTTGCTGAGACCAGAAACACGAGAGGCTGAGGCAAGGAGACAGAGCAGTTGGGCAGCATCAAGACTATGGAGTAGGTGGGCTTCCTGGCCTATGGAGGCAGAGGCAAGGGCCACGTGACTGAGACACTGAGGACCAGCCAGTGTCTTGCCTGCTGGCTGAGGAAAAGCATCGCTGGGCTCCAATGACTGTATCTTTACTGTTTTCTAATCCTGGCTTGTGATGATTTATTATCTTCCCTGATAAACTCCTTTAATTTGGGGGGTAGGGGAGTTAATGACAATAGAAAAACTCAAGAGAAAATACCCATTGTCAGGGATTTTGCATGTGTGAAAGGGAGATCATCACTATCTCACAGGGTTGTGTAAGTGTTAAGGGTATTTAAATAGAATTTGGTGTTTACACATGTGCTCAATAAATGTATGTTTTCTCTCTTTCTCCCTTTGAGTTCCTGAGCGCTGTATATCTTTTTCACTTTAAATCGACTGGGGGTGGAGGGAGGGGAAGAGGGAAACACTGGCATACCAAGTAAGCAGTAATACAACGTGAGAGTGGGAATAACAACATTAATATGTGACAATAAACTTTAAGCCAAAATTTATTATGACAGAGAAGGACATTGTATGCACCACTTTTTGACGAAGGATGGAATGATTTTTAAAAGTGAATAAAGAAACAGTTAATATGAAACATTTAGACCTAACAGACAGAGCATCCCACTCAACAGTAGCAATGGACACAATCTACTTCATTACACATGTGTTTGGTTTAGATGATTTTCAGACACAAAGTAGATTTCAGTAAGTTTTAAAAAATTGAAACCATATAAAGCATCTAGGCTGACCATAATAGAATGAAACTAGAAGTCAATAAGAAGAGTAAGGAAAGTCAACTAAATTTCTGGAAACATAAACACTATTAAAATTACAAATCCATCGGGCTATCAAATACATCAAAAGGATACTTAGAGTCTTTCGAATGTAGTCGAAGAGGTGAACATTAATTTTATTGTGTCTTGATCCTAGCGTACACATCACTTTGTAGCCTATGTGACAAATTGGGAGGGATATTTAATGTACTTTGCTGCAGACCCAAATATGATGGCTTAATTGCAGTAGAGCATTTGTGGGATTGAGCTGTGAGTTGGCCCACCCATTTGCTTCACAGCCCATTTTTTGTTGAAAGAATGACAAACGGACAGGTGATGGGTATTTAAACTGAATCATTTTTTTTAAACTGAATCATTTGGCAGACACTTTCTCAAAATAAATTTTGCCCGTCACTTCAAATGAACAACCTGCAGTGTCATTGCCATGACATACATTACCATACAGAAATTAGGTTTATGGGGAATACTTCTTCCACCAGCTTCTCTTCAGTTGAGATAGGTGGTGACATGAACACATGGACTTTTTGAATAATAGAAGCCAACATATAAAACTAAGGTGTAATGCATTACTTGGTGAACCAACAACATCTCCCAATGTTGTTACTCAAAATCTATCATAAGTGAAGGAGTCCAGTTTATTTTAATGTAATACTAAAAACGTATTGATGAAACTACTTTGTGTCAAGTTTATGCTCAGTTACCTGGAATGCTATTAAAACTTTCTCTTTAACTCACAAATAGTTCCTGAAATCTTCTGAAAATCAGCCTGTCTGCTTGAGCATTATGCTATGTTAATAGTAGATGTGGGATCAAAATTACAATTCATATTTGAAAGATTAGATAGAGACCTTACGGGGCAACCAGTTTGTTAATGAGAGGGGGTAAGTGGTTGTACAGCTTGAAGAATGTAGTCAGTGTCACTAAATGGTACACAAACTATATATTACTATGTAGGCTCTCAACACAATAAAATTAGAAAAATATTTCCTTTCCTTTTTTTTTCTGAGCTGAAGTTTTTTTTTTTTAATCATTTTATTAGGGGCTCATACAACTCTTATCACAATCCATACACACATCAATTGTGTAAAGCGCATTTGTACATTCATTGCTCTCATCATTCTCAAAACATTTTCTCTCCACTTAAACCCCCATTAGGTCCTCATTTTTCCCCTCCCTCCTTGCTCGCCACTCCCTCATGAGCCCTTGATAGTTTATAAATTGGTATTTTGTCATATCTTGCCCTGTCCGACGTCTCCCTTCACCCACTTTTCTGTTGTCCATCCCCCAGGGAGGAGGTCACATATAGTTCCTTGTAATCGGTTCCCTCTTTCCTACCCACTCTCCCTCTACCCTCCCTGTTTCGACACTTACACCACTGGTCCTGTAGGGCTCATCCATCCTGGATTCCCTGTATTTTCAGTTCCTATCTGTACCAGTGTACATCCTCTGATCTAGCCAGACTTGCAAGGTTGAATTCGAGTCATGGTAGTGGGAGCGGGGAGGAAGCATTTAGGAACTAGAGGAAAGTTGTATTTTTCATCGTTGTTACATCGCACCCTGACTGGCTCATCTCCTCCCCGAGACCCCTCTGCAAGGGGATCTTCAGTGGCCTACTAATGGGCTTTAGGTCTCCACTCTGCACTCCCCCCTCATTCACTATGGTAAGATTTTTTGTTCTGATGATGCATTGTACCTGATCCCTTCAACACCTTGTGGTTGCATAGGCAAATCTTTCCTTTTCAACTAAAAAAAAAAAAAATCTGTTGTGCCTGTGAACCTCAGCCTGTCAGTTAGTTATACTACAAGGCAGGGTACCCCTGAAGACAATGGTCTGGTACAAACACCACATGACTCATATGATGAGGTCACTCTTTTTGTGTAAGCTTTGTCTGATGACAGCAGTCTCTTACTCTTCCAGAATATCAAAAAGATCACAGGCCACTCTTACAGTTGAGTGTGGCGATCGGTGATGCTGGAGAGACTCAGGGAAGTCTGTGAGTAACATCTATGACAGCTATAGGAAAGATGACTGGCAGTCGAGCATTTTGTAGAAGTTGGAATCCTGCTGGCGTCAAGGTGAGTCAGCTAATTGAATAATGACATTTGCAAATGTGGGAATACCACAGTGACTGGTCAGGATCTAAAAGGGTGGCAAGTGGAAGAAGGAAGGAAGAGGCAGTGTGACACAGTGCACAGTAATAAAGTCGTTGTTGCCTCTCGGGAATTTTTAAAAATGGCATTTACAGAGCGTATAGTTACTGGCAAAAATATGATGAGACAGCCTCATCCTTCCCCTCTGGCGCTGCTGATGCGTTGGGATCAGCCCAATTGGTAACCCATTATGCCACCAGAGTTCCAAACTGGTAAACAGGAATCCCTAAGTCAGCCAGGGAAGTAGGAGAAAAGGCTACCTGGAGAAAGGAATGGTTAAAATATCTTCGAAAGCGTGGCGCACTACTGATTTGAGGAACTGCTCTAAGTATGAGCTAGAGGGGAAATGGCACAAGAGAAAATGGAGTATTGTTGTTTACTACCTTACATGTTTATTCTGGAAAGAGGGAATGAAATAGACAACTCTTATTGATAAGTTTCGTACTGTTAACAATTCTGGTGGTAGAGTGGGTTCTGTGTTGGGTGGTATAGAGGGTTCTGAGTTGGGTGGTAGAGTGGGTTCTGAGTTGGGTGGTAGAGTGGGTTGTGTATTGGGTGGTAGAGTGGGTTCTGTGTTGGGTGGTAGAGTGGGTTCTGTGTTGGG
>NW_022105855.1:3796155-3812085 GCF_000313985.2 Echinops telfairi
AGTGGGTTCTGTGTTGGGTGGTATAGTGGGTTCTGTGTTGGGTGGTAGAGTGGGTTCTGACTTGGGTGGTAGAGTGGGTTCTGTTTTGGGTGGTATAGTGGGTTCTGTGTTGGGTGGTAGAGTGGGTTCTGAGTTGGGTGGTAGAGTGGGTTCTGTGTTGGGTGGTATAGAGGGTTCTGTGTTGGGTGGTAGAGTGGGTTCTGAGTTGGGTGGTACAGTGGGTTCTGTGTTGGGTGGTATAGAGGGTTCTGTGTTGGGTGGTAGAGTGGGTTCTGAGTTGGGTGGTACAGTGGGTTCTGTGTTGGGTGATAGAGTGGGTTCTGTGTTCAGTGGTACAGAGTGGGTTCTGTGTTGGGTGGCACAGTGGGTTCTGAGTTGGGTGGTAGAGTGGATTCTGTGTTGGGTGGTAGAGTGGGTTATGAGTTGGGTGGTATAGAGGGTTCTGAGTTGGGTGGTATAGTGGGTTCTGTGTTGAGTGGTAGAGTGGGTTCTGTGTTGGGTGGTATAGTGTGTTCTCTGTTGGGTCGTATAGTGGGTTATGTGAGGACAGAAGCCCCTCAGCAGGGCAAAGAGGAGGCCATCTGCTCCTGTAACATTATAAGGGGTTGCTGGAGTTGGAGTCATGAATTGCATTTGCTTTTTGGGCATGTTGCGGTTGTTAGGGGCCATCACGTCA
This sequence comes from Echinops telfairi, assembly GCF_000313985.2. Classification (NCBI taxonomy): domain Eukaryota; kingdom Metazoa; phylum Chordata; class Mammalia; order Afrosoricida; family Tenrecidae; genus Echinops; species Echinops telfairi. The sequence goes on from NW_022105855.1 coordinate 3,796,832, forward strand.
GTTCCAACTCATAGTGTTCCAATCACCAATAATTATCAATACAGCTTGATTGCATGTTGGATCAATTTCAAGCTGAAGTTGGTAGAATTCTTGTTTCTTCATGGTTAGCTTCAATAGTGGGTAAATTTGAATAATCATTGTAGTAAGTGTACTTCCTGGTAAGCGTATAAATAGTATCCCATCACAGATAGCATTGTGCTTCAAGATCAATCATGAAATGTTCTTTTTGATGAAGAACCCAGCACCACTCCTTGTGTGGCTGTCACTCTCGGCATAGTAAACCATCTAATGGTCTGATTCAAGACAGCCCACACAATCCATTTCAGATCACTCATGCTGAAGAGATTGATCGCTCTGTGTCCCATTCTGTTTCTGACTCCTCGTTGTCCCACTTCATACTTTGTAGATTCCACTTTCTGATAATCAGTGTTAACAGCTGGCTCTCCTCATTTTGAGTTGTGCCTCAGCAGCAAATGAAGGTCCCCAAAGCTCTGCTCCATCGTCATTATGGTCCACTCTACTTTGAGAAGGCAGCTCTTCCTTAGTGGTCTTTTGAGCGACTTTTGACCTGAGGTGCCCATCTTCCAGCACGACATCTGACAGTGGTCTAATGTTATTTATAAAGTTTTAGTCGATCTGATATGATCGTTCCTAAGGTTTTTAGTGGCTGATTCATCTTAAGTGTAATTCTTTCTATGTAGTCTATTTAATATGGAAGCTCTGCTGAAACCTGTTCACCTTGCAGGACCTTGCTGTTATTTGAAATACAGGTGGCAGAGCTTCCGGCATCACAGCAACACCTGAGGCACCACAGCATAACACATTGACAGTCAAGTGGTGGCTTCTGGACATGGGCCTGGAAAATTGGATACAGCAGTTGCTTATTCTCAGGAAATGTCGTCTTTTCATCAGTTGGCCAGGCTTTTTCCAAAAGGGAGAGAGGTCTGAATTCTCCGGTTATCATTCTGGCATATCTGGTCTGCCAGTCATATTAGGTATTTCCATGAATACTTAAGGGAATAAAATGTAATCTAGGCTAAAAGTATGTTTGTTGCTTTGATTACACCTACAGAGTCCAACTAACAATCACAAAGCTTTATTGTTCAGACTTCCAGCTCTACCTGGATACAGTGTTACAATGGGAATTTGACATTATTATTGAATGGAATAATCAATCAGTAATTCTCAATTATACTCATGCAGAGTACTGGTGAATTGCATGTGAGATTTAGGCATTTTGTTTTTCTAATTGGATAATAGTGATCTTTATATTAAAGAGTTGGTTGATACAATTTTCTTAATTAAAGCTGGGCTTTAATAATTTTTCTTTACCATTACTCATTTAAAGAAGTAAACAGATAGTAGATGAAACGGAAATTTGGGGTAATCTATTAAGCTTAATTTAACAGACTTTTACTTTTGCTAAACATGAGAGTGGTCATGAATGTGTTAGATGCATCTGTAATTGTATGCTGGAGGAAATTCTTAATTTTAACAATGAAATTAAATATATAATCATATCATGATAATCTAGAAATAGCTTTGAATGCTCATTATGCATGAATTTATCTGAGAAACAATAGTGTGGAAACTTTTAGAGGTTCTCTTATTAAAAATAATATCATTGATGGATAAGTAATGCTATGGTTAAAAGTCCAAAGGAAATATATTATGAAGAAAAAGAAGGGAAAAGCAATGAGATGGATAGTGAATTACACCATACTATTCTGACATTAAAAAGAAGTAAATAAAAAGTTAAACCATCTTAGAGCACTGTTACACCATAAACTAGTCTCAGCTTACTGTTCTAGCCCTTAGCAACTGTTCTGTAAGTATAAAAAGTAAACCTGTTCAAAAGTTGCTGAGAAAATGAGCACATGAAAATAAAAGGCTATCATATAATCATTTCTATTGATGAGCCTGTCTATTCCTATAAAGCAGCAGTTCTCAACCTGTGAGTCGTGACCCCTTTGGGGGTTGAACGATCCTTTCACAGGGCTTGCCCGATTCATAACAGAAGCAAAATTACAGTTAAGAAGTAGCAACGAAAACAATGTTATGGTTGGGAGGTCACCACCACATGAGGAACTGTATGAAAGGGTCGCGGCATGAGGAAGCGTGGGAACCACTGCAAAGGGTTATCGTCTCAGAAACTCACAGGGGAAGTTCTACTGTGTCCCGTATGGTCACTCTGAGGTGGAACAGACTCCATGAGTGAGTCTCCATAGTGAGGTTGTTTATTACAGTAAAATTAGAAGAGGTTTCTGAAGATTGGAAATAGGCTGGGTTAGTAGTCAAGGCCTTTAACCACTGTGCAGCCAGGATTCTGTCTTGAAAATTTTAGATTAACTCCAATTACTTAATGTTATCAAGACAGAGGGAAAAAGAAAGAAAAAAGTATGGGGACCAGAAAGAGAAGTCAAAGGAAGATGTAGGAAAAATCAGCAGGGCATTTTAAATATTAAACCAACAATTATAAGAAAGAACCATTTCTGAACACCACCCACTGAGTTGACAAGTCACCGTGAGGTTGAAAGTATTACACTCTGAAAACCTTTTGTGGAAAATCATGATTTTTGTCAATGAATATTATGTGCTTGGTTAAATCATTGTGCCTCAATTTCAAGTGAAACTGAGAATAAAATGTTTTCTTCTTAGCTATATTGTAAGGGTACATGGAAGCCAGACACAGGTAGGTTGTATTAGCAAAAGTAGAATCAGTAGTTGGAAGAAAAGGCTTCATTTGGTGCCACCTCTGCAGCCCAAACATCTGTTGTCGTAGGAAACTGGGGTGCTGTCAGGGAGTGCGCTCTAATTGGAAGCCTAGGACCACTGACACTAAGAAACAACCATAAGACATTTTCACTACTGGGAGCCCAAGTCAAAATGTATACAAAACCAACATAAGTCTTCTCCAATGTAGTGACAATAAAATTTAATCATATATCAATATAAAAATTCAGTTCCTTAGTTCCTACTTGTATTAGAGTGATAAGCAGCCACCCAGAACAGTTCCACACCACTGCTGTAGAATATCCAAGAAGATGCTGAAACACAAACTCTTTATCACTTTGCAATTATGATTCAAATGATAAATATTTTGGTCTTGTAAAATGATTTAAAATATGATATTAAGTAGCTATAAATTCATATTTCCCCCAAAAACAAACCAGAAGCATGGCCTGCATCTTCAGAGACACGAAGGTCTTCCGTGGGTATTTATCGGTGGTCCAGGGATAGAATTCTTTCCCCGTTAGTTCCTGGACAATACACCTCATATGCAACCACCACCTGTCTCTCAGTAGAGGCTTTCGAGTTGTTATGATGCTAAACAGGTTTCAGTGGAGCTTTCAGATTTAGACGGACTAGGAACTACGGTCTGGCAGTCGACATCTGCAAAGCAGCCAATGGAAACTGTGTGTCCGCGGAAGTTCTAGCACAACCTTATTTTGGGATGGCGCAGAACCAGCCAGTGCTTTTCATTCCTTTGTTAATGGTGACGGCAACTAACAGCTGTAATGGAATATTTGGGTCAAAATTCGGTGTGGATTTTTCTTCTAAGTCTGGGGCCAAATCCTCCTGGTTTACTTCAGACATTCTAAGTTTTAAAACTGATAGCCTCACAACCCTGGACACCTTTCAGAGTCCTGGGCCAATGAGAACAGTACCACCCTTGGGGTAAGGGAAGGTGCTTTATGTTTCTTACCTATTTCCATAATGGTGGCCTATAGTGAAGGAGAGAGTAGTTTGTCTTATTAACAGTTATGCAATAAATAATACCATATTTATAAGGCCCAAACTTACCTGGACCAGTCTGCCTTTCTAGTCATTCCACTTCCAAGAATCTTATATTCTAGCTTTGTACTGATTCCCAAAGCATACTTGACATTTCACACCACTAACTGCTGAGGGAATTTTATGCCTGGAATGCTTTTCCATCCCACTGAACATTTGCCAAGGTTCAATTCAAATATCCCTCTTTTCATAAACTTTTCCAGTATTTATATTTCTTCAACTTCACCTACTCCTTGATAGAATGATTTGCTTCTGTTCTTGTACAACCAGCATTTTAACATATTTTTTGTCATAACAATTGCTCTTTTGTGCTAATTTTTATCTACATGTTTGTTTTCTTTCCAAGCCTATAAACACAAACAGTTCTTTTTATTTATCTTCTCCACTGTTTCTGGCATATAGAACATGCATTGTTTCATACTTTTCAAAGCCTATTTTACATATGCTCTCTGGTTGGTTCCTTTTAACAATTCTGTGAATTTGGAAAAGACATTATTCTGTACCCACTTGGTTGATGAACATAGAGGCTTAAAGGCAGTGATTCCCCAGATTTTAGGTAGGGGCAGTATGGAGATTAACGCTTAGGTGTTCTTTGTACTTCTCACCTTATAAAATCACCATGAAAGCTCGGGGTTAATTTAATAGAATGACTCTATTGATAACAGAAAGGTGATCAATAATATTTGAACAACAGATGATGCAGAAGTTCACTGATCTTCTCTTGTCCCTCAAAACTACTCCACACTGAACGGTTTGTTCACTTCTCAGATTAACGTAATCTGCTGAGAAGTGTGAGTTCAATCGTTACTGGATAAGTCAAATTACCAAAACTCTGCACGCCACTAGAGTTGAACCTTTAAAGAATGAATATAGCATGAATTTTTAATATTAGAAACGCTCTACACTTGATCTTAGCCAAAAGGCCGAGAAACAATGAAAAACAACGCTGCTTCTATACCATGACTATCAAAGAGTTTTTGTTTCAGTGTGACTTTCAAAAGTTCAAACTCTGCCTCCGATGAATTCCTTCAATTTTGTGTGCTTATGTTGGGCTGCTAACTCTGAGGTCACCAGCCGCTCTGAGGGAGAAAGCCTGGGCTTCCTACTGCCTTAAAGATAGTCTCGGAAATTCACAAGTGCAGTTCCAGCCTGTCCTATAAGGTCACTATGAGTCGGCATGGGCTGGACGACAGTGCTTGGGGTTTTGGTGTAGTTTCTGACTGATAAACAGTACTCATTGTTCAAAGAGGAAAGTCCCCTGTTAGAAATCATAGAACAGAAGTGGATGCATCCTGGGTCTGCCACTAGGATTCTTGGTTTTATCTTTACCTATCTCCCCGAAACAGGGGGGGGGGGAAGCCCCCTAATGGGACTGCCACTGAGACTTACCAGTCTTCCTGGAGTTGATGCCAACTCATGAGACCCCACGGTCCGGGTAGAACTATGCCCTGTAGGATTTTCAACGGCTGCTTTTTAAAGAATTAAATCACCATATCTTTATCCCAACACCCTTTGGTTGGAGTGGAGCCTCCAACTTTTAGCATTAATGTTTGCATACACCACCCAAGGACTGTCATGAGAGAGAGAAAAAAACAAAACCACCACCAACTTGTGCTTTACACAATTGATGTATGTATCGATTGTGATAAGAGTTCTATGAGCCCCTAATAAAACGATTAAAAATATTTTTCAATAATAACAATGTACAATCTATCAGGGGGTTATGAGGGTTGGGCAGGGGGCGGGGGGGAGCGAAGAGTAGATGATACCAAGGGCTCAATAGAAAGTAAATGTCTAGAAAAGAATGAAGGCAACATATGTACAAACATGCCTGATTCAATTGATGTATGGATTGTGATAAGTGTTGTACGAGCCCCCAATAAAATGATTTTAAAAAAACTTCTTCAAATGGCTAATCTTTTGAAGATTAAAAAAAAAAATCTTCAAATGGCTAATCTTATGAAGGCAGTCCTGTTAGCAGTACTTGGTGTTATTTGTTTACTGTCCCTGCCAGCAATACTTGGTGTTATTTATTTACTGTTTGTAAATGTATCACCACAGGTTATACACAAGTGTGAAGCTCTGTCTGTGACGTTCCCCGTCAAGGCAGCAATACAGGATTGGGATTTCTGCTACCCTGATAGTCCTGACACTAACTGACAATTCCACCACGAAAACCAAAATCCAAAACCACTTTTACAGGGTTACAGTCTCAAGTCCAGGGTAGGGATTCCTATCTTTCTGAGGAAACATAATCCAACATAAACTAGGAGCATCTCCATTTCTATAGATTCACACGTTCATGAGGTATATTTTCTATTCCATCTTTACTGCAGATGGGGAAAAGGGGCTTTTCGTTTCCTGTAATGTTGCAGAAAAAGCCTATTTAATGGTAGAAAGTATTTAGAGATGATTTTTTTTAATACAGCGTCGTTATGGATAAGGTAGAAGGATGAACTGAACAGAATGTTCAGTGACAAAATGATGTGGATTAGCAGCCTCCAACAGGCGCTGAAAAACTCTCGCTCTCAAAGTATCACCAAGGAGTCAACTGGGTTTAATCGCAGGGCACTGAAACATTTGGCTGATTTTAATTTTGCCACACACAGACCACACTAAGTATTTCGCCACAAGAATATAATAACCGAAAACGAAACACCGATTTGTAAATCTTAGTTCTAAAGCCCCACAAAAATGTTAAGTTTTCCACGCACCCGCCTCCGCTAGCACAATGGAGTCACAAACTGTATTTTAAAGCGCCGCTCACCCTCCCAGCTCAGCCCCTCCCTGGTCCCCTCCTCTCACGCACATTCCTCGGAGAACCCGGAAGCGGAAGCGGAAGCGGAAGCGGAAGCGTCGTCCCCGTGTACCGTGACGCGCTATTACGGAGCGGCCTTACGTCACTTCCAGGCGCCGGACGGCACGTTGCCTGGGCCGTGGGCGAGCCGGTCGGGCACAAAGATGTCTATGGCCAGCGACTTCTACCTGCGCTACTATGTAGGGCACAAGGGCAAGTTTGGACACGAGTTCCTGGAGTTCGAATTCCGACCAGACGGTGAGCACGAGCGGCCGCTTTTCCGCGGGGTTGGGAACAGGGAGGCGAGGCCGCTGCGGAGACGGAGGCGGGCTCGAGAGAGGACGGGCTGTCGTTTCAGCCCACATCTGTAGGCGCTTTAAACCTCGGGGACCCAAACTCGTTCTGCAAGTAACTATCATCGGTTGGTTTATTCAGTAAAGCTATGTCTGTTACATACTGACAAAAGTTGAACCATCCAGCGATCAGTGCACCGAAGGCGGCATCGTAAGGCCATTTACTTTGGGTTTTTTTTGGACATCTACTTTTAAGACCCAATATTGTCGCGTTATTTCAACACCCCCACCAAACAGTGGATGATTACAAATCTTGGGGTGTCCAGTAACTTTCGGACTCCCCATTCATTTATAGTCATTCATCCAGTGTATGTAAGGCAGCTTGTGTAGAAGGACAGATAAGGCAGGTCTGCAGGGTTTAGGCCGACCGTAAACACGAGTCTTTAGGTGCTTAAATGCCACAGAATGCATCGGGAGTGCAAAACGGGGGAGCAATTAATTCTACCATAGGGAATTCTTGAAAACTTACTAGAGGACGTGACATTTAAGCCGCATTTCGAAATAACTAAAGAGCAAAATCATTGCCAACAAGTCGATTCTGACGTATAGCGGTCTTTATTATTTATTGGGGTTTCCGAGGGTCTAAATATTTATTGGAGCAGACAGCCTTATCTTTCTCTTGTGCAGATAGTGGTAGGTTTGAACTGCTGACTTTATAGTTAGCAGCCCAGCGCCTAAGCCACTGTGTCACCAGGGGTCGTGAATCTTGAAATAAGGTTAGGTGTGAGGTAAAAAGGCAGTCAGACTGGGGGAACAGCAAGGGCCCAAGGGAAGGTGAAGAAGCCCCCTGCTGCATCTTGTTCTCATATTGAATTCTATTCTCTTGCAACATGGACAGTTCAACTAGACAGATTTATGTTAGGTGCTGGGAAAATGGAAATATAAAATTAAGGGTACATTAATGTGTAAGATTCTTTATTTTCCCTCAAAGAGTTGTCTGAGTAGGAGAAACAGACATGAAACTTACCATTAAAAGCAGCGTAGATAGATATTAAGCTCTGTCTTCATGCTTTGCACAGAATTCTATTAAGAGCATGATAAGACCACGTACTAGGCAGAGGGAAGTATTTCTGTTGGAAATTCATGGTAACTTTGGACATAAAAAGAGCCCTGGTGGCAGGTTGTTATACCTTTGGGCTGCTAACCACAACGTCAGCAGTTAGAAACCACCACCAGCTGCATGGGAGAAAGATGAGACTTTCTACGTTAGTAAAGATTTACGGCCTCAGAACCCCAGCGGGGCCATTCTACTCTGCTCTGTAGGGTCACTTGGAGTCAGACTTGACTCATTAGCAATGAGTACAGACATACAGTTTTTTGAGAACTGAAATCACCTTATTTTCCTTTTGCCCTCCCATGGATCTTCTAAATTTGGTTTTATGGAGCTAAGTATGAGGAGGCTTTAAAGAGTCTGTGGGAAAATAGAATTTCTCTACAAACTCTTTGCAGCCCTCTCCTGTACCTGAGTTCTGTGTTTTTCTTACGGGAAGTTATTTTCATTCCATGCCTGTGAATGCCATTTAAGGTATCCTAACCTTACTAACCTTATCAGGGACATTGTGTACCTTGACAGTTTAATCCTTTTTTTGTTGTTGCCATACTGTTCTATATTCATTTATCAATTGTAATCACAAAGATGATACCTAAAGTGTACACCTCATTAACCAAAACCCGACTAAACCTATTGCTCTAGGGTACTTTATTATTTTAGAACAATATGACCATTTTATATCTGTGCCTGGAAAATTGGTTCTTGAAGAGAATGTGTTTATATAACAGAAATGATGCTTTAATATCAGATATGTCACCTGTTAAACTGACCATCTTTATTCAGAACCAGAACACTGTGTGTAAGCTTATAAGTAGTCATAGTTAGTACTTAAGCACAAGTCTTGCTGGAATTTATGTATATTAATTTGAAGGAAAGTAATTAAAGCATCATGGAGCAGTGAAAAGAGCAGGCGTATTGGAAGAAAGTAGATTTAGATAGGAGTCATGTGTGATTTTGGACCAGTTAGAGAATTGCTTTCTCACTAATGAATAGGGATAATAAAACCTACTTCTTAGGATTATTTTACAGATTAGAAGATGCTCTGAAATACGTAAAGCGCTTAGTCCCAATGCAGATGTATAACATTAACTTAAAAGGAAATGTTAATTACATCTTCAGATTTCTTTTCTAGTTCATAACATAGAATGGGCCTGATAAATGATCCTCGCAATGTATAGTATAGGAAAGGATATTACCAAAGTAAAAATATTAGCAGTTGCCTCCAAGTTGATTCTGACTCATGTTAACAGTGCTAGCTACTAACTCAAAGTTTGGTGCTCTGGGTTTACCCAGAAGCTTCTCAGAAGAAAGTCCTAGCAGGCTACTTCCAAAATATCAGCCATTGAAACCCTAGGGAGTGCAGTTCTCCTTTTGACACAGATGAGGCTGCCGGGATGTCACACTCGGAGGAAGGAAATAGTAATTCATTTACATTTTCAGCAGTTTTTGCTCTTATAAATGTTATCTTTTTCCACTCCCCACAGGAAAGCTTAGGTATGCCAACAACAGCAATTACAAAAATGATGTCATGATCAGAAAAGAGGTAAGATTTTTTTTAGCCCCCCTCCTTTTTTTCTTTTAATAAGCCATTTTCCAGATGTCGAATTCAGAAAAGTATGATGGTTGCTCAAAGGACATTGCTATAAGCTTTACATAGACTGGAATGTAACTCCTTGTCATTAGACCTCCTTCTGGACCCACTTTCGATTTATTCTGAATTTTTAATATCTTTTCCTGTTTCTTAGATTGAAGACTTGCTCTGTTTTATATGATCATTATTGCTGGGTCCTTTTATGGTTTGTTTATTTTTTTCCTAGTTTTGTATATTTTCCTATATAGGAAAGCCACAATGAGTGGATTTATGACGACAGTAACTGAAATAATAATTACCTGGCTGCCTGGAAAGGGAGAATGGGGGACATTGGGAGTTAACACCAGTGGGCACAAGAGGAAGAAACTGTTCCAAAGGTGACTGTGGTGACAATTACACACTCTTCTTAATGTGATTGAACTATTGAATTGTATGATGTGTTCATTATAGGTCAATAAAACTAATTAAAAAATGATGCTATAGGGTTCCACTTCATACATGCATTAGTTTATTCAAAACAAAATGTATTTCAACAAGTGTGTGCAACTATTGGGTGGCTATAGACAATTCATTCCGTAATACACTTATCTCAGTGTAGTTAAGGGTGCCTTAAAAATAAAGGCCCAATGACAATAGTGAACTCTAAAGGGTAGTGTGGGCCTTTTAACTCAAGGCAGAGAGCTGAGCTCAGCAGGGTATTGTGAATGGTTTTTTGGGATTCCAAAGGAGTACTCTTTTGATAGCTTTGTCTCAAAGACCCAGAACAGTCATGGGGGCATACTAATGACATTTTAAGACAATGGACATCAGTGTTGGTGAGAAAAAGCCCAGGAAAGTTGCACTTAGCAGGTTTTTCACCATCAGAATAATGCACCTGTTCATTCTTTTTGTTGTTGCTTAGGTGGCTTTAAATCTTTTTATTTTCCTCAGTATTATTGGCACATAATCCACATATCATACAGTTCAATTGTTTAGCCATGCCAAGAAGAATTGTACAATCAATACCACAGTCAATTTTCTTTTTACCCCCCATGAATCACCTTTAAAATGAGTTGTGTAATCACATTGAATTCTAGTACTCCCTCCCCCACTGGCCTTCATTGCTTACTCCCCAAATCCCCTAACCTTCCCTATCCCCCATCCAACCCCTAAATCAACTACAAACCCTTGCATCAGTTACTATCTCTATGTATCCACTCCTTCTGTGCTTCACAAACTGGGACACCCAGGAGGAACACCAAAGAACAAAAAATGAAGTGGTAAGGATAAAACAATAGTAATGTAAAGATAAAAATACCAACTCTGAGCAAGAAAGAAAAGCCCGCCATCAATATTTTAAAAGCCAGGGAAGGAATTTTTGTCATGGAACGAGCAAGAGATCCTTGCACCTAGAACAAATTCAGATTGGGTCTAGAGGAAGGCCAACTGACAAAGTATCAGGTTTGATCCAGTATAATCAGCATTAAAAGGATTTATGTTTGATAGTAAGGCTGTTCCAGATATTTGCCTGTGGCTAAAGGGGATCTGCCAGCAGCTTAATCCGACTAGGTACTCTGCAGATGGGTTTGGGGCGCCCACTGTCCTGCACAGCCTTCCACATTTTAACTCTGATACTTGTCTTTCATCATATTTGAATTTTGTTACTGTCATTTTTGGACCCACAAGCTGGTGTACTTCTCTTCCACGTGGACTTCATTGACTCCTCGCTTATATGCCTCTACAAAGGTAGCAAGGGCAAGGCTGTCCTACAGAGATTTAATTGGGAAATCTGACCTCATCTACCTTACATCTCCAATCTTGCCCTTGCAGACTACTTTTTGTTCCCCAAACTTAATAGAATAAAAAGAACGTGATATAAGCTCTTGAGGATGCCAAAATGGATGTGGTGTAAATCACAGAGGACAGAATTCCTCAGGGAAGAATAATCGAGATGGAACCACTGTGTGCCTTCAGAGTACATAGACGTGGAGGGAAGATAGCTTTCCATTTTGATATTTTTGCTTATTAAATGCTTCTATGATTTTTTAACACTACCCTTTGACTTAGGTTTGTGCATCTAAGCCTGATGAGAAGGAGCCCGTTGAGATTGAAAAGTAATTCAGTTTCAAGTACACATAACTGCAGCATCTGTAGCAATGAAAGCAGTTGTTCGGGTATATGAAGTTGAAGTTCCATATTATTATATATTCACATATTAAAATTAATCTTATAATTAATTTTGTCTTTTAATTTACTGTAAGGGGCCTTTAAAAATTTTTGGAGAAAGAAAATTAAAAGATAATGGAATCTTTCCATGAACATTTTGAATCCCGCTTGAATTTAAAATAATTAATTAATAGGATATAAATTAAAGATGCAAAATTAGGTGTAAAAAATTCAAAGAGCTAACTGATAAATGCTTGATATTTATATCTTTTTTACCTCATAGACCATACACTATCATCATTGATTGCTGATTTAAGACATCATGTTTCAAAGATTGGATATAGGGTATTAAAAGGGGTTAGTCATGAGAAGAAGTATAATAATATTTATTATATTGGATTACTATTAGGGCTTATAAGCCCTTTTCAATGTTTCTGAGTCGCGGGAGCAAACATGCAAAAAAACTTTTATTGTCCCTTCTAGGCTTATGTTCACAAGAGTGTAATGGAAGAACTGAAGAGAATTATTGATGACAGTGAAATTACAAAAGAAGATGATGCTTTATGGCCACCTCCTGACAGGGTTGGCCGACAGGTTTGTGTTTACTAATTCTTAGATGCATAAATATTCACAATTGTTAATGTAATTGTTATGTTGCATCTTACGTATTTATGAGTCTTCATTAAATCTTCATTTTCTATTTAGTAGCCTCAGATTAATATTTTATTTCATTAGCTTCATGTTCCATTTTCCCTCCTAGTAGTAAAGGCGTCAAATACATCACTAAATCTAGACTTTGTTCTGGATAGTCTTTACAATAGCCACCATTCACAATCAGGATGTCTTTACACGTAATCATTTCCATTGTATGGTAACTGCTTTTAGTGGGAGTGAGTATATCTTGTTTGCCAAATGGAGAGTTATGATTTGACTTGACTATATAAAGTTTGCTTTCTTCAAATTTATAACCTTTATAAGTCTTATGTCCTAAAGAAGAATTTGATTGGTTTCTTGTTTGTGTTTTTTTGCTTCTCATAGTCCCTCAGAGTAACTGATGTTTCTCAAGGCCTAATTTCACCCCGTAGAGACAGTTTGGTTTCTGACTTGGGTCTTTTCAACTCTTGGAGCAATGAGACACGACTGTGGAAGACACGTTGAATTTCACTTTTGTCTGTTCTTGAGGATTATACCTTATGTCACCTTCTTTGACTAGAAGACATGTGGAGAAAGCTAACAGATGCTGACACTGTAGCAGTAACTTAACTCTTCTCTTTAAGGAAGCATTATGTAGGAAAGCAAAGGTAATAGCTAATATACTTGCTTTTTACATTGTAAACATTTAAAAAAATAAATTTAGATTCAGTTGGTTGCAATGCACATAGAGACTAAAAACAAACAATTGTGGCAGCCTCAGAGAGAGGCCAGCGCTTTAGCTGTTTACTTGATGATGTGTTTGTGGTTAGTGGAGAAGATTGAGCATGCACCAGAAATTCCCAGTATGATCATTAAGTCATTGCTTGAGAGCCTTGATTAGTTGATCTCTTGATGTGTATTACAAACTGCACAGCCTGTCTTTATGGCATCTATTTTTCACTCGTATGAGTCGGAATCGGCTCAATAGCATTGAGTTTGGTGGCTTAGTGGGTTAGGCATCAGGCTCCTAACTGCAGGTTTGGCAGTTCAAACACATTAGTTGCTCTGCAAGAGTATTATGAGGTGGTCTGCGTCCATACTAGTTTTGGTCTTATAAACCCTAAGGAGCGGATCGACTGTCCTCTAGGGTCACTGGGAGTTGGATTGACGCTATGGTAGTGCATTTGTTTTTGTTTTGATACTTTTCAATATAACTTGAAAATTTCTTACGGACATAGCCTCTTAAGTTATGGTTATAGATTTGCAGATAATATGGAAAACAAGTGGCATTTATGTTTTGTATTTTTCTGTTATTAATTTTAATTGTTTTGTAAAGTCAAGGATGCCAGTTGAGGTATCTTCATCATCATCATTATCAGTCAGTGGTTATAAATATTAATTTATTCCCTTGTATTTTATGAGTTCTCAGTATCAGATTTGTAAAATGAGGTTAATAAAGGTTAATTAAACCTTAATAAAAGTTAATAAAGTTGTATTGTAGGGATTGCAGGGACTGTAGATAAAGCCCTTATCTACCAAGAGTGTGACACACAGTATGTCTTAAAGTGATCGTTAATATTAATAATTTATGTGTATAGCCTATCAAATGGAAATACTATATTAATTTGAAAATAGATTTATGGCTATATAACTGTTGTCTTACAACATTGTACTTCAAAGTGATGCATTAGATGTTTACTGACATGACATTAGGAACATTTCTATGCCGTTCTTAAGTATGTCGCTCATCATTAAGTAGAATCCGTTGTGTGAGGAGTCTGAGAAGCACGTCTCTGTTTATTCTGCTGTTCGGAGTAGTCCTCAGAAATAGTCAACCAGAATGTTGTTGTAAAGACATAATTTCATGTATAACAGATTGTTTCTTATCTTATCCAATGACTTGATAGAAAATTTGCAGCCAAAATTGAGACCTTTTATTTTTTTTAGCAGTGGTACAGATAGCTTCTGGAATGGATTTTTATATTAACTACATTGCTGGATCTCTTTTTCTTTCCTAGGAACTTGAAATTGTAATAGGAGATGAACACATTTCTTTTACTACATCCAAAATTGGTTCCCTTATTGATGTAAATCAGTCAAAGTAAGTATGTTCAGCATTTGTTGTCAAATTGACTTATAATTTTTGAGACTCATGCTTGGACTATAGGCCATTTGTTTGCTAAGATAATTTTAATGTCACCCAATCATATAAATTTTTATATTGTTAAGGCTTGGTTTTGGTTTGCTAGATAAATTAGTAGACTATTTTACTGATTCAGTAATTAAATATAATATTTAAATTTAATTATTGATAAAAATATGGATATAGTGTCAAAGAATTAAAAAAGAAAAAAAATGTCCCTACTGAACTGTATGTACTTTTTCAGTCTCATCTCATACCAATCCTCCGTGTGTTCAATACTTGAAAGAAATGGGAAATATCCAGTGTAGCTTAAGTATGTCTTCCCAAGGTCTCCTTCCTTGAGCCTTTGTAGCACATTACCTTTATCTAAAAAGTCTTCTTCCTACTTCCTTGCCTCAGAAATGTCCCCATAATGTCCACTTTACTAAATTGTCATACATTATCTGTCTGCCTTACTGTTTAGAGTATGGCCCCATGAGAATCTTGGTGTACCTCCAAAATCAGCATAGTGCCTGACATATAATAGGGGCTTTATGAATACTTGTTAAGGAATAAGAGGACCAGAGGAATGCATAATAATTTGAATACAAAAGCCTGTGTTCACAAAGATCAACCAAATGTTTTAAATAATTCTTTTGATTTAGTTACTTAGTCCACAGCAGGGGAGGATGTATCATTCATGCTCTATGGTGGGCGTGCAAAGCTTTGGGGCAGAAATTGCATAATATGCATCAAAGCACTTTAGC
>NW_022105855.1:3812274-3814981 GCF_000313985.2 Echinops telfairi
TTCTACATTTACTTTTGACCAAGTCACATTACTTCTGGCAGTCTGTCCCAGGCAGATAATCTCAAACATTGGAAAGATTCTATTATACATAAAATGTTCATTAAAACATTATTTATTGCTTATTGAAAAACGTATCCACATGTCTAAGAAAGATAGAATTATTGAAAAAATTAGTGAATTATTTTTAAAGTTATGGAAAAAAGCAAAAGAAGCAAAGGAGGAGATTTCAGTTATGGGAAAGAAGAAAGAAAGCATACCAAAATACTTAATATTATCCCTGAAGGGCAGTGGCATGATAGTATTATGAGTACTGATTTTTTTTCTCATCTGTATAATTGAGTCTTTGTATATTTTAAAAAATGGATTGTGTAGTATATTCATTTTAGTAGTCAGCAAATTCCTTTCATCTGAGTAACTTAAAGGTAATTATTTTATAGTTTCACATTAATTTTGTTTTGTTTTAGGAATTAAGTTAGAAAACTACATTGTTCTCTGAATATAAAGTAACTTTTATTTTTTAAATTTCAGGGATCCTGAAGGCCTACGAGTGTTTTATTATTTGGTACAGGACCTGAAATGTTTAGTTTTCAGTCTTATTGGATTACATTTCAAGATTAAACCAATCTAAATGTGTACTTCTGAACTATTTGTATATTTAATAAAGGGATGGGTAGGGGTGGGTTTATTTTTCTTTTATAATATTGGGATTTTTGTGAATGTGAAGCAAATTTTCTTTTGTATGCAAACTGAACATAGGAAAAAGTAAAAAGGCTTAATAGTATCCTCCTTTAGGTGCAAGTGGGTTGGACAGCCTTTCACTAAAGCCTGTAAATAAAAACTACTTGTCATTGAGATTTTATTCCAATTAAAGATATCAAAGCCTAGTGAAGAGTATTTCCTTCAAGACACTGGCTCTCCTGTTGACTTAGAAGTACTGCCGTTGTTGTAATATATGCATCTTGTGACAGAAGTCCACTCAGGTAGAAATATGTAGCCAGATGCCCCCCAACAAAGTAGAGGAATGAATGACTGGAGGCTGAGCTCCACATCTGCTGAGCAGATTTCCCAGATAGTGAGCCTCCGCGTGTGAGAATTGTTGCTTAAAATGATTATCTTCCTCGAAACTTGTGTAACAGAGTGGGAAGAACACTGATTAAGTATCAAATAGAGCTCTCCTTGCTGCTCACTCCCTGGTCACTCCCCTCTCTTCCCTCTCTCCCTTGTTCCCTTGCCCTCCTTCCCTTCCCCCTCTCTCCACGTGGACCACCAAGCTGGGCTGAGCACTGCACTCTCCTCCTCTCCTCTGGCTTCTCTCATGCCTTCAAGGCTTCAGATGAGGCCAAATTTGAAGTCCGTTCCTGGGAGTGGCCCCGTTCATCTCACGCTCCAGCCACAGGAGGAACAGCAGCCGAAGAACTTGGTGGATAGAGTAGAGCACCGTAGACAATATGCTGCTCTTGGGACCCAAGGTCTGGCTGTTCCTTGCTGTGCTCACCATCTCCTCTGAATGGATAACCCTGGGGGTCAATGGTCAGCGAGGCGGATGATGTGACCCAGATGACTGTAGAATCATTCACAGAAGATCCAAATCTGGTCAGTGACCCTGCTACAGAA
This sequence comes from Echinops telfairi, assembly GCF_000313985.2. Lineage (NCBI taxonomy): Eukaryota > Metazoa > Chordata > Mammalia > Afrosoricida > Tenrecidae > Echinops > Echinops telfairi. The sequence goes on from NW_022105855.1 coordinate 3,813,889, forward strand.
GAAACAGCCTCACCCAGTGATAAGAATGCCACTTCAGAGTGCCGAGATGAGAAATTTCCTTGTACCAGACTACTCTGTTCACCGACCAGTCAAACAATGTATTAATAAGCTATGCTTCACCAGTGTACGGTGCAGGTACATCATCAACAATGAGATATGCTCCCGTCTTGTCTGTAAGAATCACGAAGTGGTGAAAGATGAACTTTGCCGACAGATGGCTGACCTACCCCCAAGACGACTCCATCGCTCCAACTATTTCCGGCTTCCTCCTTGTGAACATTAGGATTTGCAGAGACCCAGTGGTCTGTGATCAAGGAAGAGCAAAGAAGAAATAAATTGAGTGGAGGAGGAAATAAATGCTCTAGCAAAAGGGAATTTTTTTTCTGGTCCAGATAACCACTGTCAGATAATCCAGAGACAATCATATTAGTATTAATAATAGTTAACCCTTTCAAGACCAACTTATTTTCTGCTTTGAGATTTTTCTTGAAACCGTGTTTTCAGTAATGGAAGACAATTTAAGTGAAATGAAGAAAAACAAAAAAAAGCAGAGTGGAGAGAACCTCGATTTAAGAATTAAATTCTTAATTATGGATCAGCATTTTATAGCATTTTCCCTTTTACATCCCTTAATGACACAAAGTCCAAGTTGCTGTCAGAATCTTCCCCACCACCTCAGTTATTTCCTGTGCTGATACAATTTCTGAGACGGCCTCTCGTTGACTTATTTAGAAACTGGAGGAGGAATGATTGCTGGTTGGTTGTAACCTAGTTGAGACAATATAGAAATGCTAAAACGAGGGTATGTTCAGATATCTTTTATAGTAAGGACAAAAAGGAAAATGGGATAGGTGGTAGGGGCGAAGGAACCCTCAAACAAGTCATTGGTCTTTTTAGTTTTTACTGTAACTGCAGGAAGTTCAGGTTTGCTCAGTGGCCTATAGAGATTAGGACTAGAAGTTCAGTGTTGCTCAGTGGCCTATAGAGTAGAGATGAGGACTAGAAGTTCAGTGTTGCTCAGTGACCTATAGAGTAGGGATTAGGACTAGAAGTTCAGTGTTGCTCAGTGGCCTATAGAGTAGAGATTAGGACT
>NW_022105855.1:3815472-3817333 GCF_000313985.2 Echinops telfairi
GAAGTTCAGTGTTGCTCAGTGGCCTATAGAGTAGAGATTAGGACTGGAAGTTCAGTGTTGCTCAGTGGCCTATAGAGTAGAGATTAGGACTAGTAAAGTGGGGACCTGGCTGGGAGCTTTTTCTCCCCCAAGGAATGCAGTTTCCCTTCCCAGTCTTTCGCTTCAGCTGGGGGCAGGAAACGGCGCCACCACAAACTGAGATAGGGAACCTTGGAGGTTTCAATGTGTGATTCAAGGGTTTAAAAGGTGTGACTGGAAACTGGTAAGCTAGCAAACAAAGTACCAGTCAGGAAGCAGTGGGTAAATGTGGTTTCCCAAATGAAATTTTTAGTAGCAAAAGACCCAGGAAATAAATGAATGCTTTATACATTGTGTGTGTAGCACAGAGTGAATCTGGTAGACAGTGTACATGACTATTCAAAACATTCTTCAGGTTTCTCACTTGTGTGTTTTATTAACAGTAGTGATACACAAAGTTTGTTGCTTTAAACAGTTTTACATCAATATTATCTGGTTATCTCCTAAATCAGAGATTAGTAATAGAAAGCAGGGCTTAGGGGCTGCAGCTACATAATTCAGCTTTCCAGTCATGAATCTCATGTCTTTCTCCAGCTGGAAATTGTAGATTAGTCAGTTCCTCTTTGTTTATGGCGCATCCATGTAAAAATATTGTAATTACTAGAGTTACAAAACCCAGCACACACTTAAGTTTACCAGGGGGTACCCCCCAAAAGCAATATATTTACCTTTTTTTTACAAAACAACCTTAACCCCTTCAAAGTACTCACCATTTTTCAAATCTGTGATTCCATTCTTGGAAACATTTTTCAAACATCAGTTTGAATGGCTGACAGCACCTCTTGTTATTTTCTTCACCTTTTCTACATTGTCAATTCGCTGTCCTTTCATGTCCCTCTTCATTTGCAAAAGCAAAAAGTCAAATGGAGCGATGTCAGGTGAGTAAGATGGGTGGGACAAGAGAGGCATGCTGTTTTTTTGCCTCAAACTGCCAGACTGATACGGCTGCATGAGCAGGTATGTTGTGGCAAAGCCAGTCTCCCATCTGCCACAAATCAGGCCTTTTTTTGGTCACATAGTTATGTCACACACTTATGCTTGATTAACAGTCTGACATGGTAGAATGAACGCCATGTGCACTATCTTCCTCATAACGAAACAACAAACGAACATTGTCTTGATCTTTGCACTTGAGCTCTTTGTGGGCGAGGTGACAGTGGTGTCTTCCACTGACTTGATGTTTGCTTTCGGGGTCGTAACAATAGCATCTTGTCACCTTAGGGGAAAAAGTCTGGGTCGCTTTGGAGTTGTGCTTTCAAAGCCAGCCATGTTTCCACTTGACACTTCCCGGTCAGTTGGAACCCAGGGTACCAATCTCACAGTGACTCTTCTCATTCTCAAATCTTCCATTAAACTCCATGATAGTCCAGATAACTTCCTCTTCTCTTCAATGGTCCGATGTCGGGCTTCACGCATGAGTGCATGAATTTGGTTGACCTTTTTGTTGACGGACATCCAGAATGAGGTTTGTCACCAATTGACAAAGTTTTTGGAGAAGAATGGAAAATGGTGAATAGGGAGGCTTTCTGAAGTGTGATGGTCTCTTGGTGGCTTCTGGTTGATAAGGGAAGACAGCAATAAGGAATGTGGCAGTCAGGTGAAAGAGTGGTAGTGACAGATGTGTATCTGTCTGAACAATTTCCCCTTCTGCTCTCCCCCTCACTCATCTGCAACCATTTCCCAACCACTGTCATTCAGGCATGTTTCTTTTCTTAAAAAATTTTAAAAAAATTTAAATCATTATATTGGGTGCTCTTACAGGTCTTATAACAATCCGTACATC
>NW_022105855.1:3817433-3828263 GCF_000313985.2 Echinops telfairi
GTACAACTCATCACAATTCATCCATCCATCCATCCATTGTGTCAAGCACATTTGTTGCCATCATCATTCTCAAAACATTTCCAAGGGCTCAGGCAGACATATTTCTTGTCGCACACGGTAAACTGGTTTCATAGAACGGTACTTGGAAAATTGGACAGGCCTCAGTGCTATGAAAACTCAAAACTCACTGCCATCAAGTTGATTCCAACTGATAGCGACCCTATAGGATCGGATAGAACTGCCCCTGTGTTTCCAAGACTGACTGTGTTGTTAGGTGCAGGCGAGTCGGTCCCAACCTATAGCAAGCCTGTGCCCAACTGAACCAAACCCCACCTGGTCCTGCGCCATCCTCCCAAGGGTTCCTGTGCTGGAGGCCACTGGTGCAGCCACGGGGCCACTCCATCTCCTTCAGGGCCTTCCTCTCCTTTGCTCCTAGTCTGTTTTACCAAGCACAATGTCCTTCTTCCCGGCCCGGTCTCTCTTGACAACATGTCCAAAATATGTAACAGACTAACTCTTTAGAGGAGTAGACAGTTTTTTTTCCTCTCCCTCAGAGTGGCTGGTGGTTTTGAACTGTTGACTTTGCAGTTAGCAGCCCAACATATAACTCACTATGCAACTAGTGATCGTTAAGGAGATTCTCGCAGGGTTTCGCTTTTATAGTAACATGTAGAGAAATAACTTTACTGTTAATCTTCACCATGTGTGGAAATTAGGCTTAGCTGGAAAATTGTGATGGAAGATCTTTGAAGGTAAGATTTGTAGGGAAAACTCAAGGAGAGGAATGATTTACTAGTATCTCTTTAAAAAAATTATGAACATTTTTATACAACCTGTGGCATATGATCAGGAACAACTTTTCTGGAGGGCGTTTGGCAATAGGAAACAAGATTCTTTAAATATATATCTACTTTTACACCATAACTAGATTTCTAGAAAAGTTTCCAAAGAAATACTCAAAAGTACAGATAATTTTTTTAATACAAGCGTAAAGTTGGAAATAATCTAAATATGCAAGAGTAGTGTATTACTCAGATTGTGGTACACTCGTGGGATAATTGTGCTTTGTAAATTCATGTTTTAGAAGAACTTTTTAAAATGAAAAATTGCTAATTTATTAGAAAACAATCAAAAGCATTATGTCTGTAAGTGATAACAACTCTGAAAAGTACCTAATACATAAAAAGTTGGAAAATATAAAAATTTTATATTGAAACGATGGCAACTTTAAAGAATATATAATATGTATTATATATACATAATACATATATGTATATATATAATATGTATAATATATAATACATCACCTATAATAAACATAATTGAAAAAAGGAAAGATCATTTTCAACTAGTAACATAAATGAGAATTTCTAACAGATACTATAAGAGTTGAATTTAGTCATGATTTTTTGTGTAAAGATATATACACATAATTGTGCATATACATTTAAATACGCTATTCCTAATAATTTCTTTTAATTATGTTAGCCCTTTGTTAGAAATATTTGTTCTCAATTCCTCCAAGTATGTTTTCTCATTCTTCCAGTCCTTAAATACTCATTTTGAGTGGCATTCTTACAAAGTGTACCACCCGGTTGGCTAGTTGAAATGGAGGAAGATATAACTCATGACCATCTTTCCATTCCCGTCAACATCCTCTTTCATCATACAATTTCCTCTTATCACTTTGGTCAAAGGGAGGGGCAAGAACACTTGTAGTTGAAGTAGTTTTCAGAGCCACTTCGTTTCCGCTGTTAGACAGACAATCCCTCCCTCAACCCAAAGCCCCAACCCGGAAAGGCTAATTTCCTCAGCCCTTATTTTTGAGTCCGGTTTCTTCACCGGGGATGCAGGTACGTCTCTTTCACTTCCCACAGACCTCTGCAAGTAATTATTCAAGGAGCCCTCCTTCGAAGTAACCATTGTAGGAGTGGCAGAAATCTAGCATTTTACTACCACTGACTTATAATGAGTAGGATTGATAGCCAAGTGTTCTCTGTCTGTTGCTTTCGAATTGCATCACTTTTGTAGGGTTTAAAGGCTTGTAGTTCGGCCTTCACGGAAAGCTATTTTCTCCTTCCCAACCTGCTGTGATCTTTGCTCTGTGATATAAGTACAAAGAAGAGGGTTGGGAAGATAAGTTGTCTTTTTATCGGGGTCTAAGGATTTATATATGGTCTTAAACATCTTGAAGAATTCTGACATAGAAAAGACTCTCTTTCCTTCTTAGGGAAGTTGGAAAGCGTAAATAAGTGAACTTTCAAGAATTAAAAAATATTTTTTTTAGATAAATGCAGGCAATTGTGCTATTCATTTTTTTCTTTTGTATTTCCTCTTTCTCAGAGATTATCTTGAGTGATTTTTAAATACTATTTAATAATTTATTTTAATATTGATGGCTATAAATACACTAAATTCTTTATGGATATTAAATAATGACTGTCTATAGACTAATTTTATTTTCACATAGTTTTATTTGTCAGCATCATGCACTAGAAGATTGTTTCCAAAATTTTACTGTTCAAAGAAGTATGTGGGATTAAAGATACAAATGTGTAGGTTCCAAACTAGTCGATTCTTATTGGGGCATCTTGCATGGGGCACTAGAATCTGAAATGTTAGCCAGTTCCCTGAAACAATTCTTTCATAGGTGGCTAAGGATATGCACTTAGAGAAACTTGTATGAACTTGTATTCCTATGTTCATCAGGACACATATATTATGTGGCAAAATATTGCTTTTTAAATGAAAACATTTGCTAAACCAAGAGATTAATATTATTTCAGAATATAGAATGTGTTTTTTGCTTTGATCGTTTTAAAAGTGTTTTAGCACTTGGGGTTGATACCAATTAACCCAAATGTTGGGTTTGAACATTGATTGGCTGGGTGAATAGGACACTAATCTGTTGGGAGCTTTTAAAAATGCTTTCCGTAGTTTCTGATAGTGACGGCCGGGAGCATTCAGGGTTAAATGACTTTCACAGAAATATTGCGAGCCTTTCTATTTCAGTTTGTATTTCTTAATAAACACGCGCATGCATGTCCAGAATGCTCTCAGAATTACATCCTGTCATGTTCTTACAGGCTGACAGTTTAGTTTTTCTCAGAACTATCCTGTTGCAAGGTTGTAACACAAAACATCTTTCCTTTCTTCCTTTAGAGATGAGTGATCAGGAAGTGACTTACTCCACGCTGAGATTTCTTCGGTCTCCATCAGGCGCACAGAATTGATTCAGGCCTGATGGCCCTGAAAGGCCGGAGGAAACTGTGGGCAAAGGTATGTATGATCTAAGGAGCTAGGTCATGGATTGTCAACCGTTGACCTGTGAAAATAAACGGCCTGTGTGTATATAAGTTTCTCAGGTGGCCAAAGGAGCCATAATTAGCTGGAGGTCTTTTTAAAAAAGTTGTGAGAATGGAAAGATTGATGAATTCTTTAAAATTTGACAGGCTAATAAAATGCTTTCATTCAAACTTGCCTGGAAAAAAAATGTGTGCGGCCTTTAAAAGGACAGGACATTTTGGAATACTGAGTTTGCTGATAGAAAAGCCATGATTCGCGGAGGGCTGCACAGCCAACTTGTACAACATTGTTGTTCATAAGCGGCTTACCTGTAAAAAGTTGCACTGGCTTTAGGATAGCTGTATTTATAGCAAAAGCAACGGAAAGAAAAGCTATTGGAACTGCTTATATGTAGTGAAATATCTCATGGGACTTGGTTTCTTGGTTCGGAAGTTTCAGATGATGGTTTCATGGAACATACCAGTCAATTCGCTAATACTGTGTTCCGTTTCCTGCTCTACCACAGAGTTCGTTGTGCAGTATCTAGCATTTTGTCTAGTCTATTGGATGCTTAAGAGCTTGCAGGTGGATTTCTAAGGTACTGTTCTTGGACTCTATTCACCTGTAGCAAGAGAGGAAGGAGAGTCCACAGAGGAATATGGGCCAGAGAGGATGCATGGCTAATTGCTTCCATGAACTATTGCCTCTTTCCCAGGCAACTGGAAGAAATGGATAGGGTCCGGCAACCATTCCTGAACGTTTTGATCAAAAAGGAGGAAAGGCAAAGCCAATTTTCACAATCTCATAGACTCCAGAATTTCTGGAGCCATAGAAGCTAGATGAACCCCCATAAGATAATCTAAGAAATCTTAAACCAATGTCAAATGTCCCCTGACATCTCTTTAAAACAAAGACTAATTTAACTAGTAAATAATGTGCTGACTTTGTGAGCATTGTGTTATTTAAAGATATCTCTATATGGAATCGTATTAACAACAGAAACTCAAAAGATGAGCTAGAAACGTAGGGGGTAAGGAGTTAATAGGGGAGGGACAATTAGAAAAAGGAAGGCACGCTTGTGGAGTCTGAAGCATGGAATCCGTGCCTCTGAAAGGAATTGCTGAGTTGCTGTGTGTAATCTGAATCACAGCAAATACACATGTGCATATGTCTCATGCATGCTCAACAAATCAGGTCATTAATGACCCGTGTGTCTATCACATTATATTAGTTATGATCCAGTAAAGCTATTTGAAATATTAAAAAAGTTGTTTTAAAGTGGACAAGCTAGAATCTCATGAAAATGCTGTACTTCCTAGGGAAATCAGAGGAAATGCCTAAGAAAGGAAAATATATGTGTTAAAAACAACTTTGCCTCCCCTTCACAGTCAAAGGGTATTTAAAATATCTTAAGTATTTGCCCCAAATTTAGTAGCCATGAAGCTGAAAAATGCAGACCCAAGGGGTTATTCTGATTTTCCTATTCTCTCTCCCTTCAAATGTAATAATATCAAACATTGACTTTCATTTGAAAATAACATTTTCTGATCCCGAGATAACCAGAAATAGAATATTCAGATAGTGAAGATCGTAAAAGTAATAGAATAAAAATAGTGTTGCCTAGAAGAAATGTAATTGATTAAAATGACAGAAAAGCTACTGTCTAGAAACTCATCTAAGGACGCACTTCAAAGACATCACCAGTTAGAAGTCATACCCTTACCATTGCCACCAATGCGATGCCCTTTCCTCTTCATGCGAGGTGGAGGCCTTAGGAAGAAGGGCGCATGCTCGGACGAAGTCTCATCAATCTGAATGCATATTGGATCTACCACCATCTCTGTGTTTGTAAGGGACATGCTTTCGAAAATCCATCGAATGGTTATTGTATGTAGAATCTGTGCAATGGGGAGATGCTTATTAGACATGTGAAGGTTTAAAACTAATTCCCAGATTATAAGTTTACGTCAACTTGTAGGACATGATATTTCCGTAATATATTATTTATCCAAAACACATTTTTCGATAGAGTGGTCTCTGGCTCCCATGATTCCCAGGTTAAGGTTAGCAGCGAGCTGGTTTTTGTTCTGTGGCAATTATTTTCTTCCTTTTTTATTTAAAGAGTGTTCCGTGCCCTGGCGTCTCATTGCAGTGACTCTGGGGACCCTCTGTTTGCTTCTGTTGATGACAGCTGCGGTGTTGGGGACGAAGAGTGAGTAATTGAAATATGTCTTCCTGGTCTGAGTCATGGCAGTAACTAAGATTTGTGCAGAGCCTAGCCATTCTTTGTCAATCGCTCTCTTGGGCTACAAGCAGGGAATGTCCCCTGTCTAGACTTTATTGGTGTCTTTCTAACAGGCACCTCACAGGGTCACTGTCCTCTTAGTTATGTGTTCCATGCACGCTGCAGCTGTGAGGAGCGGTCTCCTTTTGTTATATTCTTCTCATACAGGCCTTAATCATATGCTGCCTTCTGCATTTAGGTATTTGTGAATCTTCCATAAACATTATTTGAGAAACATTTGTTCAAAAGAAATCATGGCTTTCTCTTAAATCTCTGTTAAGTATGTAATGAGATGGTTTAATAAAAATAATGACTGTAGAGGAAGGGATTCCTGGGTGGGGCAAATAGTAAAGGAGATTGACAGGGAAACCACAAGTTGTTAGCCCCAGAGGTGCTGAGGAAAAAGAGTCCTGCTGAGTTGGTTCAGAACATTGTGGAGCCCAGCTCTACCCTGACACACAACAGGGGACCTCGAGTTGGAATCAACTTGACAGCAACTGTTTCCTGCTTTATTTTTTCTTGTTTTTTATGTATGGGGGTATTAGATGAAACTGGCTCCAAGCTTTAGCTTTTATTTGATTTTCTAGACACCTTTAAAGAAAATCATCAATGACTTACGTGCAAATAAATTATATAAGTGGATCTTCCTCCCTTTCTTGTTTTCTCACAGATATTCTATTTACTCCAATAATACTTATGATACCACGTTAGCTTCCTTTGCTTAGAATTTCATACTCAGTTGTCTAGCAATCTAAATGGTAGTCAGTGGTTTTGGTTGGTACCTATGTGTAAATGATGTATTGTTAAACATAAGCTAAACAATGAGGAATCAGCATTACAGGTTTATTCAATATCTTATTTTATTTATTGTATCATTAATTTATTGTACTTTAAATTGCAAATACTGAGAATGCTCATGTTTCCATTGTCGTCATCAGTTAATTGAGGTGTTACTTTCTATTTGTCTTACTAATTAAAGCAATGAAACATGTTGGTTGCCAAAGTGAGATTTTTTTCTCTCATTTCTTAAATTTCAATAGTTAACCCTTCTGATTACTGTTTGTATTATATATATTAATAATTTTAGTTTTTCAGTATATTCAAGAAAAAAATCACCAGGAGGAAATTCTGCGAAACCTCAGTCTAAATTACTACATTATGCAAAACAGCAGCTACTTAAAGGAGCAACGAAAGAAACAGGATTCAATGTCTGTAGAAAAGAACAGATGCCATAGAAAAACTGGGGTCTCTTCAAAATCTGTGCAAAACAGAGGTATGAGGTGCATAATGAACGAAGGTTGTGTCACTTTGCATTGGTTCTCCACATTCAATAGCTGGTAATGGGCTTATGGTAGATGTTACTGATATTTGGTTTTGCGGAACAACTTTAGTTTAGATGTTATGTGGATGCTGGAACTTGCTTGTGTAAAATTTAGGATTGGTAACTCAGCAGTTGTGTTACAACTAGTAGAACCTTATCTTTTTAAAAACTCAGTGGCAGTTTTTATCCTCCTACTCCTGCACCCAGCAAAATAGTTTGTCATTTCCCTTGAGAATTTTGATCACTTTAGATCTAAGGAAAATTATCGATACCTATTGTGTTGCTACAGGGAGAACATAGTGGTTATGTATTGGTCTCCTGACTGCCAGGTCAGCAATTCCAAACCACAGCTTCTTCTCAGGAGAGAGATGTGGTCTTCTCCTCATAAAATGTAACAATCCTGGAAACTAACGGGGCCGGTTCTACCTTGTACTATTGCTAGAGTTAGTGCTGGAAGACGGGCGCGCCAGATCAGAGGGCATCCAAAATATGACTGAGGGGGAAAATAGAACAAACAAACAACAACAGCAAAACAAATTGAAAAGAATATTTACTCTTCTTAAAGTAGAGTAGACCACAATGCCAAAGACGGAGTAACCTCCACTAGAGTAATTCCACTTGGGAATTTCATTTGTTGGTCGGCATGACCCCAGTGGGAAGAAAGAGCCACCAACGTAATTTAACTATTGAAACTTGGAATGTACGAAGTACAAATCTAGAAAAACTGGAAATTGTGAAAAATGAAATGGAATACAGAAAGATAGATATTCGAGGCCTTTCTGAGCATAAATAAACTGGTGTTAGTTATTGTGAATAGAAAATCATATGGTTTACCTTGCTGGGAATGATGATCAAGAAGAATGATGTCGCATTCATCATCAAAAAGGACATTTCAAAATTTATCTTGAAGTAATTCTGTCAGTTATAGAATAATAGCTATCTGCATACAAGGCAGTTCAGTCAATACAATTCTTATTCAAATTTATGTACCAACCACTAAAGCTAGTAAGGAAGCAATTGAAGACCCCTACACACATCTTCAGGCAGAAATTGATTGTACATGCAATCAAGATATACTGATAAGTATTGGTGATTAGAATGCAAAAGTTGGAAACTGATAAAAAAGTCCATCTTGTCCATCACAACAATTTAAAGGTAAAAATAAATATATTTTTACAAAGAAGGAGAATTTAAAGTAATATCATAAATGAAACTATGATAGTTTTATTTTCATTTTCAAATTTAATTCAGAGCCACAAGTTTACTTTGTGAGCCATAGTTTATCAACCACTCGTCTAAGTGGGGGGAAAAAGCGTAGCTGGAGTTCACATGATAGAATTTTTTAAGACTAATGACTTATTCACAGCAAATACCTCTCCCCTTCAACATCACAAAAGGTGACTATACACATGGACTTCTTCAGATAGAATATGCAGAAATCTAATTGACAACACCCCTGGGAAGAGATGACAGAGATGCTTAATACCAGCAGGCCAGGCTGCAATTGTGGAATAAATCATCAGTTGCTATCTGTAAGTTCAGGCTGAAGGTGAAGAAAATGAAAACAAGTCCAAGAGGACAAAATTCGACCTTGAGTCTGTGCCTTCTGGATTTCGAGGATATCTGAGAGCAGATATGACATCTTCAACACGAATGACAGAGTGCCTGATGAGCTGTGGGCTGAAATCAAGAACATCATACGGGAAGCAACAAAAGGCATTAAAAAGACGGGAAGGAAAGATCCAAGTGCAGGTCAGGAGAGACTCTGAAAGTTGCTCTGAATTGTAGAGCAGCTAAGGTAAACGGGAGAAATGATGAAGTCAAGGAACTGAGCAAAAATTTTAAAGGGCGATTCAAGAGGATAGAGTCAAATATTATAATGAAATGTGCAAAGATCTAGAGTTAGAAAACAAAAAAGGAAGAGTACTATCAGCACATCATAAATGGAAAGAATTCAAGAAAATATTTAGGCCTCAAGTTGTAAGATTCTATGGACAAAATACTTCATGATGAAGGAAGTGAAGGGTCAAAATTCGACAGAAAGACAGTACTGTCACTGGACCAGAAAGAACTGGGAGACATTCCACACTTTCAAGAAGTAGTCTATGCGGAAGAACCAATGGTGCTGAACGAAGAGGGCTGAGCTGCTCTAAAAGTATTAGCCAAAAACAATGCTCCAGGAATTGATAGAATACCAATTTAAATGTTCCAATACATGGATAAAGCACTGGAAGTATTCACTCAGATAGCTACGCTAGGAAATTTAGAAGACAGCTACTTGGCCAACCAACTCAAAGAAATCCATCCATTAGAAACAGGTGACTTCTTTTCTCTGAATATATATGTTCATTTTTTGAGAACCCACTTTCTGCTTTTGCTGAACTTACAGCAAGTGTTCTTGCATAATTCCCTCACAGTATCTCGGGGGAATTCAGGTTGTACCACGAAGCTGAAACAGATGACAGCATGTCACTCTCTATTATTTGGCACTTTTTTACATTTTATGTTTGTTTATCTAGTAACAGATGCAAAGGAATGAAAGTGTAGTATTTCATCAAAACTATACAAAGTTTCATGAAATGAATAAATAAATATTATAAGCATAGTTCTAATTTGTATACCCTTGGACAGAATGAACATTATTATGGGTGTTTCGGCTATGCTGTTGCCCAGATGAACATAAAAAAAGAGTAATGGGTGTATATTTGTGATTTCCCCAATAGGAGGCTGCTCAGACATCCACCTGAGAGAGAACCCTGATTACAAGTACCCTTTTAACACTTTATGTTTTTTAGTTATGGAGAACTGATACATTTATTCTTCTGATTAACAGAATGATGATACCAGATGATACGAAGCTTAATGATTCACTTAATCTGTTGTAGGCAAACCATCTGAAGACAAGTGGTCCTGCTGCGGAGTAAGCTGTTATTATTTTACCACTGAAAATGAAACCTGGAACGAATGTGAGAAGATTTGCCAAAATAATACATCATCCCTTTTGAAGATAGATGACAACGATGAATTGGTATCATAATAGACTATTTTGCTCTCGTAATATCTTGACCTCTACCTCTCACCCTTGAACTCAAGATATTGTGGACAGAAGAGATTCCAGATGGAGAGAGCTCCAACTATTTTTATGTTGTTCTTGTTATGGGAGCAAAAGTTGTAGCATTAACTCCCTGGTGCCCCTGTCTGCTAAAAGGCTCATGACTCTGATACTTACTCAGTCAGCATCCATACATATCATCTCTTAAAAAAGAAATCATTTTATTGGGGGCTCGCACAACTCTTATCACAATCCATCCATCCATCCATTGTGGTCAAGCACATTTGTACATTTGTTGCCACCATCATTCTCAAAACATTTGCTTTCTACTTGAGCCCTTAGTATCAGCTGCTCATCCCCCCACTCCCTCTCCCACCCTCCCTCCCTTACAAACCCTTAATAATTTATAAATTACTATTTTTTTCATATCTTATACTGTCTGATGTCTCCCTTCACCCTCTTTTCTGTTGTCCATCCCCCAGGGAGGGGTTATATGTAGATCATTATGATTGGTTCCCCTTTTCTCCCCAACCTTCCCCTTCCCCTCCTGGTATCAATACTCTCATTATTGGTCCTGAGGGGTTTATCTGTCCTGGATTCCCTGTGTTTCCAGCTCTTATCTGGCCTAGCCGGATTTGTAAGGTAGAATTGGGATTATGATAGTTGGAGGAGGGTGGGGAAGGAGAGGAAGCATTAAAGAACTAGAGGAAAGTTGTATGTTTCAATGCTGCTATACTGCACCCTGACTGGCTTGTCTCCTCCCTGTGACCCTTCTGTAAGAGGATGTCCAGTTGCCCACAGATGGGCTTTGGGTCTCCACTCAGCACTTACCCCACCCCTCCTCTCCACTAATTCACAATGATATGATTTTTTGTTCTTTGATGCCTG